>NC_090389.1:88189110-88556610 GCF_036365525.1 Heterodontus francisci | reverse complement strand
AACGACTGAATGCACTAGATACTGCAAAGGCTATGGGCCCTGACAATATTCCGGCAATAGTACTGAAGACCTGTGCTCCAGAACTTGCCGCGCCCCTAGCCAAGCTGTTCCAGTACAGCTACAATACTAGCATCTACCCGGCAAGGTGGAAAATTGTCCAGGTATGTCCCGTACACAAAAAGCAGGACAAGTCCAACCTGGCCAATTACTGCCCCATCAGCCTACTCTCAATCATCAGTAAAGTGATGGAAGGTGTCACCAACATTGCCATCAAGCGGCACTTGCTTAGCAACAACCTGCTCAGTGATGCCCAGTTTGGGTTCCGCCAGGGCCACTCAGCTCCTGACCTTATTACAACATTGGTTCAAACATGGACAAAAGAGCTGAACTCAAGAGGTGAGGTGAAAGTGACTGCCCTTGACATCAAGGCAGCATTTGACCGAGTATGGCATCAAGGAGCCCTAGCAAAACTGGAGCCAATGGGAATCAGGGGGAAAACTCTCCACTGATTGGAGACATACCTAGTACAAAGGAAGATGGCTGTGGTTGTTGGAGGTCAATCATCTGATCTCCAGGACATCACTGCAGGAGTTCCTCGGGGTAGTGCCCTAAGCCCAACCATCTTCAGCTGCTTCATCAATGACCTTCCTTCAATCATAAGGTCAGAAGTGGGGATGTTCGCTGATGATTGCACAATGTTCAGCACCATTCGCAACTCCTCAAATACTGAAGCAATCATTGTAGAAATGCAGCAAGACCTGGACAATATCCAGGCTTGGGCTGATAAGTGGCAAGTAACATTTGCGCCACACAAGTGCCAGTCAATGACTATCTCAAACAAGAGAGAATCTAACCATCTCCCCTTGACATTCAATGGCATTATGATTGCTGAATCCCCCACTATCAACATCCTAGGGGCTACCATTGACCAGAAACTGAACTGGAGTAGCCATGTAAATACCGTGGCTACAAGAGCAGGTCAGAGACTAGGAATCCTGCAGCGAGTAACTCACCTCCTAACTCCCCAAAGCCTGTCCACCATCTACAAGGCACAAGTCAGGAGTGTGATGGAATACTCTCCACTTGCCTGGATGGGTGCAGCTCCAACAACACTCAAGAAGCTCCACCATCCAGGACAAAGCAGCCCACTTGATTTGCACCCCATCAACAAACATTCACTCCCTCCACCACCAACGCACAGTGGCAGCAGTGTGTACCATCTACAAGATGCACTGCAGCAATGAACCAAGGCTCCTTCGACAGCACCTTCCAAACCCGCGACCTCTACCCCCTAGAAGGACAAGGGCAGCAGATGCATGGGAACACCACCACCTACAAGTTCCCCCCCGAGTCACACACCATCCTGACTAGGAACTATATCGCCGTTCCTTCACTGTCGCTGGGTGAAAATCCTGGAGCTCCCTTCCTAACAGCACTGTGGGTGTACCCACACCAGATGGACTGCAGCGGTTCAAGAAGGCAGCTCACCACCACCTTCACAAAGGAAATTATGGTTGGGCAATAAATGCTGGCCTAGCCAGCGACACCCACATCCCATGAATGAATAAAAAAAATAGGGTTCTTACTGGGCAGAATATGTAAATAGTCTGTGTGTCATCACAGGAAGTGATGTAACAGAGCTTGTATTGAACCTCCTGTAGAGTGAAAGTGGACGCCAATGCTATCAGACGTATATAAATAAACTCCTGTTCCTGTAAGTGTCCATCTCTTAGATATTCTGTTCTAAACCTCTATAGAAACAGAATATTGTACCAGACCCTCCCTCCTGTGTCGCAGTCCCTCCCTCCAAGGTCCCAGTCACTCTCTCCAGTGTCCCAGTAATTCCCTCCAGTGTCCCAGTTCCTCCCTCCAGGGTCTCAGTCCCTCCCTCCAGTGTCCCAGTAACTCCTTCCAGTGTCCCGGTCACTCCCTCCAGTGTCCCAGTCCCTCCCTCCAGGGTATCAGTCCCTCCCTCCAGTGTCCCAGTAACTTCTTCCAATGTCCCAGTAACTCCTTCCAGTGTCCCGGTCACTCCCTCCAGTGTCCCGGTCCCTCCCTCCAGGGTCTCAGTCCCTCTCCCCAGGGTCCCAGACCCTCCCTCCAGTTGCCCAGTCCCTCCCTCCAGTGTCCCGGTCCCTCCCTCCAGTGTCCCGGTCCCTCCCTCTAGGGTCTCAGTCCCTCCCCCCAGGGTCCCATACCCTCCCTCCAGTGTCCCAGACCCTCCCTCCAGTTGCCCAGTCCCTCCCTCCAGTGTTCCAGACCCTCCCACCAGTTGCCCGGTCCCTCCCTCCAGTGTCCCGGTCCCTCCCTCCAGTGTCCCGGTCCCTCCCTCCAGTGTCCCAGTCCCTCCCTCCAGGGTGTCAGTCCCTCCCCCCGCGGTCCCAGACCCTCCCTCCAGTGTCCCAGACCCTCCCTCCAGTGTCCCGGTCCCTTCCTCCAGTGTCTCAGTCCCTCTCCCCTGTGTCCCAACCTATTTTCCAGTGTCCCAGTTCCTGTGCTGACACAGTGCCCAGTCAATGATGCTGCAGAACAGGATCGAGAGTGTTGGCCCTCAGCACAGGGTGATGACAGCTGATAAGCTAATCTGTTTCAGAGCCTCCAGCTTTGAGCGTAATGGAATTCTTTGAGTCATAAAGTGGCAGCGTTGTAAGAATGAGCAAAAAATAAATAAAATAAGTGCAGCTTGGTTTGACAAAGAGAAGAGCCAGTCAGTGCTTCAGCAGCCACTGTGTGTCTCACAGGTTTAAGACTGGCCTGTTAGAGAAAAGGATTCAGTTACTGCCCGGATTCTATGACTCATCGCTCCCAAGGAGACAGGGATGACCTGAAGATGGAATGAATGATTTCTCGGAGACTGAGGTCCTGTTTTTCCAGAGATAAGCTCCTGCAGTAGTTACTGAACTGCATCACAATAAAGGGACAAATTCTACCAGGTCCTGTTTCTGAACAAACTCTGATTTGAGCAGACTGGATTTTGCTCTCGCATGTTTTTGGAGTGCTGTGTTCAACTACTCACGCTGGAACAGAGACCCAGAGTCATTGGACATTGGCCGACAATCTTTGACTAGTTTTCTCATCATACGCCGTTCACTCTCAATTCCACTTATGGGTTAGCACGGTGTGAGACATGGTTAAAATTAGGAGGACCATGTGGGTTACCCAGCTCAAACTGCAGTTCTGCTTCTCTGGGAATAAGCTACGCCAATTCACCTGCAAACTCAGAAAGTTTCCGTTCGGGTTTCGGCCGGAGAGTGGTTTAACCATCGCATCGCAGGTGCTGATTCCCTTCCTGGTGGCGGGATTTGGAATGGTGGCAGCCGGATTGGTCATGGACATTGTGCAAGTGCGTATCTTACTTAAAGGGTTAAATTATGGGGACAGCATAGACTTGGCTTGTATTCCCTTTAGGGGTCCATAGAGAGAAACTATTTCCTCTGGTGGGGGGAGTCCAGAACAAGGGGGCAGAACCTTAAAGTCAGAGCCAGGCTATTCGGGGTGATGTCAGGCACTTCTTCACACAAAGGGGAGTGGAAATCTGGAACTCTGTCTCCCGAAAATCTGTGGATACTGGGGGTGAGTTGAAAATGTCAAAACTGAGATGGATAGACTTTTGTTGGGTAAGGGGATTAAGGGTTACAAAATATGGAGTTAAGATACAGACCATCCATGATCTAACTGAATGGTGGAATGGACTTGAGGGGCTGAATGGCCTCCTCCTGTTCCTATCACAATTGTAGAACTGGTTTTTAATCAGTTTACAACAATGAAAGAATGCACTTACATTTCTATAGCGCTTTCACAGTCCCAGGACGTCCCAAAGCACTTTAGAGCCAATGAAGTACTTTTGCAGTGTAGTCACTGTTTTAATGTAGGAAATGTGACAATTGATTTACACACAGCAAGATCCCAGAAACATTAATATGAGAACTTTTTTTTAGTGATGATATTTGAGGTCAGGGTGGAAAGCTGCAGTTGGGCCTCACCCTGTCCTGTTCTAGTGGGTAGTGGATGCCTAGGGAACTTCCCATCCCCCAGTGCATGGGGTATAGGGCACCCCCTCAAAACATTCCTACCATGCATCACCATGGCAACAGCTACCATTTTTATAATCCCATTCTCACTCAGTGTCGAGAGTGCTAGTATTGACCCAATAACCTAACCCACCCACCCTCTCCTCATATCCCTCAATCCCTACCTACCCACCCTCATCCCATATCCCTCAATCCGTACCTACCCACCCTCATCCCATATCCCTCAATCCCTACCTACCCTCCCTCATCCCATATCCCTCAATCCCTACCTACCCACCCTCGCCCCATATCCCTCAGTCCCTACCTACCCACCCTCATCCCATATCCTTCAACCCCCACCTACGCACCCTCATCCCATATCCCTCAATCCCTACCTACCCACCCTTTCCCCATATCCCTCAGTCCCTACCTACCCACCCTCATCCCATATCCCTCAATCCCTACCTACCCACCCTCATCCCATATCCCTCAACCCCCACCAACGCACCCCATCCCATATCCCTCAACCTCACCCACCCGCCCTCATCCCATATCCCTCAATCGCTACCTACCCACCCTCATCCCATATCCCTCAATCCCTACCTACCCACCCTTTCCCCATATCCCTCGGTCCCTACCCACCCACCTTCTCCCCATATCCCTCAACCTCACCCACCCTCCCTCATCCCATATCCCTCAATCCCTACCTACCCACCCTCTCCCCATATCCCTCAGTCCCTACCCACCCCCTCTCCCCATATCCCTCAGTCCCTACCTACCCACCCTCTCCCCATATCCCTCAACCCCCACCAACGCACCCTCATCCCATATCCCTCAACCTCACCCACCCTCCCTCATCCCATATCCCTCAACCCCACCCACCCTCATCCCACATCCCTCAACTTCAACTACCACCCTCTCCTCATATCCCTAAACCCTCTACCTCTCATGAAACACTCGACCGCAGTTGTGCTGTCCACTTCAGTATCGTTTCCTGGCAACTTGAACCACTTTGAAGAAAAAGCCAACTGCTGAATTCCTTTCTCATTCCCAATTTTCCTCATTATTAACCTCTGACCCCTGGATTTGAACCCTTCAGCACAGGGAACAGTTTTTTAAGCAGGTTGTTGTCTCGGTCACTGGGCCTTTGGTGACTGCCAGGTAACCCACTGCTATCACATTCACTGACCAATGCCTTGTGGGTTAATGCAGGGGATTGCTACAGAATTCCTCCTCACTCTAGCTCCTGTTTCTAATGCTATGGAGAGGAATTTCACCCAATAAGTTGTTTTTGAAACACACTGAGGTCAGATTCCTGATTTGCTCACGCCTGTTACATCAGTGGTGGAGAGCTTTGGGAACCATAGACCCAAAGTCACTTGTTCCTCCCAAACTCGCTGTATGACTCGTGTGGAGTATAAACACCAGCATGGATCAGTTGGGCTGAATGGCCTGTTTCTCTGCTGTAAATGCTTTGTAATGCTACACATATCACTCACCTCAAATTACTTGTGACATTTCGACGCCTTTATGCTTCTCGTGCCTCGTGACTGAAACTTTCTTGTCCTTCTGTGTTTCTCCAGTACTGGCCAGTCTTCCAGACCATTACAGAGGTGTTCATCCTGGTTCCTGCACTGCTCGGTCTCAAAGGCAACCTGGAAATGACCCTTGCTTCCAGACTGTCAACATCTGTGAGTACCACCCGCTTGACCTGGGAGCGAGATCTACGTTTTGAGTTTCTTTTGACCTGATGATAATATAAAAAAGATTTAGAAGACGATTGCAGGTAGTTTTTGCTGTGTGTCAATGTCACTAATCCACCAAGTGTCTACATTGGATAGACTTGCCAATTCATCCCTGGTTTGGTGTTGACTAACTCTGGTTCAGACGGTATCTAGGAGCTTTCATCACCTGACCGCCCCCCCCCCTCCCCCTCCCCCACCCACCTCCCCAATGCTCCCACCATTATCTGTCCAACACATCAATCCTCACGACGCCCCCACCCACTCAGCTAATTGGAAAGCCAGCTGACTCTTTTCATTACCTGATTGGATGATTCTTGACCATCAGTCGAATAGACTTTCTCCACCTCTGATATTTCTGTAACCAATAAAGCTAAAATGTTCAAAGGAAATGGAAGAAAAACTCTCAAGGCAAGAAATAGGAGTTGGTCATTCAGCCCCTCGAGCCTGCTCTGCCATTTATTAGGATCATGGTCGATCTTCTACCTCAACTCCACTATCCCGCCCTATCCCCATATCACTTGATTCCTCTGGTGTTCAAAAATCTCTTGATCTCTGTCTTGGATATTGTCATGAAAACCCCAGCTGCCACGAATGAGGCATATTAATTTCATCATATGAAACATTAATTTTAAACTGTTGCTCACCTGAAAAGATGACTTGTTTAAAGAGATCACAGCAGTGGCTGGAAACATTTGCATTCTATGAGACAGTTGCCTGTAGACGACAATGGAACTGCTCCCTGATCCAATTAACCTAAATGGATTTTGATCACCAGACACTGAATGTGTAAAAAGCCAGCATTCCATTCGCAACCCACCCCCCCCCCCCCCACCCCACACACCCCACACACTGAGGGTATCTGCTAAGATGGAGAATTCACAAAAACACAGGAGAGTTTGATTAAAAAAAAATGTTCACATGACTAACCTGCTGGCCCAGGTTTGGTTTTGAATTGTGTTCACTGACCAATTTGAATCAGACTGCAATTTGAAGACAGCAGAGAAGGAAGGTCTCTCTCTCTCCCTCCCTCGCTCTCTCACTCACGCAAAGACAGGGACCCCTGGAAGGAAACTAAGACTCAAGACAGAAAACCATCGAAACAAGTTTGAAAGTGCACAGGGCCCCAACAAGACGGCAATCAAAGACTTTACATCAAACTCAAAAGACAGTAAATGAACTCCAGCTATTGCCTCAAACCTTTCCCATTGATTCTTTCTCCTTTTCTGTCTCTATCTGCGTGTGTGTTTATCACGAATGCAAGCTGGTGTGGTCGCGTTGTGTATTGTTAGTAGTTTTAACCAAATTAGAGCTTTAAGGTTAATAAGCTTCCATCTTTCTTGTTTAAATGTAAGAAAACCTGTCTGGTTGATTTCTTTGCCATTACAATTGGAGAACAGTGAACAAGGATTCACTGAGGGGAAGCTAAAAACACAGTGTTTTAAAAATTAAACCCTGTTACGGTCAAACCAGGAAAAAGGCTGAGAGGGAACCGCTCGACCCCTTTCTCACCTGGTTGTAACATAAAATTTGGAGGATCTTCTGGGATTTGACCCACAGACAAAAGAGAAATTGGAAGTGGGAAGTCAAATTGATCCCAATCAAAAAGAGAAAATATTTCAATACAGGTTTTCTTGTGGTTGTGTGTGCTTGAAAACTAACATGTCTGCGACTGAAACTAGTAACTCCCCAAGCCAGGGTGAAATAACTTGGGTAAATAAAAGCAAAATACTGCGGATGCTGGAAATCTGAAATAAAAACAAGAAATGCTGGAATCACTCAGCAGGTCTGGCAGCATCTGTGATAACTTGGGATAAGTTAAAGGCACCGTCTATGGAGGAATTGAGGAAAATGGCTGAGCATAGAACATAGAACATAGAACATAGAACATACAGCACAGAACAGGCCCTTCGGCCCACAATGTTGTGCCGATCCTTTGTCCTCTGTCAAGGACAATTTAATCTATACCCCATCATTCTCCTTTATCCATATACCTATCCAAAAGCCTTTTGAAAGTCCCTAAAGTTTCTGACTCAACAACTTCCCCGGGCAAGGCATTCCATGCCTCGACCACTCTCTGGGTAAAGAACCTTCCCCTGACATCCCCCTTATATCTCCCACCCTTCACCTTAAATTTATGACCCCTTGTAACGCTTTGCTCCACCCGGGGAAAAAGTTTCTGACTGTCTACCCTATCTATTCCCCTGATCATCTTATAAACCTCTATCATGTCACCCCTCATCCTTCTCCTTTCTAATGAGAAGAGGCCTAGAATGTTCAGCCTTTCCTCGTAAGACTTATTCTCCATTCCAGGCAACATCCTGGTAAATCTCCTCTGCACCCTCTCCAAGGCTTCCACATCCTTCCTAAAATGAGGCGACCAGAACTGCACACAGTACTCCAAATGAGGCCTTACCAAGGTCCTGTACAGCTGCATCATCACCTCACGGCTCTTAAATTCAATCCCTCTGCTAATGAACGCTAACACCCCATATGCCTTCTTCACAGCCCTATCCACTTGAGTTGCAACTTTCAACGATCTATGCACATAGACCCCAAGGTCTCTCTGCTCCTCCACATGCCCAAGAACCCTACCGTTAACCCAGTATTTTGCATTCGTGTTTGTCCTTCCAAAATGGACGACCTCACACTTTTCAGGGTTAAACTCCATCTGCCACTTTTCAGCCCAGCACTGCAACCTATCCAAGTCCCTTTGCAGACGACAATAGCCCTCCTCGGTATCTACAACTCCACCAACCTTTGTATCATCTGCAAATTTACTGACCCACCCTTCGACTTCCTCATCCAAGTCGTTAATAAAAATCACAAACAGGAGAGGACCCAGAACTGATCCCTGCGGCACGCCACTGGTAACTGGGCTCCAGGCTGAGTATTTACCATCTAAGACCACTCTCTGCCTTCTATCAGTTAGCCAATTCTTAATCCAACTGGCCACATTCCCCACTATCCCATGCCTCCTGACTTTCTCCATAAGTCTACCATGGGGGACCTTATCAAATGCCTTACTAAAATCCATGTACACCACATCCACTGGTTTACCCTCATCCACTTGCTTGGTCACCTGCTCAAAGAATTCAATCAGGCTTGTGAGGCAAGACCTACCCCTCACAAAACCGTGCTGACTGTCCCGAATCAAGCAGTGTCTTTCCAGATGCTCAGAAATCCTATCCCTCAGCACCTTTTCCATCAACTTGCCTACCACCGAAGTAAGACTAACTGGCCTGTAATTCCCAGGGTTGTTCCTATTCCCTTTCTTGAACAGGGGCACAACATTTGCCACCCTCCAATCACCTGGTACCACCCCCGTCAGCAGAGAAGATGAAAAGATCATTGCCAGCGGCTCTGCAATTTCATCCCTTGCTTCCCATAACATCCTTGGATATACCCCGTCAGGCCCGGGAGACTTGTCTATCTTCAAGTTATTCAAAAACCCCAACACATCTTCCCTCCTAACGAGCACTTCCTCGAGCTTACCAGTCTGTTTCACACCGTCCTCTTCAGTAATACACCCCTTCTCATTCGTAAATACCGAAGAGAAGTACTCATTCAAAACCTCACTTATCTCTTCCGGCTCAACACACAGTCTCCCGCTATTGTCCTTGACCGGACCTATGGTCCCCCTGGTCATCCTCATATTTCTGACATACGCGTAAAAGGCCTTGGGGTTTTCTTTTATCCTACCCGCCAAGCATTTTTCATGCCCTCTCTTAGCTCTCCTAATCCCTTTCTTCAGATCCTTCCTGGCCATCTTGTATCCCTCCAGAGCTATGCCTGTGCCCTTTTTCCTCAACTTTATATACGCATCCTTCTTCTTCCTAACAAGACTCTCAACCTCTCTTGTCAACCACGGTTCCCTCACATGACCATCCCTTCCCTGTCTGACAGGGACATGCTTATCAATGGCCCCTACTATCTGCTCCTTGAAAAAGTTCCACATTTCGACCGTGCCCTTCCCTGCCAGCATATGCTCCCAACTTATGCTCCTCAGTTCCTGCCTGACAGCATCATATCTACCCTTCCCCCAATTGTAAACCTTGCCCTGTTGCACATACCTATCCCTCTCCATTACCACAGTGAATGCTACAGAATTGTGATCACTATCTCCAAAGTGCTCGCCCACCAACAGCTCTATCACTTGCCCTGGTTCATTACCTAGTACCAAATCCAATATTGCCTCCCCTCTGGTCGGGCAGTCTACATACTGAGTCAGAAAAGCTTCCTGGACATACTGCACAAACACTACCCCATCCAAACTATTCGATCTAAAGAGTTGCCAATCAATATTTGGGAAGTTGAAATCCCCCATAATTACTACCCTGTGACTTCTGCTCCTTTCCAAAATCTGTTTCCCAATCTGCTCTTCCACCTCCCTGCTGCTATTGGGGGGCCTATAGAAAACTCCCATCAAGGTGACTGCTCCTTTCCTGTTCCTGACCTCAACCCACAGTGCCTCAGTCGGCAGATCCTCCTCGAAAATTCTTTCAGCAGTTGTTACACTATTTCTAACTAACAATGCCACCCCCCCACCTCTTTTACCACCATTCCTAATCTTATGAAAACATCTATAACCAGGTACCTCCAAAAACCATTCCTCCCCCTCACCTATCCACGTTTCAGTGATGGCCACAACATCGTAGTCCCAAGTGCCCATCCACGCCTTCAATTCACTCACCTTATTCCTGATGCTTCTTGCGTTGAAGTATACGCACTTTAACCCTTCTCCGTGCCCATCTGTCCTCTGTGACAGTGCTACCTTCCCCAATACCTCACTACACTCTTTGTCTTTCTGAGTGGACCCACTGGTCCCTGGATTACAAGTCCGGTTCCCATCCCCCTCCCAAACTAGTTTAAACCCTCCCGAACAGTACTAGCAAACCTCCCTCCCAGGATATTGGTGCCCCTCTGGTTCAGATGCAGCCCGTCCTGTTTGAACAGGTCCCATCTTCCCCAGAATGCAGTCCAATTATCCAAGAACTGGAAGCCCTCCCTCCTACACCATTCCTGCAGCCACGTGTTCAGCTGTGCTCTCTCCCTATTCCTAGCCTCACTATCACGTGGCGCCGGCAACAAACCAGAGATAACAACTCTGTCCGTCCGAGCTTTCAGCTTCCAGCCTAACTCCCTAAACTCACTTCTAACATCTGTGCCACCCTTCCTTCCTACGTCGTTGGTGCCAATGTGCACCACGACCTCTGGCTGCTCCCCCTCCCCTTTAAGGATCCTGAAGACGCGATCACAAACATCACGGACCCTGGCACCAGGGAGGCAACAAACCATCCGTGCGTCTCGCCTGCGCCCACAGAACCGCCTGTCCGTACTCCTCACCATCGAGTCCCCGATGACTAGTGCTCTCCCATTCTCCCTCCTTCCCTTCTGAGCCACAGTGCAGGACCCCGTGCCAGAGGCCCGGTCACTGCAGCCTGCCCCCGATAGGCCGTCCCCCCCAACAGTATCTAAAACTGTATACTTGTTGTTGAGGGGAACGACCACAGGAGATCCCTGCACTGACCTCTTCCCACCTCTAACTGTTACCCAGCTGCCTTTGATTTGTGGAGTAACGACCTCCGTGTAGCTTCTATCTATCAACCCCTCAGCTTCCCGAATGATCCTCAGTTCATCCAGCTCCAGCTCCAATTCCCTAACACGGTCTGATAGGAGCTGGAGACGGATGCACTTCCAGCAGGTGAAGTCGGCAGGGTCACCGGAGGTTCCCCTCACCTCGAACATTCTGCAGGAGGAGCAATACACTACACTGGCTGCCATTTCTTTTATTCAATTACCCCTTAGTTAAGTACAACTATAGATATTAACAAAAACAGTAAATAGCTTACCTGCTCAGTCCTTTTTGGTTAGAGGAGGAGGGTAAAAAGGGTCTTATTATTAGGTTAGAGGAGGAGGATGGGTGGGAGACACTACATGTGTAGTGGCTCGGGTTTACTCAGCTCCGCACCTTTAAGGAAAATACCTACCCAGGAGTCCTCGCTGCCGACCAGCTTCCGGTTCCTCCGGCGCCAAAAGAAACTCAAAGACAAGGAAAACAGTAAGTAAAACAGTAAGTACTTACTTTTAAAACACAGCTCCTGATGCCTTCACTCACCCAACGAAGAGTCGCTACCTTCTCCTGCTGCTCCGCCGGGAAATGAGGCCGAGTCCACGGAGCTCCGCACCTTTAAGGAAAATACCTACCCAGGAGTCCTCGCTGCCGACCAGCTTCCGGTTCCTCCGGCGCCAAAAGAAACTCAAAGACAAGGAAAACAGTAAGTAAAACAGTAAGTACTTACTTTTAAAACACAGCTCCTGATGCCTTCACTCACCCAACGAAGAGTCGCTACCTTCTCCTGCTGCTCCGCCGGGAAATGAGGCCGAGTCCACGGAGCTCCGCACCTTTAAGGAAAATACCTACCCAGGAGTCCTCGCTGCCGACCAGCTTCCGGTTCCTCCGGCGCCGGAGCAGTGTGGGATCACTGTATGTGACAAGGCTAGGAAGTCTGAACTCCTAAGACTAGTGGCTAACCATTTGTCCCTTGAATCTGAAGAAGCAGGAACAGGGTTAGAAGCAGACCCAGACAGGGTACTGTTAGCAAAGATACAATTGGATAAGGGAAACTTGAATTTGAAGAAAGAGAGAGAAAGACAGGAGAGAAAGAAAGAACCTTTCAGAAGGAATGCAAGGCGAGAGAGCTGAGGCATCTTCCATTGCAGGAAGGCAGTGGTGTAGTCACTGGACTAGTAATCCAGAGACCCTGGCTAATGTTCTGGGGACCTGGGTTCGAATCCCACCATGGCAGATGGTGACATGTGAATTCAATCTGGAATTAAATTTAAATTAAATTAAATTTCTGTGCTGTATAACTCTATGACTCTAAATACTAGTTTAATGGTGACCATGAAACCATTGCTGATTGTTGTAAAAACCCATCTGGTTCACTAATGTCCTTTAGGGAGGGAAATCTGCCGTCCTTACCTGGTCTGGCCTACATGTGACACCAGACCCACAGCAATGTGGTTGACTCTTAAATCCCCTTTGAAATGGCCTAGCAAACCACTCAGTTCAAGGCAGTTGGGGATGGGCAATAAATTCTGGTCCAGCCAGCGACACCCACATCCCACAAACAAATAAAAAAAATAAAGCAGGTCATCTCCGAGCTGACTGTTGGAAACTACAGGGAAAGCCTGCAGGGTTAATCAGGGCGCACCCGCTCAGAGAAGGAGAAGGGACCCTGATGGACAGCACAGCTGCACAAGCTGTGGCTTTAACTGCAGCAGTAGTAAGACCCAGGAACATATGAACATAGGAATTAGGAGCAGGAGTAGGCCACTCGGCCCCTCGAGCCTGCTCTGCCATTTAATAAGTTCAGGGCTGATCTGATTACTCCACCTACCCCCAATAACCTTTCAACCCCTTGCTTATCAAGAATCTATCTACCTCTGCCTTAAAATTATTCAAAATCTCTGTTTCCACTGCCATTTGAGGAAGAGAATTCCAAAGACTCACGACCCTCAGAGAGAAAAAATTTCTCCTCATCTCTGTCTTAAATGGGTGACCCCTTATTTTTTTTAAAAATTCATTCATGGGATGTGGGCGTCATTGGCTATGCCAGTATTTATTGCCCATCCCTAATTGCCCTGAGAAGGTGGTGGTGAGCTGCCTTCTTGAACCGCTGCAGTCCATTTGGGGTAGGTACACCCACAGTGCTGTTAGGAAGGGAGTTCCAGGATTTTGACCCAGCGACAGTGAAGGAACGGCGATATAGTTCCAAGTCAGGATGGTGTGTGGCTTGGAGGGGAACTTGCAGGTGGTGGTGTTCCCATGCATCTGCTGCCCTTGTCCTTCTAGTTGGTAGAGGTCGTGGGTTTGGAAGGTGCTGTCTAAGGAGCCTTGGTACATTGCTGCAATGCATCTTGTAGATGGTACACACTGCTGCTACTGTGCGTCGGTGGTGGAGGGAGTGAATGTTTGTAGATGGGGTGCCAATCAAGCGGGCTGCTTTGTCCTGGATGGTGTCGAGCTTCTTGAGTGTTGTTGGAGCTGCACCCATCCAGGCAAGTAGAGAGTATTCCATCACACTCCTGACTTGTGCCTTGTAGATGGTGGACTGGCTTTGGGGAGTCAGGAGGTGAGTTACTCGCCTCAGGATTCTTAGCCTCTGATCTGCTCTTGTAGCTATGGTATTTATATGGCGACTCACAGTTCAATTTCTGGTCAATGGTAGCCCCTAGGATGTTGATAGTGGGGGATTCAGCGATGGTAATGCCGTTGAATGTCAAGGGGAGATGGTTAGATTCTCTCTTGTTGGAGATGGTCATTGCCTGGCACTTGTGTGGTGCAAATGTTACTTGCTACTTATCAGCCCAAGCCTGGATATTGTCCAGGTCTTGCTGCATTTCTACATGGACTGCTTCGGTATCTGAGGAGTCACGAATGGTGCTGAACATTGTGCAATCATCAGCGAACATCCCCACTTCTGACCTTATGATTGAAGGAAGGTCATTGATGAAGCAGCTAAAGATGGTTAGGCCCAGGACACTACCCTGAGGAACTCCTGCAGTGATGTCCTGGAGCTCAGATGATTGACCTCCAACAAACACAACCATCTTCCTTTGCGCTAGGTATGACTGCAGCCAGCGGAGGGTTTTCCCCCTGATTCCCATTGACCTCAGTTTTGCTAGGGCTCCTTGATGCCATACTCGGTCAAATGCTGCCTTGATGTCAAGGGCAGTCACTCTCACCTCACCTCTTGAGTTCAGTTCTTTTGTCCATGTTTGAACCAAGGCTGTGATGAGGTCAGGAGCTGAGTGGCCCTGGCGGAACCCAAACTGAGCGTTACTGAGCAGGTTATTGCGAAGCAAGTGCCGCTTGATGGCAATGTTGATGACACCTTCCATCACTTTACTGATGATTGAGAGTAGGCTGATGGGGCGGTAATTGGCCGGGTTGGACTTGTCCTGCTTTTTGTGTACAGGACATACCTGGGCAATTTTCCACATTGCAGGGTAGATGCCAGTGTTGTAGCTGTACTGGAACAGCTTGGCTAGAGGCGCGACAGGTTCTTCAGTACTATTGCCGGAATATTGTCAGGGCCTATAGCTTTTGCAGTATCCAGTGCCTTCAGTCGTTTCTTGATATCATGCGGAGTGAATTGAATTGGCTGAAGTCTGGCATCTGTGATGCTGGGGACTTCAGGAGGAGGCTGAGATGGATCATCAACTCGGCACTTCTGGCTGAAGATTGTTGCAAATGCTACAGCCTTATCTTTCACACTGATGTGCTGGGCTCCCCCATCATTGAGGATGGGGATATTTGTGGAGCCACCTCCTCCAGTTAGTTGTTTAATTGTCCACCACCATTCACGGCTGGATGTGGCAGGACTGCAGAGCTTAGATCTGATCCGTTGGTTATGGGATCGCTTAGCTCTGTCTATCGCATGCTCCTTACGCAGTTTGGCATTCAAGTAGTCCTGGGTTGTAGCTTCACCAGGTTGACACCTCATTTTGAGGTATGCCTGGTGCTGCTCCTGGCATGCCCTCCTGCACTCTTCATTGAACCAGGGTTGGTCTCCTGGCTTGATGGTAATGGTAGAGTGGGGAATATGCCAGGCCATGAGGTTACAGATTGTGGTTGAGTACAATTCTGCTGCTGCTGATGGCCCACAGCGCCTCATGGATGCCCAGTTTTGCATTGCTAGATCTGTTCGAAATCTACCCCATTTAGCACGGTAATAGTGCCACACAACACGATGGACGGTATCCTCAATGTGAAGGCGGGACCTCGTCTCTAGAAGGACTGTGCGGTGGTCACTCCTACCAATACTGTCATGGACAGAAGCATCTGCGGCAGGCAGATTGGTGAGGACGAGGTCAAGTATGTTTTTCCCTTGTGTTGGTTCCCCCAGCACCTGCCGCAGACCCAGTCTAGCAGCTATGTCCTTTAGGACTTGGCCAGTAGTGGTGCTACCGAGCCACTCTTGGTGATGGACATTGAAGTCCCCCACCCAGAGTACATTTCATGCCCTTACCACCCTCAGTGCTTCCTCCAAGTGGTGTTCAACATGGAGGAGGACTGAGTCATCAGCTGAGGGAGGGCGGTAGGTGGTAATCAGTAGGAGGTTTCCTTGCCCATGTTTGACCTGATGCCATGAGACTTCATGGGGTCCGGAGTCGATGTTGAGGACTCCCAGGGCAATTCCCTCTCGACTGTATACCACTGTGCCACCACCTGTGGTGGGTCTGTCCTGCCGGTTGGACAGGACATACCCAGGGATGGTGATGGCAGTGTCTGGGACAATGTCTGTGAGGTATGATTCCGTGAGTATGACTATGTCAGGCTGTTGCTTGACTAGTCTGTGGGACAGCTCTCCCAACTTTGGCACAAGCCCCCAGATGTTAGTAAGGAGGACTTTGCAGGGTCGACAGGGCTGGGTTTGCTGTTGTCGTTTCCGGTGCCTCGGTCGATGCCAGGTTGTCCGTCCAGTTTCATTCCTTTTTATTGACTTCGTAGCAGTTAGATACAACTGAGTGGCTTGCTAGGCCATTTCAGAGGGCATGTTAGAGTCAACCACATTGCTGTGGGTCTGGAGTCACATGTAGGCCAGACCAGGTAAGGACACCAGATTTCCTTCCCTAAAGGACATTAGTGAACCAGATGGGTTTTTTACAACAATCGACAATGGTTTCATGGCCATCATTAGACTAGCTTTTTAATTCCAGATTTATTAATTAAATTCAAATTCCACCTTCTGCTGTGGTGGGATTCGAAGCCATGTCCCCAGAGAAATACCCTGGGACTCTGGGTTACTAGTCCAGTGATAATACCACTACGCCACCCCCTACCCCTATTTTTAAACAGTGACCCCTAGTTCTAGATTCTTCCACAAGGGGAAACATCCTTTCCACATCCACCCTGTCAAGACCCCTCAGGATCTTATATGTTTCAATCAAGTTGCCTCTTACTCTTCTAAACTCCAGCGGATACAAGCCTAGCCTGTCCAATCTTTCCTCATAAGACATCGCGCCCATTCCAGGTATTAGTCTAGTAAACCTTCTCTGTACTGCCTCCAACGCATTTACATCCTTCCTTAAATAAGGAGACCGGTACTGTACACGGTACTCCAGATGTGGTCTCACCAATGCCCTGTATAGCTGAAGCATAACCTCCCTAATTTTGTATTCAATTTCCCTCGCAGTAAACAATAACATTCTATTAGCTTTCCTAATTATTTGCTCTACCTGCATACTAACCTTTGGCGATTCATGCACTGGGACACCCAGATTCCTCTGCATCTCAGAGCTCTGCAATCTCTCACCATTTAGATAATATGCATTTTTATTCTTCCTGCCAAAGTGGACAATTTCCCACTTTCCCACATTATACTCCATTTGCCAGGTCTTTGTCCACTCACTTAACCTATCTGTATCCCTTTGTAGCCCCCTTATGTCCTCTTCATAAGTTACTTTCCTACCTATCTTTGTGTCATCAGCAAATTTAGCAACCATACCTTTGTTCCCTTCATCTAAGTCATTTATATAAATTGTAAAAAGTTGAAGCTCCAGCACAGATCCCTGCAGCACACCACTCATTACATTTTGCCAACCAGAAAATGACCCATTTATGCCTACTCTCTGTTTCCTGTTAGCCAGCCAATCTTCTATCCATGCCAATATGTTACCCCTACACCATGAGCTTTTATTTTCTGCAATAACGTTTGATGTGGCACCTTATCAAATGTCTTCTGGAAATCTAAGTACAGTACATCCACCGGTTCCCCTTTATCCACAGCACATGTAATTCCCTCAAAGAACTCCCATAAATTGGTTAAACATGATTTCCCTTTCACAAACCATGTTGACTCTGCCTGATTACCTTGAATTTTTCTAAATGCCCTTCTATAACGTCTTTAATAATAGCTTATAACATTTTCCCTAAGACAGATGTTAAGCTAACTGGCCTGTCGTTTCCTGCTTTCTGTCTCCCTTTTTGAATAAAGGAGTTACATTCGCTATTTTCCAATCTAATTGAACCTTCCCTGAATCTAGGTTAAATTAAAACCAACACATCAACTATCTCATTAGCCACTTCTTTTAACACCCAAGGATGAAGTCCATCAGGACCCGGGGACTTGTCAGCCCGCAGCTCCAACAATTTGCTCAGTACCACTTCCCTGGTGATTGTAATTTTCTTGAGTTCCTCCCTCCCTTCCATTTCCTGACTTACAGGTAATACTGGAATGTTACTTGTATCCTCAATAGTGAAGACCGATGCAAAATATCTGTTCAATTCATCTGCCATCTCCTTATTATCCATTATTAATTCCCCAGACTCACTTTCTATAGGACCGACACTCACTTTGTTAAATCTTTTCTTTTCTAAATAACTGTAGAAACTCTTACTATCTGTCTTTATATTTCTAGCTAGCTTTCTCCCGTACTCTAATTTTACCTTCCTTATCAATTTTTTAGTCATTCTTTGCTGTTTTTCAAATTCTGTCCAATCTTCTGACCTACCTCCTGTAAGGACTCCATTCCATTCTCCCAGTTTCTCCGTCTCCGACGCATCTGCTCTGATGATGCTACCTTCCATGACGGTGCTTCTGATATGACCTCCTTTTTCCTCAACCGAGGATTTCCCCCCACTGTGGTTGACAGGGCCCTCAACCGTGTCCGGCCCATTCCCCGCACCTCTACCCTCACCCCTTCCCCTCCCTCCCAGAACCGTGACAGGGTTCCCCTTGTCCTCACTTTTCACCCCACCAGCCTCCATATCCAAAGGATCATCCTCCGCCATTTCCGCCACCTCCAGCGTGATGCCACTACCAGTCGCATCTTCCCCTCCCTTCCCCTGTCAGCATTCCAAAGGGATCGTTCCCTCCGCGACACCCTGGTCCACTCCTCCATTACCCCCACCACCACGTCCCCGTCCCATGGCACCTTCCCCTGCAATCGCAGGAGGTGTAATACCTGCCCATTTACCTCCTCTCTCCTCATTATCCCAGGCCCCAAACACTCCTCTCAGGTGAAGCAGCGATTTACTTGTACTTCTTTCAATGTAGTATACTGTATTCGCTGCTCACAGTGTGGTCTCATCTACATTGGGGAGACCAAACGCAGACTGGGTGACCGCTTTTGCTTCTTAATTTGGCACCTAGTTCCTCATACTGATTATGCAGAACTTCTTTCTTTGTCCTGCCTATGTCATTGGTACCTACATGGACCACGACGACTGGATCCTCCCCCTCCCACTGTAAGTTCCTCTCCAGCCTTGAGCAGATGTCCTGAACCCTGGCACCGGGCAGGCAACACAGCCATCTGGACTCTTGCTCTTTGCTGCAGAGAACAGTGTCAATCCCCCTCACTATACTGTCCCCTACTACCACTACATTCCTTTTCTCTCCCTCCACTTGAATGGCTTCCTGTATCATGGTGCCATGGTCAGGTTGCTCATCTACCCTGCAGCCTCCACTCTCATCCAACAAGCTGAAAGAACTTCAAACCTGTTGGACAATCACAAAGGCTGAGGCTCCTGCACTCCTGCCCTCTGGGTCCCTTTACCTGCCTCAGCTGCAGCCACACTCTCCTATCCCTGACCACTGATCAAATCAGAAGACCCTATCCGAAGGGGTGTGACCTCCTCCTGGTACAAAATGTCCAGGTAACCTTCCCCCTCCCTGATGTGTCGCAGTGTCTGCAGCTCGGCCTCCAGTTCAATGACTCTGAGCCGAAGCTCTTCGAGCCGCAAACACTTACTGCAGACGTGTTTGCCCTGGATCACACTGGCATCCAGGAGTTCCCACATGCTGCAGCTGTGACACATCACCTGTCCTGCCATCCTTAATGTTTTTTAATTAACTACTTAATTATTTTATTCAATTATTTAATTTTCCTTTTTTAAAAATAAATTTTATTAAGATTACAAATTTATTTCCTAATTTAAAAGTTAGGATTAGAATAGACCTTAATCACTTACCAGACAATCACCAAACAGGTAGCTTCTTCTCCAACCAATCACCTACCTGCTGGCCTGTGATGTCATATTTGATTTTTTTGAACGGGCTCGTTCCACTGAACAGAGGATCCGGTAGGATAGAGGAGAGGATAGAGGAGAGGATAGAGGAGAGGATAGAGGAGAGGATAGGGGAGAGGATAGAGGAGAGGATAGAGGAGAGGATAGGGGAGAGGATAGGGGAGAGGATAGGGGAGAGGATAGAGGAGAGGATAGAGGAGAGGATAGAGGAGAGGATAGAGGAGAGGATAGAGGAGAGGATAGAGGAGAGGATAGAGGAGAGGATGGAGGAGAGGATAGGGGAGAGGATAGAGGAGAGGATAGGGGAGAGGATAGAGGAGAGGATAGGGGAGAGGATAGAGGAGAGGATAGAGGAGAGGATAGAGGAGAGGATAGGGGAGAGGATAGAGGAGAGGATAGAGGAGAGGATAGGGGAGAGGATAGGGGAGAGGATAGGGGAGAGGATAGAGGAGAGGATAGAGGAGAGGATAGAGGAGAGGATAGAGGAGAGGATAGAGGAGAGGATAGAGGAGAGGATAGAGGAGAGGATGGAGGAGAGGATAGGGGAGAGGATAGAGGAGAGGATAGGGGAGAGGATAGAGGAGAGGATAGGGGAGAGGATAGAGGAGAGGATAGGGGAGAGGATAGGGGAGAGGATAGAGGAGAGGATAGAGGAGAGGATAGAGGCGAGGATAGGGGAGAGGATAGAGGAGAGGATAGGGGAGAGGATAGAGGAGAGGATAGGGGAGAGGATAGAGGAGAGGATAGGGGAGAGGATAGAGGAGAGGATAGGGGAGAGGATAGAGGAGAGGATAGGGGAGAGGATAGGGGAGAGGATAGGGGAGAGGATAGGGGAGAGGATAGAGGAGAGGATAGAGGAGAGGATAGAGGAGAGGATAGGGGAGAGGATAGAGGAGAGGATAGAGGAGAGGATAGGGGAGAGGATAGGGGAGAGGATAGAGGAGAGGATAGAGGAGAGGATAGGGGAGAGGATAGGGGAGAGGATAGAGGAGAGGATAGAGGAGAGGATAGAGGAGAGGATAGAGGAGAGGATAGAGGAGAGGATAGGGGAGAGGAGAGGATAGGGGAGAGGATAGAGGAGGATAGAGGAGAGGATAGGGGAGTGGATAGAGGAGAGGATAGAGGAGAGGATAGGGGAGAGGATAGGGGAGAGGATAGGGGAGAGGATAGGGGAGAGGATAGAGGAGAGGATAGAGGAGAGGATAGAGGAGAGGATAGGGGAGAGGATAGGGGAGAGGATAGGGGAGAGGATAGGGGAGAGGATAGAGGAGAGGATAGGGGAGAGGAGAGGATAAGGGAGAGGATAGAGGAGAGGATAGGGGAGAGGAGAGGATAGAGGATAGGATAGAGGAGAGGATAGGGGAGAGGATAGAGGAGAGGATAGGGAAGGAGAGGATAGAGGATAGGATAGGGGAGAGGATAAGGGAGAGGCTAGGGGAGAGGATAGGGGAGAGGATAGAGGAGAGGATAGAGGAGAGGATAGAGGAGAGGATAGGGGAGAGGATAGAGGATAGGGGAGAGGATAGGATAGGGGAGAGGATAGGATAGGGGAGAGGATAGGATAGGGGAGAGGATAGAGGAGAGGATAGGGGAGAGGATAGAGGAGAGGATAGAGGAGAGGATAGGGGAGAGGATAGGATAGGGGAGAGGATAGGGGAGAGGATAGAGGAGAGGCTAGGGGAGAGGATAGGGGAGAGGCTAGGGGAGAGGATAGAGGAGAGGATAGGGGAGAGGATAGAGGAGAGGCTAGGGGAGAGGCTAGGGGAGAGGCTAGGGGAGAGGATAGGGGAGAGGATAGGGGAGAGGATAGGGGAGAGGCTAGGGGAGAGGATAAAGGAGAGGATAGGGGAGAGGATAGAGGAGAGGCTAGGGGAGAGGCTAGGGGAGAGGCTAGAGGAGAGGAGAGGATAGAGGAGAGGATAGGGGAGAGGATAGTGGAGAGGATAGAGGAGAGGATAGGGGAGAGGCTAGAGGAGAGGATAGGGGAGAGGATAGAGGAGAGGCTAGGGTAGTGGAGAGGATAGAGGATAGGATAAGATAAGGGAGAGGATAGGGGAGAGGATACAGGGTAGGATAGGGGAGAGGATAGAGGAGAGGATAGACAGGATAGGGGAGAGGATAGAGAGGATAGGGGATAGGATAGGGGATAGGATAGAGGAGAGGATACAAGGTAGGATAGGGGAGAGGCTAGGGGAGAGGATAGGGGAGAGGCTAGAGGAGAGGATAGGGGAGAGGATAGAGGAGAGGCTAGGGTAGTGGAGAGGATAGAGGATAGGATAAGATAAGGGAGAGGATAGGGGAGAGGATACAGGGTAGGATAGGGGAGAGGATAGAGGAGAGGATAGACAGGATAGGGGAGAGGATAGAGAGGATAGGGGATAGGATAGGGGATAGGATAGAGGAGAGGATACAAGGTAGGATAGGGGAGAGGAGAGGCTAGGGGAGAGGTAGGTGAGAGGATAGAGGAGAGGACAGGGGAGAGGATAGAGGAGTGGATAGAGGAGAGGATAGGGGAGAGGATAGGGGAGAGGATAGAGGAGAGGATAGAGGAGAGGATAGAAGAGAGGATAGAAGAGAGGATAGGGGAGAGGATAGGGGAGAGGACAGGGGAGAGGACAGGGGAGAGGACAGGGGAGAGGATAGGGGAGGACAGGGGAGAGGACAGGGGAGAGGACAGAGGAGAGGACAGAGGAGAGGACAGAGGAGAGGACAGAGGAGAGGATAGAGGCGAGGATAGGGGAGAGGATAGGGGAGAGGATAGGGGAGAGGATAGGGGAGGATAGGGGAGAGGATAGGATAGGGGAGAGGATAGGGGAGAGGCTAGGGGAGAGGATACAGGGTAGGATAGGGGAGAGGATAGAGGAGAGGATACAGGGTAGGATAGGGGAGAGGATAGGGGAGAGGATAGGGGAGAGGATAGAGGAGAGGATAGAGGAGAGGATACAGGGTAGGATAGGGGAGAGGATAGAGGAGAGGATACAGGGTAGGAGAGGATAGGGGAGAGGATACAGGGTAGGATAGGGGATAGGATAGAGGAGAGGATACAGGGTAGGAGAGGATAGAGGATAGGATAGAGGAGAGGGTAGAGGAGAGGATAGAGGAGAGGATACAGGGTAGGATAGGGGATAGGATAGAGGAGAGGATACAGGGTAGGAGAGGATAGAGGATAGGATAGAGGAGAGGGTAGAGGAGAGGATAGAGGAGAGGATACAGGGTAGGATAGGGGATAGGATAGAGGAGAGGATACAGGGTAGGAGAGGATAGAGGATAGGATAGAGGAGAGGGTAGGGGAGAGGATAGAGGAGAGGATACAGGGAAGGATAGAGGAGAGGAAACAGGGTAGGATAGAGGAGAGGAAAAGGGAGAAGATAGGGGAGATGATAGGGGAGAGGAAAAGGGAGAAGATAGGGGAGATGATAGGGGAGAGGATAGAGGAGAGGAGAGGATAGAGGAGAGGATAGGGGAGAGGAAAAGGGAGAGGATAGAGGAGAGGATAGAGGAGAGGATAGGGGAGAGGATAGGGGAGAGGAGAGGATAGAGGAGAGGCTACAGGATAGGATAGAGGAGAGGATATAGGATAGGATAGAGGAGAGGATACAGGGTAGCCTCTCCCCGCCCTCTGTGCTCTTTTCACTGAAGCCTCTCCCCACCCTCCGTGCTCTTTTCGCTGAAGCCTCTCCCCGCTCGTGTTCTTTTCAATAAAGCCTCTCCCACGCTCTGTGCTCTTTTCACTGAAGCCTCTCCCCGCTCTCCGTGCTCTTTTCAATGAAGCATCTCTCCGCTCTCCGGGCTCTTTTCACTGAAGCCTCTCCCCGCTCTCCGTGCTCTTTTCACTGAAGCCTCTCTCTGCTCTCCGTGCTCTTTTCACTGAAGCCTCTCCCCGCTCTTTTCACTGAAGCCTCTCTCCGCTCGCCGTGCTCTTTTCACTGAAGCCTCTCCCCGCCCTCCGTGCTCTTTTCACTGAAGCCTCTCTCTGCTCTCCGTGCTCTTTTCACTGAAGTCTCTCCCCGCTCTCCGTGCTCTTTTCACTGAAGCCTCTCTCTGCTCTCCGTGCTCTTTTCAATGAAGCCTCTCTCCGCTCTCTGTGCTCTTTTCAATGAAGCCTCTCTCCACTCTCCGTGCTCTTTTCACTGAAGCCTCTCCCCGCTCTCCGTGCTCTTTTCAATTAAGCCTCTCCCCGCCCTCCGTGCTCTTTTCACTGAAGCCTCTCTCCGCTCTCCGTGCTCTTTTCACTGAAGCCTCTCCCCGCTCTCCGTGCTCTTTTCACTGAAGCATCTCTCCGCTCTCCGTGCTCTTTTCAATTAAGCCTCTCCCCGCTCTCCGTGCTCTTTTCAGTGAAGCCTCTTCCCGCTCTCCATGCTCTTTTCACTGAAGCCTCTCCCCGCTCTCCGTGCTCTTTTCACTGAAGCCTCTCCCACCCTCCGTGCTCTTTTCACTGAAGCCTCTCTCCGCTCTCCGTGCTCTTTTCATTGAAGCCTCTCTCCTCTCTCCGTGCTCTTTTCACTGAAGCCTCTCTCCGCTCTCCGTGCTCTTTTCAGTGAAGCCTCTTCCCGCTCTCCGTGCTCTTTTCACTGAAGCCTCTCCCCGCTCTCCGTGCTCTTTTCACTGAAGCCTCTCCCACCCTCCGTGCTCTTTTCACTGAAGCCTCTCTCCGCTCTCCATGCTCTTTTCACTGAAGCGTCTCCCCGCTCTCCGTGCTCTTTTCACTGAAGCCTCTCTCCGCTCTCCATGCTCTTTTCACTGAAGCCTCTCCCCGCTCTCCGTGCTCTTTTCACTGAAGCCTCTCTCCGCTCTCCGTGCTCTTTTCACTGAAGCCTCTCTCTGCTCTCCGTGCTCTTTTCTGTGAAGCCTCTCTACGCTCTCCGTGCTCTTTTCACTGAAGCCTCTTTCCGCTCTCCGTGCTCTTTTCACTGAAGCCTCTCCCCGCTCTCCGTGCTCTTTTCACTGAAGCTTTTCCCCGCTCTCCGTGCTCTTTTCACTGAAGCCTCTCCCCGCTCTCCGTGCTCTTTTCACTGAAGCCTCTCTACGCTCTCCGTGCTCTTTTCACTGAAGCCTCTCCCTGCTCTCCATGCTCTTTTCACTGAAGCCTCTCCCCGCTCCCCGTGCTCTTTTCACTGAAGCCTCTCCCCGCTCTCCGTGCTCTTTTCACTGAAGCTTTTCCCCGCTCTCCGTGCTCTTTTCACTGAAGCCTCTCCCCGCTCTCTGTGCTCTTTTCACTGAAGCCTCTCTACGCTCTCCGTGCTCTTTTCAATTAAGCCTCTCCCCGCCCTCCGTGCTCTTTTCACTGAAGCCTCTCTCCGCTCTCCGTGCTCTTTTCACTGAAGCCTCTCCCCGCTCTCCGTGCTCTTTTCACTGAAGCATCTCTCCGCTCTCCGTGCTCTTTTCAATTAAGCCTCTCCCCGCTCTCCGTGCTCTTTTCAGTGAAGCCTCTTCCCGCTCTCCATGCTCTTTTCACTGAAGCCTCTCCCCGCTCTCCGTGCTCTTTTCACTGAAGCCTCTCCCACCCTCCGTGCTCTTTTCACTGAAGCCTCTCTCCGCTCTCCGTGCTCTTTTCATTGAAGCCTCTCTCCTCTCTCCGTGCTCTTTTCACTGAAGCCTCTCTCCGCTCTCCGTGCTCTTTTCAGTGAAGCCTCTTCCCGCTCTCCGTGCTCTTTTCACTGAAGCCTCTCCCCGCTCTCCGTGCTCTTTTCACTGAAGCCTCTCCCACCCTCCGTGCTCTTTTCACTGAAGCCTCTCTCCGCTCTCCATGCTCTTTTCACTGAAGCCTCTCCCCGCTCTCCGTGCTCTTTTCACTGAAGCCTCTCTCCGCTCTCCGTGCTCTTTTCACTGTAGCCTCTCCCCGCTCTCCGTGCTCTTTTCACTGAAGCCTCTCTCCGCTCTCCGTGCTCTTTTCACTGAAGCCTCTCTCTGCTCTCCGTGCTCTTTTCTGTGAAGCCTCTCTACGCTCTCCGTGCTCTTTTCACTGAAGCCTCTTTCCGCTCTCCGTGCTCTTTTCACTGAAGCCTCTCCCCGCTCTCCGTGCTCTTTTCACTGAAGCTTTTCCCCGCTCTCCGTGCTCTTTTCACTGAAGCCTCTCCCCGCTCTCCGTGCTCTTTTCACTGAAGCCTCTCTACGCTCTCCGTGCTCTTTTCACTGAAGCCTCTCCCTGCTCTCCATGCTCTTTTCACTGAAGCCGCTCCCCGCTCCCCGTGCTCTTTTCACTGAAGCCTCTCCCCGCTCTCCGTGCTCTTTTCACTGAAGCTTTTCCCCGCTCTCCGTGCTCTTTTCACTGAAGCCTCTCCCCGCTCTCTGTGCTCTTTTCACTGAAGCCTCTCTACGCTCTCCGTGCTCTTTTCACTGAAGCCTCTCCCTGCTCTCCATGCTCTTTTCACTGAAGCCTCACTCCGCTCCCCGTGCTCTTTTCACTGAAGCCTCTCCCCGCTCTTCGTGCTCTTTTCAGTGAAGCCTCACTACGCTCTCCGTGCTCTTTTCACTTAATCCTCTCCCCGCTCTCCGTGCTCTTTTCACTGAAGCCTCTCTCCGCTCTCCGTGCTCTTTTCACTGAAGCCTCTCTCCGCTTTCCGTGCTCTTTTCACTGAAGCCTCTCTCCGCTCTCCGTGCTCTTTTCACTGAAGCCTCTCCCCGCTCTCCATGCTCTTTTCACTGAAGCCTCTCCCGCTCTCCGTGCTCTTTTCACTGAAGCCTCTATCCGCTCTCGTTTTCTTTTCACTGAAGCCTCTCTCCGCTCTCCGTGCTCTTTTCACTGAAGCCTCTCTCTGCTCTCCATGCTCTTTTCACTGAAGCCTCTCTCCGCTCTCCATGCTCTTTTCACTGAAGCCTCTCCCCGCTCTCCGTGCTCTTTTCATTGAAGCCTCTCTCCGCTCTCCGTACTCTTTTCACTGAAGCCTCACCCCGCTCTCCGTGCTCTTTTCACTGAAGCCTCTCTCTGCTCTCCGTGCTCTTTTCACTGAAGCCTCTCTCTGCTCTCCGTGCTCTTTTCACTGAAGCCTCTCTCCGCTCTCCGTGCTCTTTTCACTGAAGCCTCTCCCGCTCTCCGTGCTCTTTTCACTGAAGCCTCTCCCGCTCTCCGTGCTCTTTTCACTGAAGCCTCTATCCGCTCTCGTGTTCTTTTCACTGAAGCCTCTCTCTGCTCTCCGTGCTCTTTTCACTGAAGCCTCTCTCTGCTCTCCGTGCTCTTTTCACTGAAGCCTCTCTCTGCTCTCCGTGCTCTTTTCACTGAAGCCTCTCCCGCTCTCCGGGCTCTTTTCACTGAAGCCTCTCCCCGCTCTCCACGCTCTTTTCACTGAAGCCTCTCTCCGCGCTCTTTTCACTGAAGCCTCTCTCTGCGCTCCGTGCTCTTTTCACTGAAGCCTCTCCCGCTCTCTGTGCTCTTTTCACTGAAGCCTTTCCCCGCTCTCCACGCTCTTTTCACTGAAGCCTCTCTCTGCTCTCGTGTTCTTTTCACTGAAGCCTCTCCCGCTCTCCGTGCTCTTTTCACTGAAGCCTCTCTCTGCTCTCCGGGCTCTTTTCACTGAAGCCTCTCCCGCTCTCCGTGCTCTTTTCACTGAAGCCTCTATCCACTCTCCGTGCTCTTTTCACTGAAGCCTATCCCCGCTCTCCGTGCTCTTTTCACTGAAGCCTCTCCCCGCTCTCCGTGCTCTTTTCACTGAAGCTTCTCTCCGCTCTCGTGTTCTTTTCACTGAAGCCTCTCCCCGCTCTCCGTGCTCTTCTCACTGAAGCCTCTCTCTGCTCTCCGTGCTCTTTTCACTGAAGCCTCTCCCGCTCTCCGGGCTCTTTTCACTGAAGCCTCTCCCCACTCTCCACGCTCTTTTCTCTGAAGCCTCGCTCCGCTCTCCGTGCTCTTTTCACTGAAGCCTCTCTCTGCTCTCCATGCTCTTTTCACTGAAGCCTCTCCCGCTCTCTGTGCTCTTTTCACTGAAGCCTCTCTCCGCTCTCCGTGCTCTTTTCACTGAAGCCTCTCCCCGCTCTCCATGCTCTTTTCACTGAAGCCTCTCCCGCTCTCCGTGCTCTTTTCACTGAAGCCTCTATCCGCTCTCGTTTTCTTTTCACTGAAGCCTCTCTCCGCTCTCCGTGCTCTTTTCACTGAAGCCTCTCTCTGCTCTCCATGCTCTTTTCACTGAAGCCTCTCTCCGCTCTCCATGCTCTTTTCACTGAAGCCTCTCCCCGCTCTCCGTGCTCTTTTCATTGAAGCCTCTCTCCGCTCTCCGTACTCTTTTCACTGAAGCCTCACCCCGCTCTCCGTGCTCTTTTCACTGAAGCCTCTCTCTGCTCTCCGTGCTCTTTTCACTGAAGCCTCTCTCTGCTCTCCGTGCTCTTTTCACTGAAGCCTCTCTCCGCTCTCCGTGCTCTTTTCACTGAAGCCTCTCCCGCTCTCCGTGCTCTTTTCACTGAAGCCTCTCCCGCTCTCCGTGCTCTTTTCACTGAAGCCTCTATCCGCTCTCGTGTTCTTTTCACTGAAGCCTCTCTCTGCTCTCCGTGCTCTTTTCACTGAAGCCTCTCTCTGCTCTCCGTGCTCTTTTCACTGAAGCCTCTCCCGCTCTCCGGGCTCTTTTCACTGAAGCCTCTCCCCGCTCTCCACGCTCTTTTCACTGAAGCCTCTCTCCGCGCTCTTTTCACTGAAGCCTCTCTCTGCGCTCCGTGCTCTTTTCACTGAAGCCTCTCCCGCTCTCTGTGCTCTTTTCACTGAAGCCTTTCCCCGCTCTCCACGCTCTTTTCACTGAAGCCTCTCTCTGCTCTCGTGTTCTTTTCACTGAAGCCTCTCCCGCTCTCCGTGCTCTTTTCACTGAAGCCTCTCTCTGCTCTCCGGGCTCTTTTCACTGAAGCCTCTCCCGCTCTCCGTGCTCTTTTCACTGAAGCCTCTATCCACTCTCCGTGCTCTTTTCACTGAAGCCTATCCCCGCTCTCCGTGCTCTTTTCACTGAAGCCTCTCCCCGCTCTCCGTGCTCTTTTCACTGAAGCTTCTCTCCGCTCTCGTGTTCTTTTCACTGAAGCCTCTCCCCGCTCTCCGTGCTCTTCTCACTGAAGCCTCTCTCTGCTCTCCGTGCTCTTTTCACTGAAGCCTCTCCCGCTCTCCGGGCTCTTTTCACTGAAGCCTCTCCCCACTCTCCACGCTCTTTTCTCTGAAGCCTCGCTCCGCTCTCCGTGCTCTTTTCACTGAAGCCTCTCTCTGCTCTCCATGCTCTTTTCACTGAAGCCTCTCCCGCTCTCTGTGCTCTTTTCACTGAAGCCTCTCCCCGCTCTCCACGCTCTTTTCACTGAAGCCTCTCTCCGCTCTCCGAGCTCTTTTCACTGAAGCCTCTCCCTGCTCTCCGTGCTCTTTTCAATGAAGCCTCTCCCACCCTCTGTGCTCTTTTCAGTGAAGCCTCTCTGCGCTCTCCGTTCTCTTTTCACAGAAGCCTCTCCCCGCTCTTTTCACTGAAGCCTCTCCCCGCTCTTTTCACTGAAGCCTCTCCCCGCTCTTTTCACTGAATCCTCTCCGCGCTCTTTTCACTGAAGCATCTCCCTGCTCTTTTCACTGAAGCCTCTCCGTGCTCTTTTCACTGAAGCATCTCCCCGCTCTTTTCACTGAAGCCTCTCCGCGCTCTTTTCACTGAAGCATCTCCCCGCTCTTTTCACTGAAGCCTCTCCGTGCTCTTTTCACTGAAGCCTCTCCCAGCTCTCCGTGCTCTTTTCACTGAAGCCTCTCTCCGCTCTCCGTGCTCTTTTCACTGAAGCATGCTGCTGTAGGTGCTGCAGAATTTAATAGGATTCCTGAAGGTTATCAGGATTTTGTGTCTAATGGGAGAGTAACCTCAGGGACACAGGGGTCACTAGATCCCTTTTACTGGGAAAAGGCCTGACCTTTCCCCCAGAGAGTGCAGTGAACACCAGAATGGTGGTGAATGGTATTGGAGGGCAAAACTCCACAAAGATGTGGTAGAGTACTGTAGGAGTTGCCACATGTGCCAGGTTGAGGGGAAACCCCAACCCACAGTGAAATCTTCACCCCTAAGCCCTGTATCGGTGTTTGGAGGACCCTCCAGCAGAGGGCTGGTGTGAACTGCAAGGGACCCCTGCTGATAACAAGAGGGGTCAGGTAGGCACAAGGCTGGCAAAAGGTTAGAGTGGAAAGGGGAAAAAGGGGACAAAGAGGGAAGGTTAAAGGAAGTCCGGGAGGAATCCCAAATGGAAAGCCCTATTGTCTAGTCAGCCAAACCCGAAATGTTGGAAAAATTAGACCCCACATCCTCCTATGTAAATGCAGACACCAGAAGCACCCCACCAGAGTTGCTAACAGCATTTACACAAACCTACAGAGACAAAGGAAGTCCTCAAGAGGGCAGAGAAACCGTGAGGGTGATGCCTCGACTAGTTGAAGTGCTGCAAGGGAGTGCAGTAGAATCTGGACAATTACCTGTAACCAGGAGTGTCCCAGAGGACAAAGGGAAGATTAGCAAAGAATCCTCTCTCACAGTCAGGGGAAAGGGAACCACCCATCCCCTAAGGTGAAAAGTCCTTGCATGACTCATCAAAGCACTGAAAGAGAGTTCAGAATGGATCCACCCACTACTGACTCTCCTGAGCAGAACTCTAATTTAGGGCTAATTAAATCTAACCCTCCCCCTGCAGACCTCAACAAGAATAAAACCACCCTAGGCAGTCATGGAAATGTGCAAACTGAAAAACTTCCCCAAATATCACACATTAGTTGGGATGCCAAAAAGGGCAGTTTAAAGCAGCACTGCTACCAGGAAAAGACAGGCGGTAACAATTTTCAGGATTTCTGAATGAATGAGAATGAATGAGAGAGATGCATGGGTGTTTTCTTGTCTTCTCTTTAGACTTTTTTTTAATGAAATGCTCTTCTAAAAATTGCATTTCATTTCACTGGGGGTGGAAGTGTCATGAAATCCCCACCACAGCAGTGGCTGGTAACATTTGCATTCTATGAGACAGTTGCCTGGAGAAGACAATGGAACTGCTCCCAGATCCAATTAACCCAAATGGAGTTTGATCACCAGACATTGAATGTGTAAAAAGCCAGCATTCCATTTGCCTCCCCTCCACACCCACTGAGGGTGTCTGAGATGGAGAATCCACAAAAATGCAGGAGAGTTTGTTAAAAAAAGATGTTCATATGACTAACCTGCTGGCCCAGGTTTGGTTTTGAATTGTGTTCACTGAACAGTTTGAGTCAGACTGCAATTTGAAGACAACAGAGAAGGAAGGTCTCTCTTTCTCCCTCTCTCTGTCTCTCACTCACGCAAAGACAGGGACCCCTGGAAGAAAACTAAGACTCAAGACAGAAAACCATCGAAACAAGTTTGAAAGTGCACAGGGCCCCGAGACAGAAAAGTTAAACTGCAATCAAAGACTTTACATCAAACTCAAAAGACAGTAAATGAACTCCAGCTATTGCTTCAAACCTTTCCCCTTGATTCGTTCTCCTTTTCTGTCTCTATCTGCATGTGTGTTTATCACGAATGCAAGCTGGTGTGGTCGCGACGCATACTGTTAGTAGTTTTAACCAAATTAGAGTTTTAAGGTTAATAAACTTAGACCTTCCTTGTTTAAATCTAAGAAAACCTGTCTGGTTGATCTCTTTGCCATTACTGAGGGGAAGCTAAAAACAGTGTTTTAAAAATTAAACCCTGTTAGGGTCAAACCAGGAAAAGGCTGAGAGGGAACCCCTACACCTCTTTCTCACCTGGTTGTAACAATGTACTCATCAACTGAGCATCCACAGTTCACTGCGGTAGAGAATTCCAAAGATTCACGACCCTCTGACTGAAGAAATTTCTCCTCATCTCAGTCTGAAAGGACCAACCCTTACCCTGAGACTGTGGTCCCTAGTTCTAGATTCTCCAGCCAGGGGGGAAACAGCCTCTCAGCATCTACCCTGTCAAATCCTCTCAGAATTTGATACATTTCAATGAGATCACCTCTCGTTCTTCTAAACTCCTGAGAATATAGGGCCCATTCTGCTTAATCTCTCCTTATAGGACAGTCCTCCTATCAATCTAGTGAACCTTCGTTGCATCCCCTCTAAGGCAAGTATATCCTTCCTTAAGTAAGGAGACCAAAACTGTACACAGTACTCCAGGTGTGCTCTCACCAAAGCCCTATATAATTACAGTAAGTCTCTCATACCCCAATCCTCTTGCAATAAAGGCTGACATACCATTTGTCTTCCGAATTGTTTGCTGTACCTGTATGTTAACTTTCTGTGATTCATGTACAAGGACACCCAGCTCCCTCTCAATACCAACATTTCCCACACACTCATCTTTAAAAAAAAATCTGCTTTCCTAGTCTTCCTACCAAAGTGGATAAATTCATACTTCCCTACATTATACTCCATCTGCCATCTTCTTGCCCACTCATTTAACCTGCCTCTATCCCTGAGCAGCCTCTTTGTGTGCTCCTCACAGCTTACTTTCCCACCTGTCATTGCATGATCAGCAAACCTGGATATATTACTCTCGGTCCCTTCGTTGAAGTCAGTGATATATTTTTATGATTTTTACCCTGGGATGTTTGCTTGCAGCTCTGTCCTAGAGATAGATCTTTAGTCCTCTCCAGCCACATCCCGCTGAACATCTGAAACTGACCGCAGGGGTTTTACTGTAACCAATAACACAGAGAGCATGAGTTCAAACCCACTCTGGCAGCTTCAGAATTTATATTCAGATAAAATAAGTTGGTCTCAGTAAAGGTGACCATGAACTGTGGGATTGTTGTAAAAACCCAACTGGTTCAATGATACCCCTTCACAGATGGAAACCTGCTCTCCTTACCCGGACTGGGCTTATGTGTGACTCCAGTCCACACCAACCTGAGTGACTCTTAACTGCCCTCTGAAGTGGCCTAGCAAGACACTCTGTTGTATCAAAACCCACTACCACCACTTTCTCACGGCAACTAGGGATGGGCAGTAGATGCCAACCTGACCATTGACCCCCACATCCCCAGAGTAATCAGAAGAATAAAGCCCTGCTCTCGGTCAGTGTCCACACACGTGGACCACTCGAGCAGGAGTCAGTGGGTTAACACCAAGAGTGGGAACCCTGACTGATTTCCCCCACCCGCTCGCAATCTTTGCTTTAGTGTCTCCACTACAACCCCCGGCCGAATCAGCTTTCAAAAGCGAAATGCATAAGCTCCTGAAGAGGAATAATTTGCTGGGCTATGGGGAAAGGGTGGGAGAGTGTGACCCCAGCAGGGTAACTGTTGCAGAGAGCCTACAGGCTGAATGGCCTCTTTCTGTGCTGTAATTATTCTGTGATTTTACACAGCCAGTGGTGGTGGGTTGTTGGTATCGAATTTGGGACGTCACAGTCCCTCACTTATTGAATCCCTCCCACCTCCGGCCACTCCACTGGGCTCTCATTCATAATGTTAGCTAGTCTTTTTGTTTCATATCTGTTCCAATTTCATGTTTCCCAGCATTTGGGATTGTCTCCACATTTGGGGCTGGATTTTCCCCAGACTCTCGGGGGTGGGAAACATGAGTTGGGACTATTTCCAGGACCTGGACCTGGACCCGGCCCTGGGGGGTAACTATCACTCTTTGGGATTTTTATGAAGGCGCCCCCATAATTGGCGTGGTGTCAGGTTCCTTGTCTAATTAAGGGCAGTGGGAGGGCTCTCAAAACTGGAGGACCAATCAGAGACCTTCCAGCTTGATAAGAGCAGCAGGCTGCAGTACAGGGTAAGTAACTGAGAGGGAGCTTCAACATGGAGGTGCCCTCCAACTTTTTTAAAAACTTACAGATTCAGCAGCCAGGCCAGCACTGTTGAGGGGTGAGGGTGGAGAAGGGGATAGAATTGCTCACAGGGTGGCCTTTGGTGGCACTTGCACCCAGGCAGGCAGGGATGGCCTGTAGGCCAGCCTGGAGCACTCTCCCCCTGGCCTGCCACTGGATGCCCGCTAGGCAGTTGAGTTGCCCCCCCCCCCCCCACCCCGTCTCAACGGGAAACTGGAGGCAGACTGGAAAATCCCAGTCGGTCTTCTTTAACTGTCGTTAACAAGGCCCTTAATGAGCCTAGTTGGCTACCTGCCTCATTGGAGTGGGTAGTCCTGCTGGTGCTGAACCTGCCTCGTGGGGGCGGGTAGTCCTGCTGGTGCCGAACCTGCTTCGTGGGGGCAGGTAGTCCTGCTGGTGCCGAACCTGCTTCGTGGGGGCGGGTAGTCCTGCTGGTGCCGAACCTGCCACGTGGGGGCGGGTAGTCCTGCTGGTGCCGAACCTGCCTCGAGGGGGCGGCTAGTCCTGCTGGTGCCGAACTTGCCTCGTGGGGGTGGGTAGCCCTGCTGGTGCTGAACCTGCCTCGTGGGGGCAGGTAATCCTGCTGGTGCCGAACCTGCCTCGTGGGGGTGGGTAGCCCTGCTGGTGCCGAACCTGCCTCGTGGGGGTGGGTAGTCCTGCTGGTGCCGAACCTGCCTCGTGGGGGTGGGTAGCCCTGCTGGTGCCGAACCTGCCATGGAAAAAGTCGATGGTACCAGGACTGGAGTTAGGAAACCAGTATGCCGGCCGACACCAGTATTTTTGGGCCCGGTCTCCCCCGTTCCCTTCCTCAGTGAGGCCCTTGGTTCATTCAAACTAGCCTGATAGAATCATCTCACACTAAAGGAAGACATTTGATCTATCCTCTCTGTGTTGGCTGTTTGAACAAGCTATCCACTTAATCTCATTCTCTCCTGCTCGTTCCCCCATAGCCCTGTAATTTTTTCCCTTCGAGTATTTCTCCAATTCCCTTTTGAAAGTCACTATTGAATCTGCTTCCACCGCCCTTTCAGGCAGCGCGTTCCAGATCACAACAACTCACTGTGTAAAAAATTCTCCTCATCTCTCCTGTGGTTCTTTTGTCCATTAACTTAATTCTGTGTCCTCTAGTTACCGACCCTCCTGCCACTGGAAACAGTTTCTCCTTATTTACTCTATCTAAGCTATTCATGATTTTGAACACCTCTGTTAAATCTCCCCTTAACCTTCTCTGCTGTCAGGAGAACAATCCCAGTTTCTCCAGTCTCTCCACATTATCTGAAGTCCCTCATCCCTGGGACCATTCCAGTAAATCTCCCTCCGCACCCTCTCCTAGGCCTTGACATCTTTCCTAAAGTGTGGTGCCCAGAATTGGACACAATACTCCAGCTGGGGCCTAACCAGTGATTTATAAATGTTTAGCATAGTTGGCTTCTCTCTCCAAGGATGCTGCCAGACCTGCTGAGTGGTTCCAGCATTTCTTGTTTTCGTTTCAGATTTCCAGTATCCGCAGTATTTTGCTTTTATTTTAGATGTTATGATGGAGCTGTATAAAACGCTAGTTAGGCCACAGCTGCAGTACTGTGTACAGTTCTGGTCACCACACTATAGGAAGGATGTGATTGCACTCGATAGGGTGCATAGGAGATTCACCAGGAAGTTGCCTGGGCTGGAGCATTTCAGCTATGAAGAGAGCCTGAATAGGCTGGGGTTGTTTTCCTTAGAGCAGAGAAGGCTGAGGGGGGACACTTGATTGAGATATACAAAGTTGAGGGGCATTGATAGGTTAGATAGGAAGAAACTTTTTCCCTGAGTGGAGGGGTCAATAACCAGGGGGCATCGATTTAAGGTAAGGAGCAGGAGGTTTAGAGTGGATTTGAGGAGAAATGTTTTCAACCAGAGGGTGGTTGGAATCTGGAACACACTGTTTGAAGAGATGGTAGAGGCAGGAACCCTCACAACATTTAAGATGTATTTAGATGATCCTTTGCAAAACCATAAGCATACAAGGCTACGGGCCAAGTGCAGGAATATGGGATTAGAATAGTTGGGTGCTGTATGGCAGGCACAGACACGATGGGACGAATGGCCTGTTTCTGTGCTGTATAATGCTATGACTCTATAACTTCCTTGCTTCTGTTCTTTATTCCTCTATTTATAAAGCCAAGGATCACATATGCTTTTTTTCAATAGCCTTCTCAACCTGTCCTGCCAGCTTCAAAGATTTGTCTACATACACTGCCAGGTCTCTCAGTTCCTGCATCCTTGTTAGAATTGTCCCATTAAATATATTTTGCCTCTCCTCATTCTTCCCATCAAAATGAATCAGCTGTTGCCCATTTTACTGCCCCTTACAATTCATGGGTGAATTTGTCTAAGTAACTGTTTCTCTCCCAGGCGAATACTGGCAAACTGGACAGTCCCAGCGACAAGTGGACATTAGTGACAAGTAACTTGGCATTGATTCAGGTAAAGCACAAAACCTACCTCCCTCACACTCCCTCCCTCACACTCCCTCCCTCACACTCCCTCCCTCACACTCCCTCCCTCACACTCCCTCACACTCTGTCCCTCACACTCCCTCACACTCTGTCCCTCACACTCCCTCCCTCACACTCCCTCACACTCGTTTCCACTCCCTCCCTCACATTCCCTTCCATTCCCTCCCTCACACTCTCTTTCACTCCCACCCTCCCACTCCCCCCATTCCCCCTCCCTCACACCACTTCCCTCCCCCTCCCTCCCTCCCTCACTATCCTTCACTCTCCCTCCCTCCCTCTCCATCCCTCACTCTCCCACTCCCTCCCACTCCCTCCTTCACACTCTCTCCCTCCCTCTCCCTCCCTCCCTCACACTCCCTCCCTCCCTCACACTCCCTCCCTCACTCTCCCTCCCTCACTCACTCTGCCTCTGCCCCACTCACTCCCTCCCTCACACTCCCTCCCACTACCTCCCTCACACTCCCTCCCTCACTCTTCCTCCCTCACTCTCCCTTATCTCCCCCCCACTCCCTCCCTCCCTCTCCCTCCCTCGCTCACTCACTCTCCCTCCCTCACTTTCCCTCCCTCACACTCGCTTCCACTCTCACCCTCACACTCTCTCCATTCCCCCTCCCTCACACCACTTTCCTCACCCTCACTCACTCTTCCTCACCCTCCCTCACACACTCTCTTCCTCACATGCCCTCACACCACTACCCTCACCCCCCGTCACCCTCCCTCTTCCTCACATGCCCTCACACAACTCCCCCCCCCCCCCCCAACACCCCCTCGCTCTTTTTACCTCCTTTCCCCTTACCCTTCCTCTCTCCCCCTCCCCCTCACTCACTCTCCCCCTCCCCCTCCCTCTCCTTGCTTACTCTGCTCTGTGTTTCTGTGTTTTATGTAGGTCCAGGCCACTGTGGTTGGTTTTCTTGCTGCTGTTGCTGCTGTCGTTTTGGGATCTTTCTCCAGGGGCCAGATTGATCTGGATCGAGCGGCCGTGCTGTGTGCGAGTAGCACTGTCACAGCCTTCATCGCCGCACTCGCCCTAGGTACCCGGCTTTGCTACCCCCACCTGTCCCCCCACCCAATATATTCCAATCCTGCAACACCTGTCAGTTTGGTTCCCCTGCAGCCCCCACCATCTCCACTCATCCCCACTCTGCCACCTGTGACCTTCGGCAAACCAAGTGCTTCAGGCTGTTCAACCTTGGAGTGCTGAGCAAGCCACTCCTTAACTTGCTCTCCAGGTGGGGTTGGACCAGGAGACAAGCTCCCATTAAATAGAACCATTTAAAAATTCATTTTCGAGATACGGGCGTCACTGGCATTTACTGCCCATCGTGGTGGGGCATCTTTGTGAACCTGGTAATGGTTTTGATATAAACTGAGTGTCTCACTAGGTCACTTCAGAGGGCAATTAAGGGTCAACCACATTGGTGTGGGGTCTGGAGTCACATGTAGGCCAGACCGGGTAAGGACGGCAGATTTCCTTCACTAAAGGGATATTAATGAACCAATTGGGTTTTTACCACAATCCAACAGCTTCATGGCCACTTTTACTGATCCCAGCTTTTTATCCCGGGTTATTTTAAACTGAGTTCAAATTCTCAAATGGCCCTGGGGAGAATTTGAACTCGCGTTTCCTGAGTTATTGGTCCAGTTATCAGCCAACCAACATTTTAAAGAGATTATCTGGTTATTATTATATTGCTGTTTGAGGGATCTTGCTGTGTGTAAATTGGCTACTGTTTTTCCTACATTACAACCATGACTACACTTCAAAAATACTTTATTGACTGTAAAGCGCTTTTGGACATCCTGAGGAATTGAAAGGCACTATATAAATGCAAGTCTTTCTTTTGTAATGTAGCCATTGCACCATTGAAACCCCTGCATTTACCCTGGGTACTAAATTGCATGGGAAAAATTACTGCTAACTTTGTGGAAAGGCCAGGAGTGGTGGTTTTGCCTTGTGCTCTGTTTCAGTAACTGTGTGAGCAGAGTTTGCAGTATTTGAGTTTAAGCTCAGAGTGAGCAGCTGTCTCCACTCCTCATCAGCTGAAACCCCCTCAGACAGCACTGGCCTGCTGGCACCTGTTAGCGGCCCCTCTCTGCATTTACAGAGCCCAGATAACAAACAGATTCAATAGGGTCAATAGAGAGAAGCTATTTCCTCTGGTGGGGGTGGGAGGGAGGAGCCCAGAACAAGGGGGCAGAATCGTTAAATCCGAGCCAGACCGTTCAGGGGTGATGTCAGGAAGCACTTCTTCACACAAAGGGGAGTGGAAATCTGGAACTCTCTCCCACAGGAAGCTGTGGATGTGTGGGCGGCAGGGGGAGAGCAATTGAAAATTTCAGTACCGAGATTCATCGATTGTGTTTTTGTTGTTGGGTAAGGGTAGTGAGTGACAGAACAGGCTCGAGAGCCTAAATGACTGACTCCTGTTCCTATCACACCCACAGTCCACATCCATCCCTTCTCCACATCCCCCTCCTCAGCCTCCTCAGCTCCTCGTTACTTCACTGCAAGCACGCTATGTTAATAAAACATAAGGGGGAATTCTATGCTCTCCCCCTTAGCGACTTTGGAGACAGGGAGAGGGTATAATCAGGTGGGATGGTGGTGGGCAGGGAGTCTTCCCACTCTGCCGCTAATTGAGATCCTTAAATGGGAAATTCTGGCCGTAGAAAATTTCCAGCACAGAAGGGGGCCATTCGACTCGTCGTATCTGTGTGGGATGAAAAAGAGCAATTCCACTTTCCAGCTCTTGGTCTGTAGTCCCATGAGTTACCGCACTCTAAGTGTTTTTAAATGCAAGAGGGTTTCTGCCTCTATCACCCTTTCACGCAGTGAGTTCTAGACCCACCACCACCCTCTGGGTGAAACCATTCTCCTCAACTCCCCTCTAATCCTTCTACCAATTACTTTAAATCTCTGACCCTCCCCCCCCCCCCCCCCCCCCACCCCCCGTCCCGCCACCCCTGGTTATTAGCCTCTCTGCTGAGAGATATAGGTCCTTCCTATCCACTCTATCAAGGCCCCTTATAATTTTATACACTTGAATTAAATCTCCAGCAGCCTCCTCTGTTCCAAAGAAGACAACCCCAGTCTATCCAATCTTTCCTCATAGTTAAAATTCTTCATCCCTGGCAACATCCTCGTAAATCTCCTCCGTACCCTCTCTCATGCAGTCACATCCTTCCTGTAATGTGTTGATCGGAACTGTATTCAGTACTCTAGCTGTGGTCTAACTAGTGTTTTATACAGTTCTAGTGTAACCTCCCAGCTCTGATATTCTATGCCACGGCCAATAAAGAAAAGTATCCCGTTTTCTTCTGAACCTTATCGACCTGTCCTGTTACTTCAGGGATCTGTGGGGATGCAATCCATGGTCCCTCAGTTCCTCTACACCTCTCAATATCCTACCTAGGAGCAGGACTAGGCCATTCAGCCCATCGAGCCTGCTCCCCCATTCAATATGATCATGGCTGATCATCCACTTCAATGCCTTTTTCCCCACACTATCCTCATATCCCTTTATGTCATTGCTATTTAGAAATCTGTCAATCTCTGCTTTAAACATACTCAATGACTGAGCTTCCACAGCCCTCTGGAGTAGAGAATTCCAAAGATTCACAACCCTCTGAGTAAAGAAATTTCTCCTCATCTCGATCCTAAGTGGCTTCCCCCTTATTTTGAAATTGTGTCCCCTGGTTCTAGTCTCCCCAACCAGGGGAAACATCTTACCTATATCTGCCCTGTCTATCCCTTTAAATATTTTGTAGGTTTCAATGAGATCACCTCTCATTCTTCGAAACTCTAGAGAATACAGGCCAGTTTCCCCAATCTCTCTTCATAGGACAGTCCCGCCATCCCAGGAACAAGTCTGGTGAACCTTCCTTACACTTCCTGTATGGCAATATTATCCTTCCTAAGGTAAGGGAACCAAAACTGCACACAGTACTCCAAGTGCGGTCTAACCAAGGTTCTATACAATTGAAGCAAGACTTCACTACTCCTGTACTCAAATCCTCTTGCGATAAAGGCTAACATACCATTAGCCTTCTTAATTGCTCGCTTCACCTGCATGTTAGCTTTCAGTGACTTATTGACAAGGACTCCCAGGTCCCTTTGTACATCTACACTTTCTAATCTCTTACCATTTAAGAAATACTCTGCACATCTGTTCCTCCTACCAAAGTGGATAACCTCATTTTTCCACATTATATTCCATCTGCTATGTTCTTGCCCATTCACTAAGTCTGTCCAAATCCCCTTGTAGCTGCTTTGCACCTTCTTCACAACACACATTCCCACCTAGTTTTGTGTCATCCGCGAACTTGGAAATATTACATTTGGTCCCCACATCCAAATCATTGATGTATATTGTGAACAGCTGGGACCCAAGCACTGATCCCTGCGGTACCCCACTAGTCACAGCCTGCCAACGTGAGAATGACCTGTTTATTCCAACTCTCTGCTCTCTGCCTGTTAACCAATCCTTAATCCATGCCAGTATATTACCTCCTATCCCATGTGCTTTACTTTTGCTAACCAACCTCCTGTGGGGGACTTTATCAAAAGCCTTCTGAAAATCCAAGTATACCATGTCCACCAACTCTCCTTTATCAATTCTGTTAGTAACATTCTCAAAAAACTCCAACAGGTTCGTCAAACATGACTTCCCATTCATAAATCCATGTTGACTATGCCCAATCAGATAATTATTATCCAAGTGTCCATTTATCACATCCTTTAGAATAGATTCTAACATTTTCCCAACAGCAGATGTAAGGCTAACAGGTCTGTAGTTCCCTGTTTTCTCTCTCCCTCCTTTATTAAATAGTGGGGTGACATTTGCTACCTTCCAATCTGCAGGAACTGCTCCAGAATCTATAGAATTTTGGAAGATGATCACCAATGCATCCACTATCTCCATAGCTACCTCTTTCAACACTCTGGGCTGTACCTATCCTATTGCTCATGAAGCCGCTCTGGGAATCATCGAACAATACAGCACAGAAGGAGGCCATTCGGCCCGTTGTACCTGTGCAGGAATGTGACATACTCAGATTTCCCTTTTGTTTTCTGTGCAGCTGGAGTTCCAGTTACTACCTCAATGGGGTGACATTGAGCTACTGAAATCCTCCTGTCTCACTGATCTCTCTGCTCTGTTCCATCCACTCAGCTCCCAAAGTCACTTTTCCTCTTTGTCACTGAAACCCTGTGTGTTCTGGAGCCAGATTTCACATCCGACCCAGAGGCTGCACTGCAGCAGGTTTTCCAACTATGGAAGGCTTCACCCGCAAAGACTGTCCTTTCTTGACGCTCCCACACGCTGAACCAGCCCTGCCTGTTATTCAGCATCACCCCGTCCCAAACCCCAGAATAACACCCCTGGCCCCCCTCAGCTGCACCAGCATGATATTCTTTGGGATATGCTGAGACACTATATACAGGATAAATACAAGTTTGTTTTCTTTCTCTCTTTCTCCTTCTCTCTCTCTGTCTCTCTACCTCTTTCTGTCATCGTCTCTCTCAATTTCTATCTGTCTATATCACTGTACCTGTTTGTCTTTCTCTCTCTCTATTTTCTCTCTCACACTATCACCATGTCTCTCTCTCTCTCTGTTCTTTGCGCCAGTGTCTGTTTCTCTCTCTGTCTCTGTCTCCCTCTTTCCTCCACCCTCTCTACAATCCCAGGTGTGAAGGACTAGTTTTCGCGGCACCTTCTGAACTTGGCAGCTGGGGAACAGTTAGAATGAAAGAGGCAAAATGTACCAAGAAATAAAAGCTTTAACCGCAAGCCGGGTTAAGCTTCAGTGCAGCAAACACCCACAGCACCAGTGGGTCTCCTGGCCCCTGTTATCTGATGCCAGGGTGCCAGGCTCGCACTCTGAGACAAGCCAAGATTGTTCAGTCTGTTTAGCCAGTCAGATCATAGAATCCATCAGCACAGAAAGAGGCCATTCAGCCCATTGTGCCTCTACCAGCTCTTTGCTCTTGAGCTGTCGTATTAATCACACTCCCTTGCTCTTTCCCCACAGCCCTGCAAATTTTTTCCTTTACAAATATTTATCCACTTCCCTTTTGAAACTATTTCTAGTGCCAGGATCCAAAAGAAAGAGGCATGATCTTAAAAATCGAGCCAGGCCTTTCAGGGGTGATGTCAGGAAGCACTTCTTCACACAAAGGGGTGGGGGTGGAAATCTGGAACTCTCTCCTCCCAAAAAGCTGTGGTTAGTGGGGAATCAATTGAAAATTTTCAAAACTGAGATTGGTGGATTTTTGTTGGGTTAGGGTGTCGAGGGATATGGAGCAGAGGCGAGTAAGTGGAGTTAGGATATAGATCAACCATGATCTAAAAGAATGATGGAACAGACTCAAGGGGCTGAATGGCCTCATCCTTTTCCTGTGTCCCGACACTCCATCAGTGTTGTATCATGTGACTACCTGAATGGTAGAAGGTGTATTAGATGGCCCTGGTTTGTCCATGTCTAGTGGTTTCTCTGTTGCTATATTTTCCATAGTGTCAGCCATGCCTCAGTGGATAGCACTCCTCTCCCCTCTAATTCAGAAGGTTGTGGGTTCAAGTCCCACTCCAGAGGCTTCAGCACAAAATCCAGGCTAACAAGCAAGGGCAATTAGGGATAGGCAATAAATGCTGGCCTTGCCAGCGACGCCCACATCCCAAGAGCACATTTTTTAACAGGTGCCGTACCCAGGGAGTGCTGCACTGTCGAGGTGCCATCTTTCGGTTGAGGTGTTAAACCATGGCTCCGTCTGGCCTTTCACGTAGATGTAAAAGATCCCACGGCCACTATTTGGAAGAGGAGCCGGGGGGGTGGGGGGGTGGGGGGAGGTTCTCCCTGGTGTCCTATCTCTCAACCAGTATCACAAAGCACAGATTATCTGGTCCTTATCACATTGCTGTTTGTGGATCTTGCTGTGCACACATTGGTTGCTGTGTTTCCTACATGACAACAGTGACTACACTGCAAAAGCACTTCATTGGTTGTAAAGCAAGTGCCCTCTCTCTCTCTCTCCCTCTCTCTCTCTGTTTCTGTAGGTCTGGTGATGATTGCGGTAATTATTGGATCCCGGAAGATTGGGATAAATCCGGATAATGTTGCCACTCCGATAGCAGCGAGCCTGGGTGACCTGATCACACTCTCGCTGCTGGCTGGGATCAGCAGCGTTTTCTTCAAGTACATGGGTAGGTGCAGTTTGCTGTTTAACAGTCACTTCACAATCCTGTGATCCCATGCAGGAGCTGCAGAAATGGACAGCAGATATTAAAACCCACCTCCAACCCACTTTCCCATCTGGGACCCAAGCTCCCGTCAGGAACTTGCAATCCCATCTTCATCCACATCCCTGTCTCCGATCCATGCTCCCATCTCTCACCCCCACTCAGAGTGCTGCACTGTCGGAGGTGCCGTCCTTTGGTTGAATTGTTAAACCGAGGCCCTGTCTGCTCTGGGAGGCAAATCCCACAGCCACTATTTTGCAGAAGAGCAGGGGAGTTCTCCCCGGTGTCCCGGACAGTATTTGTCCCTCAATCTACTCTAATAAACAGATTGTCTGGTCATTATCACATTGCTGTTTGTGGGATCTTGCTGTATGCAAATTAGCTGCCACGTTTCCTACATTACAAACAGTGATGACACTTCAGAAGCTCTTGATTGGGTGTAAAGTGCCTTGGGGTGTCCTGAGGTTGTGAAAGGCACTGTAGATGTGAGAGTTGATTCTTTTATTTTACTGGAATATCAGACTCTTAATGACTAAACCCAGTGCCCTGAGCCCCTCCCGGAGTCTCCCTCTCCCTGCTTCAGTTAGCACCACTTTCCCAGAGACGTGTATTATGGTGCTCCCATCACTGGGTCAGAGACCCCCTACGGACGAGGGAACGGTCAGTACAGCCAGGGTCCATTGCTCCTGCATGCCCCCCAGGAATCCCTGCTGGAAACGGCACCTACCTGGGTGAATGGCGATAGGTTCAGGCTCAGAGATGGCCGTGATGTTGCCTGTGGTTGAACAGCCAAAGCTGGAATTGTTTCCAATAGGGTTGGTGGGGGGCGGGGGGTGGTTCCTGTCTGCATGGGCTTCACGTTGTGACTTGTTTCCGAACCAGATGTAGTTTACCTCGCACCCACATTCTGCTGCCTGTTCATCGCTATGATCCCACTCTGGGTTCTTATCGCCAGACGAAGTCCTCAAATCCAGGAAGTGCTAAAATCCGGCTGGCAGCCTGTACTGGTTGCCATGACAATTAGCAGGTGAGTGACCGTTACTCTCATGGGGGTGGGGGTGGGGGGGGTGGGGAGAATGGACAGTGTGTAAAACTCCACCAGGAACTGGGGTTCGGTAGTTTCTGCAGCTGAAGGCAGTTTGGATTTTAGTCTCCATCAGTTACTGAAAAGCAGCACAGATCAGAAAAGGCAATTCCTCAACACAAGACAATACAAACCTGTTCGAAGAGAAACTTGAAATTAGTGACCGTTTCATTTTCTTTTTTGCATTAACAGGCACTGTCCCATGTCATTATCGTGTTGATGTTTGTGGGATCTTGCTGTGCATAAATTGGCTACTGCCAGGCAGACAGCAGCACGGAGTTAGATACAGAGTAAAACTCCCTCTACACTGTCCCCCATCAAACACTCCCAGGACAGGTACAGCACGGGGTTAGATACAGAGTAAAGCTCCCTCTACACTGTCCCCATCAAACACTCCCAGGACAGGTACAGCACGGGGTTAGATACAGAGTAAAGCTCCCTCTACACTGTCCCCATCAAACACTCCCAGGACAGGTACAGCACGGGGTTAGATACAGAGTAAAGCTCCCTACAAAAAAAGAAAAAAAAAAACGGGGTTAGACTGTCTGTTTTCTCATCACTCACTCAGTACTGGGTTTAGTATTTCCGATTAAACCCGTCTCCTTCCTGTTATTCTCTCAGTGTTGGTGGATTAATCCTGGACAAGACTGTCACAATCCCCCACTTTGATGGTATGGCTGTCTTCACGCCTGTCATTAATGGTGAGTTTCATGCCTCATTGTCTTGTTCCACTTGCTAAAAATAACGTATAAACACCCACATTGCCCGTCATTAACAGGAGTGTTTCCAGCTCTCAGTTGTCTGCAGATCTCCTGGAATTAAAGATTAATTTCCTGCACACTCCTGGGAATAAATCGAATACTAAATGATGGTTCACTACACTTCTGAAGTCCTTCATTGTCTGTGAGTCATTTTGAGGTGTCCTGAGGACATGAAATACAAGTCATTTTAAGAAAGAAAGATTTGCATTTGTACAGCACCTGTCACATCCACAGGACGTTCCAAAGTGCTTTATAAAGTGTTGTCACTGTTGCAATGTAGGAAACACAGCCACCAAGTTGTGCACAGCAAGATCCCACAAACAGCAATGTGATAATGAGCAGATCATCTGCTTTAGCAAATGTTGCTTGAGGGATCAGTACTGGCCCAGGACACACTGGGGGGAAATGGCCCTGCTCTCCTTCCAGTAGTGGCCGTGGGATCTTACACATCCACCTGAGAGGGCAGAAGGGCCCTCGGTTTAACATCTGATCCTGGCCCCACTGACAGTCCCAGTGCAGTAGTGAGGGACTCCTGCACTATCACCCTGGATTATATTCGCAGGATTCTGGAGTGGGCCTGAACCCACAATGTCTGATTCAGCAGTGAGGGAAGACTGACTGACCATTGCACTGTTAGAAGAGGAGCAGGGGATTCTCGCCTGTTACCAATATTCACCCCTCAAATCAGTATCACTTCAAAAGAAAAACTATCTGGCTGTTTATCTCACTGCTGTCGTGGGATCTTGCTGTGTGTAAATTGGCTGCCATGCTTCCTATTAGAACAGTGACTACACTTCACAAGCAGTGCATTGGTTGTAAACTGCTTTAGGACATCCTGAGGATGTGAAAGGTGCTATATAAATGCACGTTCCTTCTTTCTGTCTCTATCTCACTGTCAGCCTCACCACCACAGAAATTCAGCAGATCAAAAAAAGTCATGAAATGAAATAAATTTGACAAAGTGTTCTGCACTAAAGTGAGATCCACCTGTTCCAAGGAGATTATTTTCAAGTAGAGATAAATGGACCGATTTTGAGGCTGTTTTGGGAATGTCAGTTTGAGCCAGGTCAGCTGTTCAGAGCTGGGAATTCACTTTATAATTAAACAGGCGATTGCTTTCCTCCTGCCCGAGGCAAGTGTGGGGAATGTGTCTCAACTCGTGAACCTTCCCCAGGTGATACTCCGAGCTCCGCTTCTGCTGTCCCCACCTGCACCTCCCCCCTCCCCCCCACCACCTCCCCCCTCCCCACAGGCCTCACCGAGATGGGGGAAGGGGGTATCCTCTGGTGTCACTCACCCTCCAGTACCTCCTCCAACTTGCCGTGCTTCCCACTCACACCGAGATGATGAGCGTGATGGAATATTTGTCTAGGAAGCAGGGGAAGGGATCAGTCCCAGACAGATCCTGAATCCCAATACCAACACACACTTTCTAGGGCTTGATTGGGGGTGAGGCCTCCTCTAACTCCTGGCGGACTGTTCCCAACTTTCCCTATCCCTGTAACCGCCTCCAGCCCCTCAACCCTCCCTATCCCTGTAATCTCCTCCAGCCCCTCAACCTTCCCTATCTCTATAACCTCCTCCAGCCCCTCAACCCTCCCTATCCCTGTAATCTCCTCCAGCCCCTCAACCCTCCCTATCTCTGTAACCTCCTCCAGCCCCTACAAACCTCCCTATCCCTGTAACCTCCTCTAGCCCCTCAACCCTCCCTATCTCTATAACCTCCTCCAGCCCCTACAACCCTCCCTATCCCTGTAACCTCCTCCAGCCCCTCAACCCTCCCTTTCTCTATAACCTCCTCCAGCCCCGACAACTCTCTCTATTTCTATAAGCTCCTCCAGCCCCTACAACCCTCCCTATCTCTGTAACCTCCTCCAGCCCTTACAATCCTCCCTATCTCTGTAACCTCCTCCAGCCCTACACCCCTCCCTATCATTGTAACCTCCTCCAGCCCCTACAACCCTCCCTATCTCTGTAACCTCCTCCAGCCCCTACACCACTACCTATCTATGTAACCTCCTCTAGCCCCTATACCCCTCCCTATCTCTACAACTGCCTCCAGCCCCTACACCCCTCCCTATCACTGTAACCGCCTCCAGCCCCTACAATCCTCCCTATCTCTGTAACCTCCTCCAGCCCCTTTACCCCTCCCTATCTCTGTAACCTCTTCTAGCCCCTACACCCCTCCCTATCACTATAACTCCCTCCAGCCCCTACAACCCTCCCTATCTCTGTAACCTCCTCTAGCCCCTACAACCGTCCCTATCTCTGTAGCCTCCTGCAGCCCCGACAACTCTCCCTATTTCTCTAACCTCCTCCAGCCCCTACACCTCTCCCTATCTCTGTAACCTCCTCCAGCCTCTACAACCCTCCGAGATCTCTGCGCTCCTCCAATCCCGGCCTCTTGCCCATCCCCCGATTCCCATCGCTCCACCATTGATGGCCGTGCCTTCAGCTGCCTGGGCCCTAAACTCTGGATTTCCCTCCCTAAACCTCTCCGTCTCTCTCTCCTCCTGTAAGACGCTCTTTAAAACCTGCCTCTTTGTCCGAGCTTTGGTCGCCTGCCTCTAATATCTTCTCATGTGGCTCAGTGTCAATATTTGTTTGTTAATACTCCTCTGAAGTGCCTTGGGATGTTTTGCTACATGTAAAGTGCTATAAAAATGCAAGTTGTTTTTGTACTCACACATGGGGAATTGCAAGCCACTCGAGCTTCTCTCTCACTTGAATCCTTCAGGTTTGTTACTATTTAGCAGTACGCTCCAACCAGTGAATGCTGGGTTTACCAGTTCCTTCGATAATGAGCTGGACCAACTCCCAATGAACTGAGCAATCCAGAGCAAAACCAGCCCAGGTTCAGTTGCTCCCCCCTCCATCCCCAGTCTGATTTAGATTTAACAGGTATTACGTAAGAACAGACGCGGGGGGCGGGTAGGGGGGACTAGAGCAAAGGGGGATGTCTGTCCTTGGGGGAGGTAGGAGAGGTTAAATGACAAAAAGGATGATGGTGCAAGGCAGAAGGGGATGAAAATGGGACAATTAAAGGAACAAAAGATGTTTCTGGAGGAGGTGTAAATGGCAACAGCAGAATCATAACTAACAGCTGCTGTCTGAAGAAACGGGAGCCGTGGTTATGATGTGAAATTACAGAAGTCAGGGAGAGGTAACATCGCAAATTGGCAAGGTCATAAAGGGTGAAAGTGCAACTTCAATGTTTACAGGACATGAAATAAATTGGGGATAAATTGAACTGTGCTGTGTTGGGAGGAGTGGGTTCAATGTGCCTGAAGAGCTTTGCTTGATCATTACTCTGTCTGAACTCCTTTGATACACCGGTGTTTCGGCCCTAGGTGTTGGTGGAAACCTTGTTGCGATTCAGGCTAGTCGTATCTCGACCTACCTTCACCTGTGGAGTGTTCCAGGTGTGTTACCCCGTTGGATGTGGGGGCACTGGCCCAACCCCTGCACCACCTTCATTCACTCAGGTAAGTGACACCCCATCAGTTTATCTAAACATGTCTCTGCAAGGAGTGGGAGAAATTCCAAAAAATAAACCGAGCACCAGGCACATTTCTAGAGGCATAGAACTGAAAAGCAGAGAAGTTGTGTTCAGGTTATGTAGCAGTTGGAATACTGTGAACAGTTCTGGTCTCTATACCATAAAAATTATTAGGGGCACTGGGAAAGGTACAAAGAATATTCACAAAGATGTTACCAGAACTGAGAGGTTATAACTATCAGGAATTATTGAACAGACTGGGTCTCATTTCTCTAGAAAAGAAAAGGCTGAGGGGGACCTGATAGAATCATAGAGTTATACAGCTCAGAAACAGGCCCTTCGGCCCATCGTGTCTGTGCCGGCCATCAAGCCCCTAACTATTCTAATCCTATTTTCCAGCACTTGGTCCGTAGCCTTGTATGCTATGGCATTTCAAGTGCTCATCTAAATACTTCTTAAATGTTGTGAGGGTTCCTGCCTCTACCACCCCTTCAGGCAGTGTGTTCCAGATTCCAACCACCCTCTGGGTGAAAAAATCTTTCCTCAAATCCCCTCTAAACCTCCTGCTCCTTACCTTAAATCTATGTCCCCTTGTTATTGACCCCTCCGCTAAGGGAAAAAGTTTCTTCCTATCTACCCTATCTATGCCCCTCATAATTTTGTATACCTCAATCAGGTCCCCCCTCAGCCTTCTCTACTCTAAAGAAAACACCCTAGCCTGTCCAATCTCTCTTCATAGCTGAAATGCTCCAGCCCAGGCAACATCCTGGCGAATCTCCTCTGCACCCTCTCCAGTGCAATCACATCCTTCCTATAGTGTGGTGCCCAGAACTGTACACAATACTCCAGCTGTGGCCTAACTAGCATTTTATACAACTCCATCATAACCTCCCTGCTCTTATATTCTATGCCTCGGCTAATAAAGGCGAATATCCCATATGCCTTCCAAACCATCTTATCTACCTGTGCTGCTGCTTTCAGTGATCAATGGACAAGTACACCAAGGTCCCTCTGACCCTCTGTACTTCCTAGGGTCCACCTATCCATTGTATATTCCCTTTCCTTGTTAGTCCTCCCAAAATGTATCACCTCACACTTCTCAGGATTAAATTCCATTTGCCACAGCTCCGCCCATCTTACCAGCCCATCTATATCGTCCTGTAATCTAAGGCTTTCCTCCTCACTATTTACGACATCACCAATTTTCGTGTCATCTGCGAACTTACTGATCATACCTCCTATATTCACGTCTAAATCATTAATGTACACTACAAACAGCAAGGGTCCCAGCACCAATCCCTGTGGTACACCACTGGTCACAGGCTTCCAATCGCAAAAACAGCCCTCGACCATCATCCTCTGCCTCCTGCCACTAAGCCAATTTTGGATCCAGTTTACCAAATTGCCCTGGATCCCATGGGCTCTTACCTTCTTAACCAATCTCCCATGCAGGATCTTATCAAAAGCCTTACTGAAGTCCATGTAGACTACATCAACTGCTTTACCCTCATCTACACATCTAGTCACCGCCTCGAAAAATTCAATCAAATTTGTCAGACACGATCTCCCCCTGACAAAGCCACGCTGACTATCCCTGATTATTCCCTGCCTCTCCAAGTGGAGATTAATCCTGTCCCTCAGAATTTTTTCCAATAGTTTCCCTACCACTGATGTTAGACTCACCGGCCTGTAATTACCTGGTTTATCCCTGCTACCCTTCTTAAATAATAGAGGACTTCAAAATTATGAAGGGGTTCGATAGGGTAGACATAGAGATGTTTCAACTTGTGGGGGAGACCAGAACAAGGGGTCATAAATTTAAGACAGTCACTAATAAATCCAATCGGGAATTCAGGAGAAACTTCCTAACCCAGAGAGTGGTGAGAATGTGGAACTCACTACCACAGGGAGTGGTTGAGGGTGAATAGTGTAGATGATCATCTTTGGTAATCCCTCGTGTTGAGGATGATTTTTCCTTGTGGATAGTTGGGTGGAAGTGAGATGTCAGTGTTGGCTGTGGGTTTGCAGGTGGCTGTTGATCCCTATCTTAGCCTTGCAGACTCTCCCACAGTGAGGACATCAGTTGTCGGCTGGTAGAGCTGATGGTGAATTGTTGACTCGAGCACCTGCTCTCTCTTTCCGTCTCTCTCGCCATTCTCTCTCAGTGGCTGCTCTTGTTCATTGGAAAGTCTTGACACCATTTCTGATGATGGGATCGCCATTTTGGTCACGATTGGACGCCTGCTTCCCATGTGTTGATGTTAATGGAGCAAACCTTCATAGAGGCTTTGAGATTGTCGTGGAAACGTTTCCTTTGGTGCCCCCGTGTGAACGGGCTCCCTGGCATAACTCTGAGTAGAGCGCCTGTTTGAGCAGTCTTGAGTTGCGCACTCTGACGACATGTCTCGTCCAGCTCAACTGATGTGAGATTACCATGGCCTCTATACTTGGCATGTCTGTGTCTTGGAGGACGCTCGTGTTTGTTTTTTTGTCCTCCCACTTGATTCACAAGATCCTTCCAAGACAGCGTTGATGATGTTGTTCTCAAGCCTTGATGTGACGTCTATAAGTTCTTCAAGCCTCAGCATGGGGAGAATCACTGCCCAATAAACTCTGAGTTTAGTGTCGGGTCTGATATCACGATAGTATTGATGCATTTAAGGGGAAGCTGGATAAAAACATGAGGCAGAAAGGAATAGAAGGATATGTTGATGGAGAAGATGAAGTAGGGGGTGGGAGGAGGGTCATGTGGAAAAGAAAGGGAAGAAGATTTGAATGCTGATAGGGGGAGATGAAGAGGAATGGGGAGTGAGGCAGAAACATTGGCCTTGGCTTGTTGAACCAAATGGTCTGACTCTGTGCTGTACATTTTGTGTAATTCTATGAATAAAATTCAGCCTGAGCTCCCACTCCGATTGGCCAACCCTGGTGAAAAACATACCCTGTGCATGGATGTGGAGTGAGGGCAGGGATGGAGCTTCCCTCCCCCTGACACTCACTGGCTAGGCGTGTGTAAGGACATGGAAGTCATGGCTGATTATTTGAGGGTTCCTGTGGAACCCGAGCACCTCAGGAAGGAGGGAGAGACACAGAGAAATCTGAAAGGAAGATACAAAGATGTGAAGAGTATTGTGTCCAATTCTGGACACCACACTTTAGGAAGGACGTGAAGGCTTTGGAGAGGTTACAGAAGGGATTTACTAGAATAGTTCCAGAGATGAGGGATTGAGATTACATGGATAGACTGGAGAAGCTGGGGTTGTTCTCCTTAGCGCAGAGAAGGCTAAGAGGAGATTTGATAGAAGTGTTGAAAATCATGAAGGGTTTAGATGAGTAAATAAAGAGAAACTGTTTCCAATGGCTAAAGGGTTGATAACCCAAGGGCACAAATTTAAGGTGACTGGCAAAAGAACCAGAGGTGACATGAGGATCTGGAAGGCACTGCCTGAAAGGGCGGTGGAAGCAAATTCAATTGTAACTTTTAAAAGGGAATTGGATAAATACTTGACGGGAAATATTTGCAGGGCTTTGGGGAGAGAGGAGGGGAGTGCAATTAATTGGATAGCTCTACCAGTGAGCCAGTACAGACATGATGGGCTGAATGGGCATCTTCTGTTGTTCCTGTGTAAGTTTCTGCATCAACCACTAACTCTGAGAATGCCTCACAACTCTCTGTGTTCCAAATCTCCAACATTTAATCTTGTCTCTACGGCCCCTCAGTCCCGACCCTCGACAGCTAGAAACAGTCTGCTTCGATACACCCTGTCCCATCGTTTCATGGGTATTCTATTGCCCTGGAAGATTCTCGATTCCAGGTGGAATAACATGAAAGGGAGCAGCATTCCCAGCCAGTGAAAACCACACAGGAACAGAGACAGACGCAAGCACCTTCAACCTGTGATTTCGTCATGGAAACGCTTCTGACTGAATCGCTTGGTGCTCATGCTGTCTGTCACCATGGCGACTCAATCTAATTACAGAAATTCTCCAGTGGAAAACTAACCCAAGAATATTAAAATCAGACAGGCTTACAGCACATTTGGCCAATCGTGTCTGAGCTGTCAATATGCAAGAGCAACCCCAAACTAATCCTCAACCGCTCCCTCCCATAGCCCTGTATCAATCCCCAAACTAATCCCACTGCCCCACTCCCTCCCATAGTCCTGTATCAATCCCCAAACTAATCCTCACCCGCTCCCTCCCATAGCCCAGTATCAATCCCCAAACTAATCCCACTGCCCCACTCCCTCCCATAGCCCAGTATCAATCCCCAAACTAATCCCACTGCCCCACTCCCTCCCATAGTCCTGTATCAATCCACAAACTAATCCCATTGCCCCACTCCCTCCCATTGTCCTGTATCAATCCCCAAACTAATCCCACTGCCCCACTCCCTCCCATAGTCCTGTTTCAATCCACAAACTAATCCCACTGCCCCACTCCCTCCCATTGTCCTGTATCAATCCCCAAACTAATCCCACTGCCCCACTCCCTCCCATAGTCCTGTATCAATCCACAAACTAATCCCATTGCCCCACTCCCTCCCATTGTCCTGTATCAATCCCCAAACTAATCCCACTGCCCCACTCCCTCCCATAGTCCTGTTTCAATCCACAAACTAATCCCACTGCCCCACTCCCTCCCATTGTCCTGTATCAATCCCCAAACTAATCCCACTGCCCCACTCCCTCCCATAGTCCTGTATCAATCCACAAACTAATCCCACTGCCCCACTCCCTCCCATTGTCCTGTATCAATCCCCAAACTAATCCCATTGCCCCACTCCCTCCCATAGTCCTGTATCAATCCACAAACTAATCCCACTGCCCCACTCCCTCCCATAGTCCAGTATCAATCCACAAACTAATCCCATTCCCCTACTCCCTCCCATAGTCCAGTATCAATCCACAAACTAATCCCACTGCCCCACTCCCTCCCATAGTCCAGTATCAATCCCCAAACTAATCCTCAACCGCTCCCTCCCATAGCCCAGTATCAATCCCCAAACTAATCCTCACCCGCTCCCTCCCATAGCCCAGTATCAATCCCCAAACTAATCCCACTGCCCCACTCCCTCCCATAGTCCTGTATCAATCCCCAAACTAATCCTCAACCGCTCCCTCCCATAGCCCTGTATCAATCCCCAAACTAATCCCACTGCCCCACTCCCTCCCATAGTCCTGTATCAATCCCCAAACTAATCCTCAACCGCTCCCTCCCATAGCCCAGTATCAATCCCCAAACTAATCCTCACCCGCTCCCTCCCATAGCCCAGTATCAATCCCCAAACTAATCCCACTGCCCCACTCCCTCCCATAGTCCTGTATCAATCCACAAACTAATCCCATTGCCCCACTCCCTCCCATAGCCCAGTATCAATCCACAAACTAATCCCATTGCCCCACTCCCTCCCATTGTCCTGTATCAATCCCCAAACTAATCCCACTGCCCCACTCCCTCCCATAGTCCTGTATCAATCCACAAACTAATCCCACTGCCCCACTCCCTCCCATTGTCCTGTATCAATCCCCAAACTAATCCCACTGCCCCACTCCCTCCCATAGTCCTGTATCAATCCACAAACTAATCCCACTGCCCCACTCCCTCCCATTGTCCTGTATCAATCCCCAAACTAATCCCATTGCCCCACTCCCTCCCATAGTCCTGTATCAATCCACAAACTAATCCCACTGCCCCACTCCCTCCCATAGTCCAGTATCAATCCACAAACTAATCCCATTCCCCTACTCCCTCCCATAGTCCTGTATCAATCCCCAAACTAATCCTCACCCGCTCCCTCCCATAGCCCAGTATCAATCCCCAAACTAATCCCACTGCCCCACTCCCTCCCATAGTCCTGTATCAATCCACAAACTAATCCCATTGCCCCACTCCCTCCCATTGTCCTGTATCAATCCACAAACTAATCCCATTGCCCCACTCCCTCCCATTGTCCTGTATCAATCCACAAACGAATCCCACTGCCCCACTCCCTCCCATAGTCCTGTATCAATCCACAAACTAATCCCATTGCCCCACTCCCTCCCATAGTCCTGTATCAATCCACAAACTAATCCCATTGCCCCACTCCCTCCCATAGTCCTGTATCAATCCACAAACTAATCCCATTGCCCCACTCCCTCCCATAGTCCTGTATCAATCCACAAACGAATCCCACTGCCCCACTCCCTCCCATAGTCCTGTATCAATCCACAAACTAATCCCATTGCCCCACTCCCTCCCATAGTCCTGTATCAATCCACAAACGAATCCCACTGCCCCACTCCCTCCCATAGTCCTGTATCAATCCACAAACGAATCCCACTGCCCCACTCCCTCCCATAGCCCAGTATCAATCCACAAACTAATCCCATTGCCCCACTCCCTCCCATAGTCCTGTATCAATCCACAAACTAATCCTCACCCGCTCCCTCCCATAGTCCTGTATCAATCCACAAACTAATCCCATTGCCCCGCTCCCTCCCATAGTCCTGTATCAATCCACAAACTAATCCCACTGCCCCACTCCCTCCCATAGTCCTGTATCAATCCACAAACTAATCCCACTGCCCCACTCCCTCCCATAGTCCTGTATCAATCCCCAAACTAATCCTCACCCGCTCCCTCCCATAGTCCTGTATCAATCCACAAACTAATCCCATTGCCCCACTCCCTCCCATAGTCCTGTATCAATCCACAAACTAATCCCACTGCCCCACTCCCTCCCATAGTCCTGTATCAATCCACAAACTAATCCCACTGCCCCACTCCCTCCCATAGTCCTGTATCAATCCCCAAACGAATCCTCACCCGCTCCCTCCCATAGCCCAGTATCAATCCCCAAACTAATCCCACTGCCCCACTCCCTCCCATAGTCCTGTATCAATCCACAAACTAATCCCACTGCCCCACTCCCTCCCATAGTCCTGTATCAATCCACAAACTAATCCCACTGCCCCACTCCCTCCCATAGTCCTGTATCAATCCACAAACTAATCCACACCTGCTCCATCCCATAGCCCAGTATCAATCCCCAAACTAATCCCACTGCCCCACTCCCTCCCATAGTCCTGTATCAATCCCCAAACTAATCCTCACCCGCTCCCTCCCATAGCCCAGTATCAATCCCCAAACTAATCCCACTGCCCCACTCCCTCCCATAGTCCTGTATCAATCCACAAACTAATCCCACTGCCCCACTCCCTCCCATAGTCCTGTATCAATCCACAAACTAATCCCATTGCCCCACTCCCTCCCATAGCCCAGTATCAATCCACAAACTAATCCCACTGCCCCACTCCCTCCCATAGTCCTGTATCAATCCACAAACTAATCCCACTGGCCCACTCCCTCCCATAGTCCTGTATCAATCCACAAACTAATCCCATTGCCCCACTCCCTCCCATAGCCCAGTATCAATCCACAAACTAATCCCACTGGCCCACTCCCTCCCATAGTCCTGTATCAATCCACAAACTAATCCCATTCCCCTACTCCCTCCCATAGCCCAGTATCAATCCACAAACTAATCCCTCTGCCCCACTCCCTCCCATAGTCCTGTATCAATCCACAAACTAATCCCATTGCCCCACTCCCTCCCATAGCCCAGTATCAATCCACAAACTAATCCCACTGCCCCACTCCCTCCCATAGTCCTGTATCAATCCACAAACTAATCCCACTGGCCCACTCCCTCCCATAGTCCTGTATCAATCCACAAACTAATCCCATTGCCCCACTCCCTCCCATAGCCCAGTATCAATCCACAAACTAATCCCATTGCCCCACTCCCTCCCATTGTCCTGTATCAATCCACAAACGAATCCCACTGCCCCACTCCCTCCCATAGTCCTATATCAATCCACAAACTAATCCCATTGCCCCACTCCCTCCCATTGTCCTGTATCAATCCACAAACTAATCCCATTCCCCTACTCCCTCCCATAGCCCAGTATCAATCCCCAAACTAATCCCTCTGCCCCACTCCCTCCCATAGCCCAGTATCAATCCCCAAACTAATCCCACTGCCCCACTCCCTCCCATAGTCCTGTATCAATCCACAAACTAATCCCATTCCCCTACTCCCTCCCATAGCCCAGTATCAATCCACAAACTAATCCCATTCCCCTACTCCCTCCCATAGCTCAGTATCAATCCCCAAACTAATCCCATTCCCCTACTCCCTCCCATAGCTCAGTATCAATCCCCAAACTAATCCCATTCCCCTACTCCCTCCCATAGCCCAGTATCAATCCCCAAACTAATCCTCACCTGCTCCCTCCCATAGCCCAGTATCAATCCACAAACTAATCTCACTGCCCCACTCCCTCCCATAGCCCAGTATCAATCCCCAAAGTAATCCCATTCCCCTACTCCCTCCCATAGCCCAGTATCAATCCCCAAACTAATCCCATTGCCCCACCCCCTCCCATAGCCCAGTATCAATCCACAAACTTATCCCATTGCCCCACTCCCTCCCATAGCCCAGTATCAATCCCCAAACTAATCCCATTGCCGCACACCCTCCCATAGCCCAGTATCAATCCCCAAACTAATCCCATTGCCCCACCCCCTCCCATAGCCCAGTATCAATCCACAAACTAATCCCATTGCCCCACTCCCTCCCATAGCCCAGTATCAATCCCCAAACTAATCCCATTGCCCCACTCCCTCCCATAGCCCAGTATCAATCCACAAACTAATCCCATTGCCGCACACCCTCCCATAGCCCAGTATCAATCCCCAAACTAATCCCATTGCCCCACTCCCTCCCATAGCCCAGTATCAATCCACAAACTAATCCCATTGCCCCACTCCCTCCCATAGCCCAGTATCAATCCCCAAACTAATCCCATTCCCCTACTCCCTCCCATAGCCCAGTATCAATCCCCAAACTAATCCCATTGCCCCACTCCCTCCCATAGCCCAGTATCAATCCACAAACTAATCCCATTGCCCCACTCCCTCCCATAGCCCAGTATCAATCCCCAAACTAATCCCATTCCCCTACTCCCTCCCATAGCCCAGTATCAATCCCCAAACTAATCCCATTGCCCCACTCCCTCCCATAGCCCAGTATCAATCCCCAAACTAATCCTATTGCCCCACTCCCTCCCATAGCCCAGTATCAATCCCCAAACTAATCCCATTCCCCTACTCCCTCCCATAGCCCAGTATCAATCCCCAAACTAATCCCACTGCCCCACTCCCTCCCATAGCCCAGTATCAATCCCCAAACTAATCCCATTGCCCCACTCCCTCCCATAGCCCTGTATCAATCCCCAAACTAATCCTCACCCGCTCCCTCCCATAGCCCAGTATCAATCCCCAAACTAATCCTCACCCGCTCTCTCCCATAGCCCAGTATCAATCCCCAAACTAATCCTCACCCGCTCTCTCCCATAGCCAGTATCAATTCCCAAACTAATCCTCACCCGCTCTCTCCCATAGCCCAGTATCAATCCCCAAACTAATCCTCACCCGCTCCCTCCCATAGCCCAGTATCAATTCCCAAACTAATCCTCACCCGCTCTCTCCCATAGCCCAGTATCAATCCCCAAACTAATCCTCACCCTCTCTCTCCCATAGCCCAGTATCAATCCCCAAACTAATCCTCACCTGCTCTCTCCCAAAGCCCAGTATCAATCCCCAAACTAATCCTCACCCGCTCTCTCCCATAGCCCAGTATCAATCCCCAAACTAATCCTCACCCGCTCCCTCCCATAGCCCAGTATCAATCCCCAAACTAATCCCACTGCTCTTTGTCAAATTTTGTTTGATAACATTCCTGTGAAATGTTTTGGGAGGTTTTATTGTGCTAAAGGTGCGAAACAAATACAGGTTGTTGTTGTTGTGTTAGCCAAGACTTGTTGAAGAAAGAGACAGACTCACTGTCCTGAATTGCAGCTCAGGGTTCAGAGGGGGAGGGAATTCACAAAGACTCATTTCTTTTCCTCCTTAGATGTGAATTCAACATCAGCTCGTGTCTTGATTCTGCTGGTGATCCCCGGTCACCTGCTCTTCCTCTACACCATCCGGCTCATCCAGGGGAGCAGTACCGACCCCCCAACTATCATCTTCACCATCCTCTACCTCACTGCCGCCCTGCTACAGGTAAGGAAACTGAGACACTGCCACATCTTGCCGTAGCTCATTGGAAGCAATCCCTCACCTCAGAGTCAGAATGTCCTGGGTTCAAGTCCCACTCGAAAGACTTGAGCATGTGATCGAGACTGAAACTCCCAGTGCAGTACTGAGGGAGCGCTGCAGTGTCAGAGGGTCAGTACTGAGAGAGTGCTGCAGTGTCAGAGGGTCAGTACTGAGAGAGTGCCGCACTGTCAGAGGCTCAGCAGTGAGGGAGTGCTTCAGTGTCAGAGGGTCAGCAGTGAGGGAGTGTTGCACTGTCGGAGGGTCAGTACTGAGGGAGTGCTGCAGTGTCGGAGGGTCAGTACTGAGGGAGTTCTGCAGTGTCGGAGGGTCAGCAGTGAGGGAGTGCCGCACTGTTGGAGGGTCAGTACTGAGGGAGCGCTGCACTATCAGAGGGTCAGCAGTGAGGGAGTGTTGCACTGTCGGAGGGTCAGTACTGAGGGAGTGCTGCACTGTCGGAGGGTCAGTACTGAGGGAGTTCTGCAGTGTCGGAGGGTCAGTACTGAGGGAGTGCCGCTCTGTCGAGGGTCAGTACTGAGGGAGTGCTTCAGTGTCGGAGGGTCAGTACTGAGGGAGTGCTGCATTGTCGGAGGGTCAGTACTGAGGGAGTTCTGCAGTGTCGGAGGATCAGTACTGAGGGAGTGCCGCTCTGTCGAGGGTCAGTACTGAGGGAGTGCTTCAGTGTCGGAGGGTCAGTACTGAGGGAGTGCTGCATTGTCGGTGGGTCAGTACTGAGGGAGTGCTGCAGTGTCGGAGGGTCAGTACTGAGGGAGATCTGCAGTGTCGGAGGGTCACTACTGAGGGAGTGCCGCTCTGTCGACGGTCAGTACTGAGGGAGTGCTTCAGTGTCGGAGGGTCAGTACTGAGGGAGTGCTGCATTGTCGGAGGGTCAGTACTGAGGGAGTGCTGCAGTGTCGGAGGGTCAGTACTGAGGGAGTTTTGCAGTGTCGGAGGGTCAGTACTGAAGGAGTGCCGCTCTGTCGAGGGTCAGTACTGAGGGAGCTTCAGTGTCGGAGGGTCAGTACTGAGGGAGTTTTGCAGTGTCGGAGGGTCAGTACTGAAGGAGTGCCGCTCTGTCGAGGGTCAGTACTGAGGGAGTGCTTCAGTGTCGGAGGGTCAGTACTGAGGGAGTGCTGCATTGTCGGAGGCTCAGTACTGAGGGAGTGCTGCATTGTCGGAGGCTCAGTACTGAGGGAGTTCTGCAGTGTCAGAGGGTCAGCAGTGAGGGAGCGCTGCACTGTTGGAGGGTCAGTACTGAGGGAGTGCTTCAGTGTCGGAGGGTCAGTACTGAAGGAGTGCCGCTCTGTCGAGGGTCAGTACTGAAGGAGTGCCGCTCTGTCGAGGGTCAGTACTGAGGGAGTGCTTCAGTGTCGGAGGGTCAGTACTGAGGGAGTGCTGCATTGTCGGAGGCTCAGTACTGAGGGAGTTCTGCAGTGTCAGAGGGTCAGCAGTGAGGGAGCGCTGCGCTGTTGGAGGGTCAGTACTGAGGGAGTGCTGCACTATCGGAAGGTCAGTACTGAGGGAGTTCTGCAGTGTCGGAGGATCAGTACTGAGGGAGTGCCGCTCTGTCGAGGGTCAGTACTGAGGGAGTGCTTCAGTGTCGGAGGGTCAGTACTGAGGGAGTGCTGCATTGTCGGTGGGTCAGTACTGAGGGAGTGCCGCTCTGTCGAGGGTCAGTACTGAGGGAGTGCTTCAGTGTCGGAGGCTCAGTACTGAGGGAGTTCTGCAGTGTCAGAGGGTCAACAGTGAGGGAGTGTTGCAGTGTCGAAGGGTCAGTACTGAGGGAGTGCTGCACTATCGGAAGGTCAGTACTGAGGGAGTGCTGCAGTGTCGGAGGGTCAGTACTGAGGGAGTGCTGCATTGTCGGAGGGTCAGTACTGAGGGAGTGCTGCAGTGTCAGAGGGTCAGTACTGAGGGAGTTCTGCAGTGTTGGAGGGTCAGTACTGAGGGAGTGCTGCATTGTCGGAGGGTCAGTACTGAGGGAGTGCTGCATTGTCGGAGTTGCTGTACTGAGGAAGTGCTGCACTGCTGGAAGGTCAGTACTGAGGGAGTTCTGCAGTGTCGGAGGGTCAGTACTGAGGGAGTGCTGCAGTGTCGGAGGGTCAGCAGTGAGGGAGTGCCGCACTGTCAGAGGATCAGTACTGAAGGAGTGCTGCAGTGTCGGAGGGTCAGTACTGAGGGAGAGCTGCACTGTCGGAGGGTCAGTACTGAGGGAGTGCTGCACTGTCGGAGGGTCAGTACTAAGGGAGTGCCGCACTGTCGGAGGGTCAGTACTGAGGAAGTGCTGCACTGTCGGAGGGTCAGTACTGAGGCAGCGCTGCACTGTCGGAGGGTCAGTACTGAGGGAGTGCCGCACTGTCGGAGGGTCAGCAGTGAGGGAGTGCTGCACTGTCGGAGTTGCTGTACTGAGGGAGTGCTGCACTGTTGGAGATGCTGTACTGAGGGAGTGCTGCACTGTTGGAGATGCTGTCTGTTGGAAGTGTGGCTGTCGGATGAGATGTTAAGCCGAGGCCCTGTCTGCCTCTCAGTTTCAGTTTAGATTGTTTCATTCAGGCCTGTGTAGTGGGTTTCAAACCACGTGCTTCTGGCACAGAGGCAAGTGTGAGAGGCAGGAGCGATCAGAGCTGCAGGAAGGAGGGTGCTGGGAGTGTGAGCTCGGACATGGATTGACCATTGCCTCTTGTGCCAAGGACAGGTCTGCTTCTTGCTGTACGCCGCTGACGTCATCGTCCGTCTGACATGGCAAATGGGACTGGACCCTGACAACTTCTCCATCCCATACCTCACTGCGCTGGGGGACCTGCTGGGCACCGGGCTCCTGGCTCTCTGCTTTCAGGCCATGTCATGGATCAAGAACGGGATTTGAATCTGGACAAACCAAAGAGACCCTGAAAATGACGGGAGAAAGTGACGTTTGCCATCGCACCTCTGAGACTGTGCAGTGAGGTCCGAATATAATGTGTCAGTAAACCCAGGAGATGTCTTCACCACGCGCAGTGTCGATTCAGATTTGTACTGTGCAGGGTCGCTGAGTGAACCCTCCCAGGATTAGGCCCAAGGCAACCTAAAAACAGAATTTACAGAAACAAGCCATTCGGCCCATCAGCTCCATACTGGTGTTTATCATCCACATGAACCTCCTCCCACCCCTCTTCATCTCACTCCATCACTCCATCCTTCTATTCCTTTCCCCCTCATGTGTTTATCCAGCTCCCCATTAAATGTATCTACACTATTCACCTCAAACACTCCCTGTGGTAGCGAGTTCCACATTCTCCCCACTCTCTGGGGAAAGAAGTTTCTCCTGAATTTCCGATTGGATTTATTAGTGACTATCTTGTACTGATGGCCCCTCGTTCTGGTCTCTCTCACAAGTTGAAATGTCTTCTCTGTGTCAACCATATCAAATCCCTTCATAATCTTAAAGATCTCTATTAGGTCACTCATCTGCCGCCTCAGTCTTTCCTGATAGGTAGAGCAGCTCAGTTCTGATATTATCCTTGTCAGTCTTTTTGCACATCCTCCAGTGTCTCTCTATCTGTTTTGTATTGGTAGTTGGCATCCATCCATCTGCGAAAGATGATGGAAACACAGTAAACAATTCATTTAAGGTGAGGTGTACCTTCCTTTCTTTGCTGCATAGCCTGGGCATAGTTTTAGGAGGTGCAGACTTGCCGAGCATCTGCACCCACTTCTCAACCTCGTAGGCTTTTGTATTATGGAGACTAGAACTGTGCACAGTACTTCAAGTGTGGTCTAACCAAGTCGAACACAACTTCTTTGCTTTTCAGCTCTGTCCCTCCAGAAATAACACCCAGTGTTTTGTTTTTTTAAGCAGCCTGTTTACCTGCAATGCTACTTCTAGTGACTTGTGTATCTGTTCCCCTCGTTCCCTGTGTTCCTCTATAATATTCAGATTCTTAATAGCCAGGGAGAATGTGGCCTCCTTGCTCCTACCACAGCAACACGACCTATCCAGATTGAAATCCACTTGCCATTGACACACCCATTGATGCTGAATCCAAGCAAAATGCAGTACTGGTTATTCACCTCACAGTCTCACACTCCGACGCCCCCCCCCCCCCCCCCCGAGGGTCCGTGGAACTGTACCCCAGTGAGTGTCAGTGCATGTGGAACTGTACCCCAGTGAGAGTCAGTGCGTGTGGAACTGTACCCCAGTGAGAGTCAGTGCGTGTGGAACTGTACCCGAGTGAGTGTCAGTGCATGTGGAACTGTATCCCAGTGAGTGTCAGTGCATGTGGAACTGTACCCCAGTGAGAGTCAGTGCGTGTGGAACTGTACCCCAGTGAGTGTCAGTGCGTGTGGAACTGTACCCCAGTGAGAGTCAGTGTGTGGAACTGTACCCAGTGAGAGTCAGTGCGTGTGGAACTGCACCCCAGTGAGTGTCAGTGCGTGTGGAACTGCATCCCAGTGAGTGTCAGTGCGTGTGGAACTGTACGCCAGTGAGAGTCAGTGCGTGTGGAACTGTACCCCAGTGAGTGTCAGTGCGTGTGGAACTGTACCCCAGTGAGCGTCAGTGCGTGTGGAACTGTACCCCAGTGAGAGTCAGTGCGTGTGGAACTGTACCCCAGTGAGAGTCAGTGTGTGGAACTGTACCCAGTGAGAGTCAGTGCGTGTGGAACTGTATCCGAGTGAGTGTCAGTGCATGTGGAACTGTACCCCAGTGAGAGTCAGTGCGTGTGGAACTGTACCCCAGTGAGAGTCAGTGCGTGTGGAGCTGTACCCCAGTGAGAGTCAGTGCGTGTGGAACTGTACCCCAGTGAGTGTCAGTGCGTGTGGAACTGTACCCGAGTGAGTGTCAGTGCGTGTGGAACTGTACCCCAGTGAGTGTCAGTGCGTGTGGAACTGTACCCCAGTGAGAGTCAGTGCGTGTGGAACTGTACCTGAGAGTGTCAGTGCGTCTGGAACTGTACCCGAGTGAGTGTCAGTGCGTGTGGAACTGTACCCCAGTGAGTGTCAGTGCGTGTGGAACTGTACCCCAGTGAGTGTCAGTGCGTGTGGAACTGTACCCCAGTGAGTTTCAGTGCGTGTGGAACTGTACCCCAGTGAAAGGCAGTGCGTGTGGAACTTTACCCCAGTGAGTGTGGAACTGTACCCCAGTGAGTTTCAGTGCCTGTGGAACTGTACCCCAGTGAGAGTCAGTGCGTGTGGAACTGTACCCCAGTGAGAGTCAGTGCGTGTGGAACTGTACCCCAGTGAGTGTCAGTGCGTGTGGAACTGTACCCCAGTGAGAGTCAGTGCGTGTGGAACTGTACCCCAGTGAGTGTGGAACTGTACCCCAGTGAGTGTCAGTGCGTGTGGAACTGTACCCCAGTGAGAGTCAGTGCGTGTGGAACTGTACCCCAGTGAGAGTCAGTGCGTGTGGAACTGAACCCCAGTGAGTGTCAGTGTGTGTGGAACTGTACCGCAGTGAGAGTCAGTGCGTGTGGAACTGTACCCCAGTGAGTGTCAGTGCGTGTGGAACTGTACCCCAGTGAGAGTCAGTGCGTGTGGAACTGTACCCCAGTGCGTGTGGAACTGTACCCCAGTGAGTGTGGAACTGTACCCCAGTGAGTGTCAGTGCGTGTGGAACTGTACCCCAGTGAGATTCAGTGCGTGTGGAACTGAACCCCAGTGAGTGTCAGTGCGTGTGGAACTGTACCCCAGTGAGAGTCAGTGCGTGTGGAACTGAACCCCAGTGAGAGTCAGTGCGTGTGGAACTGTACCCCAGTGAGAGTCAGTGCGTGTGGAACTGAACCCCAGTGAGTGTCAGTGCGTGTGGAACTGTACCCCAGTGAGAGTCAGTGTGTGGAACTGTACCCAGTGAGAGTCAGTGCGTGTGGAACTGCACCCCAGTGAGTGTCAGTGCGTGTGGAACTGTACCCCAGTGAGAGTCAGTGCGTGTGGAACTGTACCCCAGTGAGTGTCAGTGCGTGTGGAACTGTACCCCAGTGAGAGTCAGTGCGTGTGGAACTGAACCCCAGTGAGAGTCAGTGCGTGTGGAACTGTACCCCAGTGAGAGTCAGTGCGTGTGGAACTGTACCCCAGTGAGAGTCAGTGCGTGTGGAACTGTACCCCAGTGAGAGTCAGTGCGTGTGGAACTGTACCCCAGTGAGAGTCAGTGCGTGTGGAACTGTACCCCAGTGAGAGTCACTGTGTGTATTGTATTCCTTTAGAACAGATTGTCATTGAAGTATAGGGAGTATTCTTTTACTAAAAAAGATAAAAAAATTAATTAGAGCCTTATGTTATGATAAAATTGGGTGTTTGCTGAGTGTCATGTTAACTTGTATGTTCACATGTTCCCAAGTGGCAGAAACTCTCAACTCCTGCCATGAATCACAGTTTGAGTCACATCTCTGAACAGTAACTGGACTAACTGAAAGAGAGAGTGCAGGGCTGGTGTGAAGACTGATGGATGTGATACACAGTTGGATACAATAATTCATGTGTGTTTTAATTTCGAATGTAATAAAATTTTTTGCTGTATTTTCATATTTCTGTTGCTGGATCCTGAACAGACTTTCACGTTTCAGACTGAAAGCACCTTGTGAGGGAGATGAACAAAATCGCAGTGTTCCCCCAGCTGGGACGTGACCGAGGAGGGTGTGCCAGGGTCACTCACTGACTGATGGCCACTGCCAGGGTAAATCACTTGGGGGCTGAGGTACTTTGAGAGCTACAGGGGCAGATGGTACATCACCCTGTCAGGGTCATCACCTTCAGGACAGGAGTGGGAGAACAACTACAATTTGTTTTCTCTCATTTCTTCCGAATCTGTTTGCTACCATAGAAAATATCAATAAATCTTACAGGATCTGTAGGTTTGCCGTTTGTAAATTGCTATCTGAAAGGGCCAGCTCAGACTGGGTGCATTACTGAAATTTGGTCGGTAATTAAAGGGGCATGATTAATGAAGGTGAAACGATCTGACAGACAGTGACCCTTTAAACATGAACGTGGCTCCTAAATGTTTTTGTGAATTAATTATAGCTATAGTTAATTGTCTTAACAACCCAACCTACTGTCCTTATGTGCTCTGGCCTCCATGTGACTCCAGTCTCCACCCTGTTGGTGGTTGTGCCAATGCCCAGTTGTAGAGGTGTATCAAAACCATCAGTTGTTAAAAGCAATCAGTACTTAACCCCCCCACACCCCCAACCACCTCGTCAAGCCAACAACTCATCCCCCACATCCTGAGGACAAATAATAATTGGTCTCAGGTTTGGCATCTTCCCCACACGGTTGAATAGCCCAACACTCCCAGTTCACAATGACAAATGATGGATGGCCATGTTGGTGAGCTGGAGGAGAGACGGCAAGTCAACCAGAACCTTTGGCAAAGGCTGGAGTGAAATCCAGAAGGATGGAGAACAGGCGGAAATCACTTACAAAATACTTTATTCAAAAACAATCTTTCACCACACTCACATTTTGATCGTCTCAGCTCCATTTTTTTGCATTTAGTTGGGTTTTATTTAAATCCACATTTTTCATTTGTTCCCATCTACAGGGTCTGAGTTATAACTGACAGAGAAACAATACCAGCTGCCACCAGGGATTAACCAAATTAACCATCCGTTAACAGGGATTAACCAAATTAACCATCCGTCACCAGGGATTAACCAAGTTAACCATTCATTACCAGGGATTAACCAAATTAAGTAACCAATACTGAAGATTAACAAAATTAACCATCCGATACTCGGGATTAACCAATTAGCCATCCGATACCTAGAATTAATCAAATTAACCATCTGTAAACAGGGATTAATCATCAATACCAAGGAACAACCATCGGAACCAGAGTTTAATTAAAATAATTATCAGGTATTGGACATTAAGATAGTGCAGTATGAGAATTCGACAAATCAGGGAGAAAATGAGGGAGGAGACTGGGGAGATGGGGAAATCTGTTATTGCTTTTACAGATTTAAATAAATAAATAAACCAGACAGAAAGCACTGTTTGTAGACTTCAAACTGTCTCTCCTTTAACCTGCAACAGAATAAACCAGCCTTTTGAGCACCAATTTCCAATGTTGAACCTCGAATCTACTGGTTTAGCTCATTCTGGTTAAGTTGCTGAGCTCCCGTCATCAGCTAAACCCACTGGCAACATGCACTGTAAATTCCGTGGGTGCCACTCTCCATGACATGCTCTGTGGCAGCAGCTGAGATCCGTTAAGTGTACCATAATGCACTGTGACGCCAACTACCCTCCCACACACCTCAGCTACATGGCTGGCCAGTCTCAGCCCCCCGCATTCTCACTCACCTCATCACAGTGACAGAGAACCATTGTGAAAGGCAGCATAGAAATGACCAGGAAAGAGAGCAGGGGGACCCAGAGACTGAACACTCAGTCCGGGCTGCTATTTCTACAAGGCATCCAGGCAATGGGCCATCCCTCTGTTGTCATTCACCTGCTCCCTAATGCTCTGCCGAAGGTTTAGGAAGGAGGAGGAGGCCATTCAGCCCCTCGAGCATGCTCAGCGATTTATCAGATCATGGCTGATCTGTACCTCAACTGTACCTGTCTTTCCTCCATATCCCTCGACACCCCCACTACCCGGTGTGGAACGATATGGAGTGGCAGTATAAACCAAACCGGGGCTGTAAGGGAAACCTGAGGGTGCACTTCCACAAATCTTTGAAGGTAGCAAGACCAGTTGAGAAGGTGGTTAAGAAAGGATTATGGAATACTGGGCTTTGTAAATAGGGGCATTGAATAGAAAAAAACAAGGATGTCATGATAAACCTTTACAAATCTTTGATTAGCCCTCAGCCAGAGGGCTATTCTGGACAAAACACTTCAGCAAAGAGGTTACGGCCTTGGAGAGGGTTCAGTGATTTATCAGGGATGAGAGAGTTCAGTTACGTACAGAGACTGGAGAAGCTGGGACTGTTCTCCTTAGAGCAGAGAAGGCTAAGAGGTATTCAAAAATATGAGGGGATTTGATCGAGCAAGTAGAGAGAAACTGTTTCCTCAGGCAAGTGGGTCAATAACCAGAGGTCATAGATTTAAAATAATTGACAGAAGGACCAATGAGGAACATGAGGAGAAATTTCTTCACACAGAGGGTTGTGAATATCTGGAACGTACTATCTGAAAGGCTGGTGGAATCAGATACCATAGGAACTTTCAAAGGGCAATTGGATAGGTACGTGAAGAGGAATAAATTGCAGGGTTATGGGGGAGAAAGCTAATTGGATAACTCTTTCAAAGAGCCAGGACAAACATGATGGGTTGAATGGCCTGCTGCTGTGCTATGATTCTATACCCGATCAAATCCCTTTATCATTTTAAACACCTCAATCAGATCACCCTTCAACTGAGGGGATTCAGGCCTGGTCTATGCAACCTGTCCTCATAATTTAGAACATTCAGTTCAGTATCATTCTGGTGAATCTGTGCTGCACCCTCTCCAAGGTCAATATCTCCTTCCTGAGATGAGGGGCCCAGAACGGAACACAGTTACTCCGGTCGGGGTCTAACCAGAGCGCTGGATAACTGAACCATTACCTTCCAGCCCTTTTGAGATGATGTGATGTGGCTGCGTTTGGGAAACTGGGAAAGGCATTGTGGAATGAACCATGCCAGCCTGGACTGAGTCATTCAATGATTGTAATTGGCAGCTTTCTGGGAATAAAGTAGACAGGATGCCTGGAACTTCCCAGCTGGAGTACTGTGTACAGTTCAGGGCACCACACTATAGGAAGGATGTGATTGCACTGGAGAGGGTGCAGAGGAGATTCACCAGGATGTTGCCTGGGCTGGAGCATTTCAGCTATGAAGAGAGCCTGAATAGGCTAGGGTTGTTTTCCTTAGAACAGAGAAGGCTGAGGGGGGACCTGATTGAGGTATACAAAAATATGAGGGGCATTGATAGGTTAGATAGGAAGAAACATTTTCCCTTAGCGGAGGGGTCAATAACCAGGGGGCATAGATTTAAGGTAAGGGGCAGGAGGTTTAGAGTGGATTTGAGGAAAAAAAATTTTTACCCAGAGGGTGGTTGGAATCTGGAACACACTGCCTGAAGGGGTGGTCGAGGCAGGAACCCTCAACATTTAAGAAGTATTAAGATGAGCACTTGAAACACCATAGCATACAAGGCTACGGGCCAAGTGCTGGAAAATGGGACTAGAATAGTTAGGTGCTTGATGGCTGGCACAGACACCATGGGCCGAAGGGCCTGTTTCTGTGCTGTATAACTCTATGACTCTAACTGGGTAGATGCACCTCCAGCTGTAGTACTGAGCCAAACTGTTCAGGAAGACCCCAGGTTTCAATTCCTGACCTGTACTGAGTTAGCTGACCTCAACTGGGTCTGCAGCAAGGGTGCCATTATTGTCCTCAGTGCCAACACTCACCCCTTCCTTCCTTAGTATTGTCCAATGGCTACCTCCCCCCCTCCACCACTCCCACCTTGCTGGGAAATGCAACTTCATGTGGTTGTAGCAAAGTGCAAATACATTCAGCCGTGAAGCACTGTGTGGTTGAATAGCCACTTTGCTGTCTGGACACACACTTGCCACTCGGGAGCGATGGCAGCATGGCAGTGAAGTGTCTGTTCGTCTGGACCACAGCAGGGGTGGTGACAGAGAGGAATACGGGCGAGGAGAAAACAAGACTGGCCCAGTTGAAGAGTTTTAAAAGGGCGATAACCTGCAAACGGACCACCAAAAACGACAGAAGCAAAACAGAAAATAGCCCAAGGAAATGTGGGAACTCAAACAGATAGAGAAGCCCTAAAAAGTAGAGATAGAGATGTGAAGGCATCTTCATTGGAGAAAGTAATCGGTGTAAAACAGGCTGGCCATTCACTATCACGGTTACCCCTCCCCCCTCCCCAAGTCCAATTCAGCCCCCAGCCACCCTCCCCCACCAGTGTCTGCAAACTGGAGTGAATCCGGATTGGATGGGGAAGGGGATAGTGGAGTAAAGCTCCATGTTGGGACATCAACACTCATCATAGGCAGAAGAAGAGATTTCGCTCTCACACCCTCTGATGTTGGGTTGCCAACCCTCCAGGAATGCCCTGGAGTTTTCAGGAATGGAAGATTAATCTGCAGGAAGCAAAAACCCAGAGAAAATTCAAAGAAGCATGAACAAATTATATTTCTTTTCCTTCTGACAGTCAAGAATCAGCCAATCAGGTAACCAGAGTCTGTTCGCTGTCCAATTGGGTTGTGAAGGCAGTAAGGATGAACAAGGCAGGCAACCAATGGCGGGAGAGTGAGGGCAGGGTGGGAGGTCAGGTGATGAAAGCTCTCGGAGTACGTCCAAACATTAAGTTGGGAACCACATCTGGCGTCCAGTTTGAGAGCAGGAATTGGTAGGAGTTGAAGCCAAGCTTGGAAATTTAAAGCCTGTCATTTGAGTGTGAGTGGAGGGAGGTGAGGGAGAGCAAAGGGAGTTGAGGTGGGGCAGAGGGAGGTGAGGGAGGGCAGAAGAAGGTGAAGGAGGGTAGCGGGAGGGCAGAGGGAGGTGAGGGAGGGCAGAGGGAGGTGAGAGAGGGCAGAGGGAGGTGAGGGAGGGCAGAGGGAGGTGAGGGAGGGCAGAGGGAGGTGAGGGAGGGCAGAGGCAGAGGGAGGTGAGGGAGGGCAGAGGCAGAGGGAGGTGAGGGAGGGCAGAGGCAGAGGGAGGTGAGGGAGGGCAGAGGGAGGTGAGGGAGGGCAGAGGCAGAGGGAGGTGAGGGAGGTCAGAGGGAAGGCAGAGGGAGGTGAGGGAGGTCAGAGGGAGGTGAGGGAGGGCAGAGGCAGAGAGAGGTGAGGGAGGTCAGAGGCAGAGAGAGGTGAGGGAGGGCAGAGGCAGAGAGAGGTGAGGGAGGGCAGAGGCAGAGAGAGGTGAGGGAGGGCAGAGGCAGAGAGAGGTGAGGGAGGGCAGAGGCAGAGAGAGGTGAGGGAGGGCAGAGGCAGAGAGAGGTGAGGGAGGGCAGAGGCAGAGAGAGGTGAGGGAGGGCAGAGGCAGAGGGAGGTGAGGGAGGGCAGAGGGAGGTGAGGGAGGGCAGAGGGAGGTGAGGGAGGGCAGAGGGAGGTCAGAGGGAGGTCAGAGGCAGAGAGAGGTGAGGGAGGGCAGTGGCAGAGGGAGGTGAGGGAGGGCAGAGGCAGAGGGAGGTGAGGGAGGGCAGAGGGAGGTGAGGGAGGGCAGAGGGAGCGGCAGAGGGAAGTGAGGGAGGGCAGAGGCAGAGGGAGGTGAGGGAGGTCAGAGGGAGGTGAGGGAGGGCAGAGGGTGACGAGTGCCCCCGTTTTCGGGTCCTGTCTCCAGTTGGAATTTTAGACAGGAGAGAAGGTGGAACAGGATTGATTGAGTTTTCTCTTGTAGAGGGTCGTGTTGGCTGCGAGATCGGATTGGCCGTCTCTGCTTGGATGTTTTCATGGAGGTTTCACAAGAAATAGGAGCAGGAGCAGACCATTCGGCCCATCGAGCCTGCTCTGCCATTCAATACAATCACGGTTGATCTTAGGCTTCAATTCCACTTTCCGCCCACTCGTCATATCCCTTGAGAGACCAAAAATCTATCTATCCCAGACTTAAATGTATTCAATGACTGAGGATCCACAACGCTCTGGGGAGGAGAATTCCAAAGATTCACCTCATGACCTCCAGCCTCCCACAGCCCCGCCCCATACCCATTGGTCACCTGACACAGCCATCCTCATGGGGGTCTTGCCTTCCCAACCCAATTGGACCATTGTTGACTGTCAGTCAAATAGCTCTGATACTTTTATAACTAATAAACAAAAGTGTTTAAAGAAATTGTAAAAAAAGAACAACTCTTTTATTAATACCTCGATGACTTTTCTCCCAAGTGTTTTGCTCCCAGCAGTGTCCTGGAGATTAATCTTCAATCCCTGGACACTCCAGGGCAATCCTGGAGGGTTGGCAATCCCTGAAGAGATGCAAGGGGAAAGGAGACGACAGTCGCAAATTCCACATTCCACGGAAACTGTCCTGTCCGTATCAGGTCTTAATTCATATGGCTGTTGTTAAAACGCTGATTAACCAACAAAGCAGTTAATCAGCTATTGTCCAGAAAAGATTTTGCCCCAGGCAGAAATCACAGGAGATTTCTGGGAGCTGTTAGTCTCAGGGGGTTGACAGCCCCAGTGCGGAGCCACGTACCCTCCCTCAGGGGGTTGACAGCTCCAGCGCGGAGCCACGTACCCTCCCTCAGGGGGTTGACAGCCCCAGTGCGGAGCCACATGCCCTCCCTCAGGGGGTTGACAGCCCCAGTGCGGAGCCACATACCCTCCCTCAGGGGGTTGACAGCCCCAGCACAGAGACACGTACCCTCCCTCAGGGGGTTGACAGCCCCAACGCGGAGCCACGTACCCTCCCTCAGGGGGTTGACAGCCCTAACGCGGTGCCACATACCCTCCCTCAGGGGGTTGCCAGCCCCAGCGCGGAGCCACATACCCTCCCTCAGGGCGCTGACTGGCCCAGCACGGAGCCACATACCCTGCCTCAGAGGGTTGACAGCCCCAGCGCGGAGCTACGTGCCCTCCCTCAGGAGGTTCAGCTCAGCCACTCTCACTCTGAAACTCAGGGTGAAGAGCATAGACAGTGTAGCTTGCAAACATCGCAGGTTAAATTACAGGAGGATGGGGAGGTTGTAGGGGATTGGGGTGAAAGAGCAGGGTCAGAGAGAGCGGGGAAGCTGGGGTGTAAAATACTGACCATTGAGAGAAAGAAGACAAAACTACATCAAAATAAGTTAAATTCTAGACACCATCCCTCCCCGATCATGGATTATTCACAGCTCTTGGATCATTCTGGGCTCAGGGAGTCACCACTCACCTTTCAGCTGTACCTATCTGAGTTCAAAATAACAGCAGTGTGCCCCTGGCACTATCAGTGTATGTTCAAGTAGGAAGGGATTGAGTAGTTAAACAAGGTGAAGTCCAGTTTGTACAGCTTATACAGCTTCTTTTGGTAAAAAGGGGAGATGTTCTTGAAGAACTTGGCCGTCATGTCATCTGTGGTCCGGGAAGAGACATGGGGCGAGGGGAACTTGACGTGATGGTCCAGTTCCACAAGGTCCAGGAGGTAGCTGGCGTCGCGCAGCAGTGTCTCGTATCGGCCCACCACATCATAGCGGATGAGACAGGGGTGGCACAGAGAGTAGACAGTCTCCCAGTGCTCGTTGAAGGGTTCCTCCCTCCGCGTCTTGGGGTCCACCAGGTACCAGACAAACTCCTCGAAGGTCACATCTCCACCATGCTCCAAAGCCTCAACGCTGGGATCCCGCCGGTGTTCCCGGATGATCTTGGTCCCATAGCGCTTGTGGAAGGCGGTGTTGTACTTGCGAGTGAACTTGTTGCGATACGCCGACACTAGGCGCTCAAAGGGCTCACGCACAAAGATGAACTTGAGGTAGTTCCTCAGGCGGTAGTTGATCTCGGCATTACTGTACCCATCCAATGTCCGCAAGTTGGAAGCCACATGGGCCTCGCTGGCTGGGATGGTCAGGGGGTCACTGTACTTGCCGCTCCCTGTCAGCACCATCATCACCCTCTTCCAGTTGGTGCAGGCCACCTTCGGGACGTAACAGTAGAGGAGCCCATGTTGGTCGTCGACAATTAGATGCCGTAGGTCATCAGGGTTGAGGATGCGGCGTTTGCGGCTCAACTTATTGTGGGCTGCACAATTTTTGATAAGCATGGCACGTCGGCGCTGGTGAATCTGTTGGGCATCGGAGCGGGCAAACTGCAACACAACACACAAAGCAAACAATCATTGCAATTCTGCTTCATCTCCATTACATCTACAATGTCCCCATCAAACACTCCCAGGACAGGTACAGAACGGGGTTAGATACTAAAGGCCCCCTCGACATAATATATATAAAAGGGGCCTGGGGTATAAAGGCCACCTTGGACAAAAAAGAAAGAAAAAAAAAAAACGGGGTTAGATACAGAGTAAAGTTCCCTCTACACTGTCCCCATCAAACACTCCCAGGACAGGTACAGCATGGGGGTTAGATACAGAGTAAAGCTCCCTCTACACTGTCCCCATCAAACACTCCCAGGACAGGGACAGCATGGGGGTTAGATACAGAGTAAAGCTCCCTCTACACTGTCCCCATCAAACACTCCCAGGACAGGGACAGCACTGGGATTGGCTGGTCAATTTGGAGCACTTCCTGCCAGCAATCAGGGGGAGCAGCTGCACCTGTGCTGCAGCAACTGCAGAGTGGAGAGTGGAGACTGGAAACTGCAGCAACTGGAGAGAGAGACTGGAGAAAGGTGAAAACAGAGTGGAGAGTGGAAACTGCAGCAACTGGAGAGAGAGATTGGAGAAAGGTGAATACAGAGTGGAGGGAAACCATCAAGGAAGGCTGCAATTTTTTTCTGGAGAGGTGGGTGTCAGGGCACCTGAAAGACTATTAAGTTTAAACTGTTTGGGGGAGGGAGAAGAGGCCTGAAGACTCAGGGGTGGGGCAGCCAAATCCAGTAAGGGCCCCTGTGTTTGTATTGGTGTTTGCACACAGGGAGCTCCCTCCCCACCCCAACTGCCTGCTCGGGACAGCTGGAGTTGCCCGGGTGAAGACTGTCTTGTTAAAATCAGAAGAGGAGAGTACCGGGCGGCTCCAGCTGTCCCGGGCGAAGAAGCCTCCCCCAACTGGAAGACAACAAACAGTTTTGGACTAATTGTGATAAAGGTGCTCCAACTGGCAGTTGGAACAAACATCCTTTTCAGCCTTTCTCTCCCTTCCTCCACTCAGTCGCCTCAATCACCTATCCTCCCCTTTTCCTTTACCATCCTACGCCATCCTCCTCTACTCCCACTCCACCTTGTTTAAAGTTTGCTTTTTTTAAAAAAATTGTGTAAATTTGTTTTGTTTCTTGGGGGTGGACGTAGCTCTTAGACCCCATGGCAAGCCCCTCTTCGCCGGTGGCGGGGCCTTCCCGTTCATATGCTGCTGCGGCTGCTGCAGCTGCACCTGTTGCCCCGTCACCGTTTGCTTTTTTAACAACGAAGCATGGGGTCAAGAGCTACGTCCACCCGAACATGACTATAGAGGCATGCGTGAAAGCAATGGCCGAGGTTGTCGGCCCTTCGGCCATTGTTGCAGCCTCTAAAATGTACGGGAAGGCAGTGTTTTTCCTGAAGACCGAGCGGGCGGTGTCCCTGGCTCTGAGCAAGGGGCTCACCGTGGGCGGGACCTTTCTGCCAGTGGACCCCCTGGAGGCCACTGCGCAAAGGCTCATTTTATCCAATGTCCCACCCTTCATCCCTGGTGAGCTCCTCCTTCCCCACCTGCACCATCTGGGGGAGGTAAAGACGGGGCTCACCCCAGTCCCGCTCGGTCTTCGGGAGAACAGCCTCCGACACGTCTACTCCTTCCGCCGCCAGTTATTCATGCGGCTGGCGCGGGAGGAGGTGACAGAGGGCCACTTCAATGTAGAATTCCAGGGGACGGCCTACCGCGTCTTCTGGACCTTGGACGGGGTGCGGTGCCATGTCTGTAAGGGGGTGGGGCATGTTCGTAAGAACTGCCCCAACCACCCGGCTGCCAACTCCAACTCAGCGGCCCAGGGTGGCGACGCTGCACCTCCTCCCACCCCCACTACACCACCACCAGATACCATTCAGTCGGTACCGGAGGCTGTGGTTTTCACGGCCTCCGGCAGAGAGGGGGGTGACCGTCCAAGTGGAAGGAAGGCGCGGAGGAGAAATAAACATCGAGAGGCGCGTCCCCTGGATATCGTGACACTACCCGAGCCTGAGCTCAGCCCAAGGCCCGATCTCGGGAAGTCAACTTGCCCCAGGGCTGGGCTCAGGCCCAGGGTGAATAAAAAAAAGGAGAGTGTGGAGGTGGAGGCCTCTGATGATATGGAGGTCTCTGAGCCTCCGCACACAACTGGGAAAAAGAGGAGAAGGCACCCCTCCACAGAGGTAACAAGGGGCCCTGAGGCGCAGGGCCCATCTGTTGGAGGGGAGCTGTCTCCTGTTTCGGGTCCCCAGGTTTCCCCTACCGCCACCACCAAGGCTGCAAAGTCCGGGCAGGTGCTCCCTATTCCTCAGGATGGAGGGGAGGGGATGGCCCCGGTACATGAGGCCCCTCCTGAAGGAGTAAGTGGGGCCCTGCTTGTGGTGGGGGAGCCTGGGGAAGCTGCCCATTCTGCCACTGCTACTGGGTCGGGTGTCCTGAATGAAGGGGAGGGCGAGGCCCCAGAGGGTCGGGCCTCCCAGCCGGAGTCCACCACCAACCAGGAGACACCCGACCCAGTTATAACTGAGAATGCTGCCCCACCTGCTGGGCCTGTGGGTGCTGGCGGAGCGGGAGATAGCCTCCTCCCTCCGCCTCCAATCTCGGCTCCGGCTGGTTTCCCGGAGTCGGGAACTTCTGTCTCCCCTGGACCACTCATTGCCCTGGGGACGGAGGTGGAGGGGGGTCCTGAGCCGCTGGTGCCTTCAGGCTCCAGTTTCACAATAGAACCCAGAGAGGACTCCTCCGCCATCGATCCTGGGGGTGGGATCGTGACGGAGGCGGGACCAGCTGGCGCGGCCGGGACGTCCGCCCCACAGTGTGTGGTGGATGTGTTGGCCGCTGGCGGTGACGACCCGGAGGAGGATGGGGATTCGGTGCGGGGCACGGAGGATGATCTTGATTCCATCGCCAGTGAGGTGGTGGAGTCCCTCGTGCCTCCCACCGAATCTCCTCTCATCCCCACGGCGGAACTCCGGAATTTCCTCGCGGCTTGCAGGGGTTGCCGCAATAAAGTTCAGCTGGCCCTCGACCGTTGGTCGAATCTGGCGCTGATCATCCAGTCCGTCCGTGCCGCCCTTAAGATAGCGGGCAAGCGCGCGGACGTGAAACTGGTTGAGAGGCGCCGTTTTAATGTGTTCCTCAATGGGTTGCTGGGGGAGTGGAGGGCCAGGTGCACTTCCACTCCCTCCTCACAGTGAGCTGTTGGTGACGGGTTTTAAGTACCTTTGACATGAAGATAACCATAGCCAGCCTCAACATCAACGGCAGCAGAGGGGCTCACCGCAGATTTCACAATCTCTCAGTCCTTAGGGAAGGGAGATACGCGGTGAGCTTTCTGCAGGAAACCCACACCGTTCCGGGAGACGAAGCCACCTGGCTCCTGGAGTGGCAGGGTGGGGTCTACATGAGTCACCTCACCCCTATTTCTAGTGGGGTGGCTATCTTGTTGGCCCCGACTTTTCAGCCGGAGATCTTGGGGGTCAAGGAGCTAGTGCCGGGCCGCTTGCTCCACCTCGCCGTTCGCCTGGGTAGCGTGCCGCTCCACTTTGTGAACGTGTACGCGCCCAGGCCCGGCGCTTTGCAAGCGCGCTTCTTTGAAGAAGTGTCCGCTCTCTTGAGCTCCATCGATAGCGGCGAGTGCATCATCCTCGGGGGGGATTTTAACTGCACCCTCGAGGTGGGGGATCGCTCCGGTCCCCAGCGCGGCCAAGCGTCGGTGGAGAAGTTGAGGGGACTGATCAGCTCCCTTAACTTGGTGGACGTCTGGCGGAATCTCCATCCCGACTCCAGCGCCTTCACGTGGAGGTCTGGAGGAGGGGGGTCGCGAATCGACCGCCTCTACATTTCGCAGGCGTACGTCTCCCGTGTCTCGGCGGCCTCCATGCGGCTGGTGCCGTGCTCGGACCACCGCCTGGTGTGGGCGGAGTTCACTCCGCTCCGCACGCGGGCGGGGTCTGCGTACTGGCACTTTAACAACCGGCTGCTGGAGGACGTGCGATTTCGGGACTCGTTCTGTCGATTCTGGGCCGACTGGAGAAGGAAGCAGGGGGGCTTCCCCTCCTTGAGGCTATGGTGGGATGTGGGCAAGACTCACATCCGCGTCTTCTGTCAGGAGTACGCGAAGGGGTCGACCAAGAGGCGGGAAGCCGAGGTCGGGCGCCTTGAGAGGGAGGTGCTCGACTTGGAATCCCGCCTCGGTCATGCCGTCGCGGACCCGGCCCTGTGGCAGGCGTACAAAGAGAAGAAGGGCGCGCTGAGGAACCTGCAGCTCATAGGGTCCCGAGGCGCGTACGTGAGGTCGCAGATCCAGATCCTGGAAGATTTGGACCGCGCCTCACCCTTCTTCTACTCGCTGGAAAAATGGCGGGGGGTCCGTAAGCAGCTCGTCGAGCTGCTGGCCGACGACGGATCCTCCATCACGGATCCGGAGGGAATGGGCCTCCTGGTCCGGACGTATTACAGTGCGTTGTTCTCTCCGGATCCGTCCAGCGAGGATGCGCGCAGAGTTTTGTGGGAGGACCTGCCGCAGGTCAGCCCGGAGGGCGCCAAAGGATTGGAGGCTCCGCTCACGTTGGCGGAGCTGACTGGCGCCCTCCACCAGCTCTCGAGGGGCAAATCCCCAGGGCTGGATGGGTTGACCGTGGAGTTCCTCAGGGCGTTCTGGGACGTCCTGGGGGACGATTACGCGCGGGTCCTGGGGGAAAGCCTGGCGACCGGGGAGATGCCCCTCTCGTGGCGCAGGGCGGTCATCGTCCTGCTGCCGAAGAGGGGCGATCTCCGCCTGCTTAAAAACTGGCGTCCGGTCTCCCTCCTCAGCACGGATTATAAGATCTTTGCCCGGGCTATGTCTACCCGCCTGGGCTCCGTGCTGGCCCACATGATCCACCCCGACCAGTCCTACACGGTCCCGGGCCGGTCCATCCAGGACAACATCCACCTGGTCCGGGACCTGTTCCATCTTTCCCAGAGGACTGGTCAGTCGGTCGCCTTTCTCTCCCTCGATCAGGAGAAGGCGTTCGACAGGGTGGATCACGATTACCTTTTCGGGACTCTGCGCGCTTTCGGACTCGGGCCGCATTTCGTGGCCCGGGTCCGACTTTTATACGCCGCCGCAGAGTGTCTAGTCAAAGTTAACGGGTCCTTGACGGCGCCCCTTCGATTTGGGAGAGGAGTGCGTCAGGGGTGCCCCATGTCCGGCCAATTGTATACCATCTGCGTGGAGCCCTTCCTGTGCCTGCTTCGCAGGAGGTTGACGGGATTGGCTCTGCGCGAGCCGGCCATGCGGGTCGTCCTCTCGGCTTACGCCGACGACGTGCTCCTCGCAATCACAGATCCCGTTGACTCGCGGAGGATGCGCGACTGCCAGCAGACCTTTTCTGCCGCGTCCTCCGCGAGGATCAATTGGGAGAAATGTTCCGGACTCCTGGTTGGTCAGTGGCGGGTGGACTCCCTGCCGGAGGAGATGACACCTTTTGCGTGGAGCACCACGCACCTCCTCTATCTGGGAGTCCACCTTAGCCCCGCTGAGGAAGCCTGGCCGGCAAACTGGCAGGAGTTGGAGGCGAAAGTCACCGCTCGGCTGGGGCGCTGGACAGGACTGCTCCGAGTGCTTTCCTACAGGGGCCGAGCGTTGGTCATAAACCAACTGGTGGCCTCCATGCTGTGGTACCGGTTGGTCACTTTGGCCCCGCCCCCTGTATTTGCCACCAAGATCCAGAAGAAACTCGTCGATTTCTTCTGGGGCAAGAGGAAACACTGGGTCTCTGCCGCGGTCCTGAGTCTCCCGATCGAGGAGGGCGGTCAGTCGCTGGTGTGCGTCCGCACCCAGGCTGCGACTCTCCGCCTTCGGACCCTGCAGAGATACCTGTACGTCGAGCGTCCTCCCAGATGGTGTGCGCTGGCGACGTATTTTTTCCGCCAGTGTCACTGCCTTCAAGACGACACGCAGCTCCCGGTGGAGTCCGTTAGCCGCGCCTCTCTGAGGGAGTTGCCTGTCTTTTACCGGGATCTTTTCCGAGTCTGGAACATGGTCGCCTCCAGTCAGGGCGCTCCCCCGCCGGCGGAGGAGAGCGCCTCGGCTGTCCGAGCGGCCGACTCCGGGGACGGTCCGGCGGGCGGAGGAGTAGCCGAAACCCCCGGGACGCCCCTCACTGCGGGTGGCGAGGGGGCTCGGGAGTGCGGAGCGATCCCGGCCGAGCCGACCCCCGCTCGGCCGGAACTGCTCATCGGACCCAGGCCCCGAAACCCTCCTCGGGAGCCGGTCCCGCACAACCCGAGCCGCCTCTCGGAAATGCCCTCCGTGCCATTCCAATCGGCGCGGAGGGGTTTCCTGTACGGGCTGTTCCTGCACACTCTCCACTTCCTCGCCCTCGTCAGCCGGCCGGACACGCCCTGGCGGTCCGCGTTGCCATCTGGCGGCGAGGGGAAACCCCGATGGAGGTCTCTCTACGCGGGAGTCTTCCCCCTTTACATCGGGGACCTGGGGTGGAGGGTGCTGCACAGAGCAGTCCCGTGCAATAGGCTTTTAAGTAGGTTCACGGACTCCCAGGCCACCTGTACTTTCTGCGGCCTGGACGAGTCCGTGTTCCACATTTATATGGAGTGTGCGAGGTTGCAGCCCCTATTTGAGTATCTGAAGGGGCTGCTCCTCAAATTCTGGCTGCACTTCAGTCCCACGCTCCTGATCTTTGGGCACCCGGTGCGGAGGGGCTCGGGCCGGGAGGAGGATCTCCTCGTCGGTCTGCTCCTGGGCCTGGCCAAGGTGGCAATTCACAGGTCCAGGTTGCGGGCCGTCGGGGGGTCCGTCCTCCCCGATTGCCTGCCCCTCTTCCGCGGTTACGTTCGCGCCCGGGTGTCCCTGGAAAAGGAGCATGCGGTGTCAGCCGGTACGCTTGAGGCCTTCCGCGGCCGGTGGGCACCGCAGGGACTGGAGTGCATCGTCGACGCCGAGAATGGCATTTTAATTTGAGTTTTTTGTTTATTTATCTGTTTTAATAAAGTTATTTTAAAACTGTAAATATGTACATAAAGGGGGCCTGTGGGATAAAGGCCCCCTCGATAAAAAGAAAAAAAAAAAAAAAAAAAAAAAAAACGGGGTTGGCTGCTCTCTGATTTGGGACCCTGAGTGTTGAGAGCCTCAACGAGGTGCAGCTGAGAGTGCTGGTGGCAGTTGGAGGTTGCAGAGGTGGAGAGAGGAGCTGCACTGAGCAAAGGAGAGCAGCTACCAACAAGCAGAGGAAAACTCCAACAACAGTCTCCATTAAAGAGAAGAAAGGGACATTTTGTGGAAACAAGGCTTTGTCTGGAGGTGGGTGCTGAACACCAGTAATTTACTTTGGACTGTTGGGGGAGGAACAAGTGGCTGGAACAACAAGGGGTGGGGCTGCCAATTCAACAGGAATCTGTGCTACTGCAAAAGCACACAGGGAAGCTCCCTCCCCACCCCAATTGCCAAGCCTGGGTCAGCTGAAGCTGCCCAGCTAAACAGACAGAAGGGGATAGATAGTGCCTGGGCAGCTTCAGCTGACCCAGGTGAAGACGACTCCCCCCCCCCAACCAGAAGACCGGAAGACCAACTTCAAAGACTGTTTGTTTTAAGTGTACTGTGAGCACCACCTCCAGAAAGCAAGTCATCCCTTCCAGCCTGCCTTTGCCTCTCCTCTCTTACCTCAGCCTCTCCACTAACCTGTTGTTTGTTTGTCTTTTCAAATTTTTCTGTGAATCTGTTATTTAGTGTGCAAGTCCACATTTTGGGGTGGGTTTAGCTCTTGGACCCATGGCAAGCCCTTCATCACCGGTGGCGGGGCCCTCTACTACCTACGCAGCTGCAGCTTCTGTGGCTGCCCACGTGGCCCCGTCACCCTTTAAATTATTGACATGCAGCCATGGGGTGAAGAGCTATCCCCACCCCAACATGTCTATTGAGGCCTGCGTTAAGGCAATGGCCGTGGTTGTCGGCCCCTCGGCCATTGTTGCGGCCTCAAAAATGTATGGGAAGGCTGTGTTCTTTTTGAAGACCGAGCGGGCGGTGTCCCTGGCCCTGAGTAAAGGGCTCACTGTGGGGGGGACCTTCCTGCCAGTGGACCCTCTGGGGGCCACTGCGCATCGGATATTGTTGTCCAACGTCCCACCCTTCATTCCCAGTGAGCTCCTCCTCCCCCACCTACACCATCTGGGGGAGGTGAGGTCGGGGATCACCCCAGTCCGGCTTGGTCTTCGGGAGCACAGCCTCCAACATGTCTACTCCTTCCGCCGCCAGTTATTTATGCAGCTGGCGCGGGAGGAGGACACGGAGGGCCAATTTAATGTGGAGTTCCAGGGGACGGCCTACCGCGTCTTTTGGACCTCGGACGGGGCGCGGTGCCACGTCTGCAAGGGGGTGGGGCATGTTCGGAAGAACTGCCCCAACCTCCCGGCCGCCAGCTCCACCTCGGCGGCCCAGAGTGGTTCCACAGCACCTCCTCCCACTCCCCCCGCACATCCAACAGACACCGCTCAGTCGGTTCCGGAGGCTGTGGTTTTCACAGCCTCTGGCGGGGAGGGGAGCGTCCGTCCGAGCGGAAGGAAGACGCGGGGAAAAAAGAAACATCGTGAGGCGCGTCCCCTGGACACTTTGACTCAACCCGAGCCTGAGCTCAGCCCAAAGCCCATTCCCATGGAATCCACCTGTCCCAGGGCTGGGCTCAGGCCCAGGGTGACTAAAAAAGGAAAAAAGGGTGCGGAGGCGGAGACCTCTGATGACATGGAGGTCTCTGAGTCTCCGCGCCCAAGTGCGAAAAAGAGGAGAAGGCACCCCTCCACAGAAATAACACAGGGCCCTGAGGTGCAGGGCCCATCTGTTGGAGGGGAGCTGCCTCCTGCTTCTGGTCCTCAGGTGCCCCCTACCGCCACCACCAAGGCTGCAAAGTCCGGGCAGGTGCTCCCTATTCCTCAGGATGGAGGGGAGGGGATGGCCCCGGTACGTGAGGCCCCTCCTGAAGGAGTAAGTGGGGCCCTGCTTGTGGTGGGGGAGCCTGGGGACGCCGCCCATTCCGCCACTGCTACTGGGTCGGGTGTCCTGAATGAAGGGGAGGGCGAGGCCCCAGAGGGTCGGGCCTCCCAGCCGGAGTCCACCACCAACCAGGAGACACCCGACCCAGTTATAACTGAGAATGCTGCCCCATCTGCTGGGCCTGTGGGTGCTGGCGGAGCGGGAGATGGCCTCCTCTCGCCGCCTCCAGTCTCGGCTCCGGCTGGTTTCCCGGAGTCCGGAACTTCTGTCTCCCCTGGACCAGTCATTGGCCTGGGGATGGAGGTGGAGGGGGGTCCTGAACCGCTGGTGCCTACAGGCTCCAGTTTCACAATAGAACCCAGAGAGGACTCCTCCGCCATCGATCCTGGGGGTGGGATCGTGACGGAGGCGGGACCAGCTGGCGCGGCCGGGACGTCCGCCCCACAGTGTGCGGTGGATGTGTCGGCCGCTGGCGGTGACGACCCGGAGGAGGATGGGGATTCGGTGCGGGGCATGGAGGATGATCTTGATTCCATCGCCAGTGAGGTGGTGGAGTCCCTCGTGCCTCCCACCGAATCTCCTCTCATCCCCACGGCGGAACTCCGGGATTTCCTCGCGGCTTGCAGAGGTTGCCGCAATAAAGTTCAGCTGGCCCTCGACCGTTGGTCGAATCTGGCGCTGATCATCCAGTCCGTCCGTGCCGCCCTTAAGATAGCGGGCAAGCGCGCGGACGTGAAACTGGTTGAGAGGCGCCGTTTTAATGTGTTCCTCAATGGGTTGCTGGGGGAGTGGAGGGCCAGGTGCACTTCCACTCCCTCCTCACAGTGAGCTGTTGGTGACGGGTTTTACGTACCTTTGACATGAAGATAACCATAGCCAGCCTCAACATCAACGGCAGCAGAGGGGCTCACCGCAGATTTCACAATCTCTCAGTCCTTAGGGAAGGGAGATACGCGGTGAGCTTTCTGCAGGAAACCCACACCGTTCCGGGAGACGAAGCCACCTGGCTCCTGGAGTGGCAGGGTGGGGTCTACATGAGTCACCTCACCCCTATTTCTAGTGGGGTGGCTATCTTGTTGGCCCCGACTTTTCAGCCGGAGATCTTGGGGGTCAAGGAGCTAGTGCCGGGCCGCTTGCTCCACCTCGCCGTTCGCCTGGGTAGCGTGCCGCTCCACTTTGTGAACGTGTACGCGCCCAGGCCCGGCGCTTTGCAAGCGCGCTTCTTTGAAGAAGTGTCCGCTCTCTTGAGCTCCATCGATAGCGGCGAGTGCATCATCCTCGGGGGGGATTTTAACTGCACCCTCGAGGTGGGGGATCGCTCCGGTCCCCAGCGCGGCCAAGCGTCGGTGGAGAAGTTGAGGGGACTGATCAGCTCCCTTAACTTGGTGGACGTCTGGCGGAATCTCCATCCCGACTCCAGCGCCTTCACGTGGAGGTCTGGAGGAGGGGGGTCGCGAATCGACCGCCTCTATATTTCGCAGGCGTACGTCTCCCGCGTTTCGGCGGCCTCCATGCGGCTGGTGCCGTGCTCGGACCACCGCCTGGTGTGGGCGGAGTTCACTCCGCTCCGCACGCGGGCGGGGTCCGCGTACTGGCACTTTAACAACCGGCTGCTGGAGGACGTGCGATTTCGGGACTCGTTCTGTCGATTCTGGGCCGACTGGAGAAGGAAGCAGGGGGGCTTCCCCTCCTTGAGGCTATGGTGGGATGTGGGCAAGACTCACATCCGCGTCTTCTGTCAGGAGTACGCGAAGGGGTCGACCAAGAGGCGGGAAGCCGAGGTCGGGCGCCTTGAGAGGGAGGTGCTCGACTTGGAAACCCGCCTCGGTCATGCCGTCGCGGACCCGGCCCTGTGGCAGGCGTACAAAGAGAAGAAGGGCGCGCTGAGGAACCTGCAGCTCATAGGGTCCCGAGGCGCGTACGTGAGGTCGCGGATCCAGATCCTGGAAGATTTGGACCGCGCCTCACCCTTCTTCTACTCGCTGGAAAAATGGCGGGGGGTCCGTAAGCAGCTTGTCGAGCTGCTGGCCGACGACGGATCCTCCATCACGGATCCGGAGGGAATGGGCCTCCTGGTCCGGACGTATTACAGTGCGTTGTTCTCTCCGGATCCGTCCAGCGAGGATGCGCGCAGAGTTTTGTGGGAGGACCTGCCGCAGGTCAGCCCGGAGGGCGCCGAAGGATTAGAGGCTCCGCTCACGTTGGCGGAGCTGACTGGCGCCCTCCACCAGCTCTCGAGGGGCAAATCCCCAGGGCTGGATGGGTTGACCGTGGAGTTCCTCAGGGCGTTCTGGGACGTCCTGGGGGACGATTACGCGCGGGTCCTGGGGGAAAGCCTGGCGACCGGGGAGATGCCCCTCTCGTGGCGCAGGGCGGTCATCGTCCTGCTGCCGAAGAGGGGCGATCTCCGCCTGCTTAAAAACTGGCGTCCGGTCTCCCTCCTCAGCACGGATTATAAGATCTTTGCCCGGGCTATGTCTACCCGCCTGGGCTCCGTGCTGGCCCACATGATCCACCCCGACCAGTCCTACACGGTCCCGGGCCGGTCCATCCAGGACAACATCCACCTGGTCCGGGACCTGATCCATCTTTCCCAGAGGACTGGTCAGTCGGTCGCCTTTCTCTCCCTCGATCAGGAGAAGGCGTTCGACAGGGTGGATCACGATTACCTTTTCGGGACTCTGCGCGCTTTCGGACTCGGGCCGCATTTCGTGGCCCGGGTCCGACTTTTATACGCCGCCGCAGAGTGTCTAGTCAAAGTTAACGGGTCCTTGACGGCGCCCCTTCGATTTGGGAGAGGAGTGCGTCAGGGGTGCCCCATGTCCGGCCAATTGTATACCATCTGCGTGGAGCCCTTCCTGTGCCTGCTTCGCAGGAGGTTGACGGGATTGGCTCTGCGCGAGCCGGCCATGCGGGTCGTCCTCTCGGCTTACGCCGACGACGTGCTCCTCGCAATCACAGATCCCGTTGACTCGCGGAGGATGCGCGACTGCCAGCAGACCTTTTCTGCCGCGTCCTCCGCGAGGATCAATTGGGAGAAATGTTCCGGACTCCTGGTTGGTCAGTGGCGGGTGGATTCCCTGCCGGAGGAGATGACACCTTTTGCGTGGAGCACCACGCACCTCCTCTATCTGGGAGTCCACCTTAGCCCCGCTGAGGAAGCCTGGCCGGCAAACTGGCAGGAGTTGGAGGCGAAAGTCACCGCTCGGCTGGGGCGCTGGACAGGACTGCTCCGAGTGCTTTCCTACAGGGGCCGAGCGTTGGTCATAAACCAACTGGTGGCCTCCATGCTGTGGTACCGGTTGGTCACTTTGGCCCCGCCCCCTGTATTTGCCACCAAGATCCAGAAGAAACTCGTCGATTTCTTCTGGGGCAAGAGGAAACACTGGGTCTCTGCCGCGGTCCTGAGTCTCCCGATCGAGGAGGGCGGTCAGTCGCTGGTGTGCGTCCGCACCCAGGCTGCGACTCTCCGCCTTCGGACCCTGCAGAGATACCTGTACGTCGAGCGTCCTCCCAGATGGTGTGCGCTGGCGACGTATTTTTTCCGCCAGTGTCACTGCCTTCAAGACGACACGCAGCTCCCGGTGGAGTCCGTTAGCCGCGCCTCTCTGAGGGAGTTGCCTGTCTTTTACCGGGATCTTTTCCGAGTCTGGAACATGGTCGCCTCCAGTCAGGGCGCTCCCCCGCCGGCGGAGGAGAGCGCCTCGGCTGTCCGGGCGGCCGACTCCGGGGACGGTCCGGCGGGCGGAGGAGTAGCTGAAACCCCCGGGACGCCCCTCACTGTGGGTGGCGAGGGGGCTCGGGAGTGCGGAGCGATCCCGGCCGAGCTGACCCCCGCTGGGCCGGAACTGCTCATCGGACCCAGGCCCCGAAACCCTCCTCGGGAGCCGGTCCCGCACAACCCGAGCCGCCTCTCGGGAATGCCCTCCGTGCCATTCCAATCGGCGCGGAGGGGTTTCCTGTACGGGCTGCTCCTGCACACTTTCCACTTCCTCGCCCTCGTCAGCCGGCCGGACACGCCCTGGCGGTCCGCGTTGCCATCTGGCGGCGAGGGGAAACCCCGATGGAGGTCTCTCTACGCGGGAGTCTTCCCCCTTTACATCGGGGACCTGGGGTGGAGGGTGCTGCACAGAGCAGTCCCGTGCAATAGGCTTTTAAGTAGGTTCACGGACTCCCAGGCCACCTGTACTTTCTGCGGCCTGGACGAGTCCGTGTTCCACATTTATACGGAGTGTGCGAGGTTGCAGCCCCTATTTGAGTATTTGAAGGGGCTGCTCCTCAAATTCTGGCTGCACTTCGGTCCCACGCTCCTGATCTTTGGGCACCCGGTGCGGAGGGGCTTGGGCCGGGAGGAGGATCTCCTCGTCGGTCTGCTCCTGGGCCTGGCCAAGGTGGCAATTCACAGGTCCAGGTTGCGGGCCGTCGGGGGTTCCGTCCTCCCCGATTGCCTGCCCCTCTTCCGCGGTTACGTTCGCGCCCGGGTGTCCCTGGAAAAGGAGCATGCGGTGTCCGCCGGTACGCTTGAGGCCTTCCGCGACCGGTGGGCACCGCAGGGACTGGAGTGCATCGTCGACGCCGAGAATGGCATTTTAATTTGAGTTTTTTGTTTATTTATCTGTTTTAATAAAGTTATGTTAAAACTGTAAATATGTACATAAAGGGGGCCTGAGGGATAAAGGCCCCCTCGATGTGAAAAATATAAAAGGGGCCTGGGGTATAAAGGTCACCTTGTTTAAAAAAAAAAAAAACGAGGTTAGATACAAAAATATAAAAGGGGCCTGGGGTATAAAAAAAAAAAAAAAAAACGGGGTTAGATACAGAGTAAAGTTCCCTCTACACTGCCCCCATCAAACACTCCCAGGACAGGTACAGTACGGGGGTTAGATACAGAGTAAAGCTCCCTGAGAGATATGTGCAGACGTACAGACATGCAGAAGGTGCATGTTTTGGAGGAACAGGTGATTTTGGATTTTTGGGCTGAATCTTAACATGCAAAAACAGGTGGGTTGGGTCAGGTGGGATGTTCACAGAATCTCAGAATTGTTACAGCACAGAAGGAGGCCATTCGGCCCATCATGTCTGCGCTGGCTCTCTGAAAGAGCAATTTACCTAGTCCCACTCCCCCGCCTTCTCCCTGTAGCCCTGCACATTCTTCCTTTCCAGATAACAATCTAATTCCCTCTGTAATGAGAAGCTTTTTATGTTGGCTGATGCAACGTAAATGAGATGCGTGGAGTTCAGTTGATTGAAGATCTCAAGCAGGTTTATTAACAGCTAACAAGTATCCACAGTGCAGAGCTAACTATTCACAGGACTTGCCTCTTGGTGTTAGTTACATAGTGAGACCGGCATGTAGTCATAGCTCATTAGCATACTAAGATCTTAAAAGGGACATCACTCTTAAGAGAAATCACACAACACCCTCTTGAACCTGCCTCCACCACACTCTCAGACAGTGCATTCCAGATCCTAAACACTCACTGAACCTGCCTCCACCACACTCTCAGACAGTGCATTCCAGATCCTAACCACTCACTGAACCTGCCTCCACCACACTCTCAGACAGTGCATTCCAGATCCTAAACACTCACTGAACCTGCCTCCACCACACTCTCAGACAGTGCATTCCAGATCCTCAACACTCACTGAACCTGCCTCCACCACACTCTCAGAAAGTGCATTCCGGATCCTAAACACTCACTGAACCTGCCTCCACCACACTCTCAGACAGTGCATTCCAGATCCTAAACACTCACTGAACCTGCCTCCACCACACTCTCAGAAAGTGCATTCCGGATCCTAAACACTCACTGAACCTGCCTCCACCACACTCTCAGACAGTGCATTCCAGATCCTAAACACTCACTGAACCTGCCTCCACCACACTCTCAGAAAGTGCATTCCGGATCCTAAACACTCACTGAACCTGCCTCCACCACACTCTCAGACAGTGCATTCCAGATCCTAAACACTCACTGAACCTGCCTCCACCACACTCTCAGAAAGTGCATTCCGGATCCTAAACACTCACTGAACCTGCCTCCACCACACTCTCAGACAGTGCATTCCAGATCCTAAACACTCACTGAACCTGCCTCCACCACACTCTCAGAAAGTGCATTCCAGATCCTAAACACTCACTGAACCTGCCTCCACCACACTCTCAGACAGTGCATTCCAGATCCTAAACACTCACTGAACCTGCCTCCACCACACTCTCAGACAGTGCATTCCAGATCCTAAACACTCACTGAACCTGCCTCCACCACACTCTCAGAAAGTGCATTCCGGATCCTAAACACTCACTGAACCTGCCTCCACCACACTCTCAGACAGTGCATTCCAGATCCTAAACACACACTGAACCTGCCTCCACCGCACTCTCAGGCAGTGCATTCCAGATCCTAAACACACACTGAACCTGCCTCCACCACACTCTCAGACAGTGCATTCCAGATCCTAAACACACACTGAACCTGCCTCCACCACACTCTCAGGCAGTGCATTCCAGATCCTAAATACTCACTGAACCTGCCTCCACCACACTCTCAGACAGTGCATTCCAGATCCTAAACACTCACTGAACCTGCCTCCACCACACTCTCAGACAGTGCATTCCAGATCCTCAACACTCACTGAACCTGCCTCCACCACACTCTCAGACAGTGCATTCCAGATCCTCAACACTCACTGAACCTGCCTCCACCACACTCTCAGACAGTGCATTCCAGATCCTAAACACTCACTGAACCTGCCTCCACCACACTCTCAGAAAGTGCATTCCGGATCCTAAACACTCACTGAACCTGCCTCCACCACACTCTCAGACAGTGCATTCCAGATCCTAAACACTCACTGAACCTGCCTCCACCACACTCTCAGACAGTGCATTCCAGATCCTCAACACTCACTGAACCTGCCTCCACAACACTCTCAGACAGTGCATTCCAGATCCTAAACACACACTGAACCTGCCTCCACCGCACTCTCAGGCAGTGCATTCCAGATCCTAAACACACACTGAACCTGCCTCCACCACACTCTCAGACAGTGCATTCCAGATCCTAAACACACACTGAACCTGCCTCCACCACACTCTCAGGCAGTGCATTCCAGATCCTAAATACTCACTGAACCTGCCTCCACCACACTCTCAGACAGTGCATTCCAGATCCTAAACACTCACTGAACCTGCCTCCACCACACTCTCAGACAGTGCATTCCAGATCCTCAACACTCACTGAACCTGCCTCCACCACACTCTCAGACAGTGCATTCCAGATCCTAAACACTCACTGAACCTGCCTCCACCACACTCTCAGAAAGTGCATTCCGGATCCTAAACACTCACTGAACCTGCCTCCACCACACTCTCAGACAGTGCATTCCAGATCCTAAACACTCACTGAACCTGCCTCCACCACACTCTCAGGCAGTGCATTCCAGATCCTAAACACACACTGAACCTGCCTCCACCACACTCTCAGACAGTGCATTCCAGATCATAAACACTCACTGAACCTGCCTCCACCACACTCTCAGACAGTGCATTCCAGACCCTAAACACACACTGAACCTGCCTCCACCACACTCTCAGGCAGTGCATTCCAAATCCTAAACACTCACTGAACCTGCCTCCACCACACTCTCAGACAGTGCATTCCAGATCCTAACCACTCGCTGCGTGAAAAAGTTTTTCCTCATGTTGCCATGGCTTCTTTTGCCAATTGCCTTAAATCTGTGCCCTCTTGTTATCGATCCTTCCACCAATGGGAACAGTTTTTCCATAGCTACCCTGTCCAAACCCTCATTCCTGGAATCATTCTTGTGAATCTTTTCTGCACTGTCTCTATTATCATCATATCTTTTCTTAAGTCTGCCGCCCAGAATTGGACGCAATACTCCTTGCTCTTGTACTCTTTGCCCCTATTAATGAAGCCCAGGATACTGTATGCTTTATTAACCGCTCTCTCGATCTGTCCTGCCACCTTCAATGATTTATGCACATATACACCCAGGTCCCTCTGCTCCTGCACCCCCTTTAGAACAGTATCCTTTACCTTGTATTATCTCTCCACGTTCTTCCTACCAAAATGAATCACTTCACACTTCTCTGTGCTAAATTTCACCTGCCACTTGTCTACTCATTCCACCAACTTGTCTATGTCCTTTTGAAGTTCTACACTATCCTCCTCACAGTTCACAATGCTTCCACGTTTTGTATCATCCGCAAACTTTGAAATTGTGTCATATACACCAAGGTCTAGGTTATTAATATAGTTAAGGAAAAGCACCAACCCTTGAGGAACTCCACTACAAACCTTCCTCCAGTCCTAAAACATCCATTAACTACACTTTGTTTCCTGTCACTCAGCCAATTTGTATCTATGTCGCTACCGTCCCTTTTATTCCATGGGCTACAAGTTTGCTCACAAGTCTGTTGTGTGGCACTGTATCAAATGCCTTTTGAAAGTCCATGTTCACCACATCAACAGCATTGCCCTCATCAACCCTCTCTGTTACCTCCTCAAAAAACTCCAGCAAATTACTTAAACATGATTTGCCCTTCATAAATTCATGCTGGCTTTCCTTAATTAAGCTGCATTTGCCTAGGTGACAATTAATTTTGTACCAAATTATTGTTTCTAGAAGCTTCCCCACCACCGGGGTTAAACTGACTGGCCTGTAGTTGCTGGGCTTATCTTTACATCCTTTTCTGAACAAGCACACAACATTTGCAATTCTCCAGTCCTCTGGCACCACCCGAGTCTAAGGAAGACTGGAAAATTATGGCCAGTGCCTCCGCAATTTCCACTCTCATTTCCCTCAGTATTCATGGATGCATCTCATCCAGTCCTGGTGCCTTATCAAATTTAAGTACAGACAGCCTATCTAATACCTCCTCCTGATCAATTTTAAATCTTTCAAGTGTCCCTCTTTCACCATGACCTGCACAGCATCTTCTTCCTTGATAAAGACAGATGCAAAGTATTCATTTAATACTTCAGCCATACCTCCAGCCTCAATGCGTAAATCCCCCTTTTTGTACCTAATCAACCCAACTTCTCTTTTTACCATCTTTTTACTATTAATATATCGATTCCCTTTTATATTAACTGACAGTCTCTTTTCATACTCTCTCTTTGCTTCTCTTATTTGCTTTTTCACTTCCCCTCTGAACCTTCTATGCTCCACCTGGTTCTCGGTTGTATTATCCGCTTGATCTGTCATATGCAAACCGTTTCTTCTTCATCGTAATCTCGATCTCTTTTGTCATTCAGGGAGCTCTGGATTTGTTTGCCCTACCTTTCTCATTCCTGGGAATATATCTTGACTGTGCCCAAACTATCTCTTTAAAAGGCAGCCCATTGTTCAGTTACTGTTTTGCCTGGCCAACCTTTGATTCCAATTTATCTGGGTCAGATCCATTCTTACCCCATTGAAGTTGGCTTTCCCCCAGTTAATTATTCTTATTCTGGACTGTTCTTTTCCATAGCCAACCTAAGCCTTATGATACAATGACCACTGTACTCTAAATGCTCTCCTACAGATACTTGATCCACTTGGCCCACCTCATTCCCAAGAACCAGGTCCAGCAGTGCCTCCCCTCTGATTGGTTTGGAAACAAACTGCTGTAGAAAATTCACCTGAACACACTCTAGGAACTCTTGCCCCACTCTGCCCTTTACACTACTACTATCCCAGTCTATATTCAGATAATTAAAGACCTCCACTATAACCACTCTAATTCTTGCACCTCTCTGTAACTGAAGACCTTGTACCCAAGAATATTTAGTACCCAGTCCTGCCCTTCTTTTATCGCCACAATATCATACTTCCACGTGGCTATCTGTGCCTGTAACTCACCAACCTTATTTACCACACTCTGTGCATTCACATACATGCACATTAACCCTGATTTAGACTTTATTACTTTGTCCCTTACTCTGACCCCACCTAACTATTAATAAATAACTTACTATTTCCTACTCTAGTGCTAACGTCTCTCCCAGCATTCTGTGAACCTCTCTGATATTACCTCCTGGCTCCCACACCCTGCCAAGTTAATTTAAACCCTCCCAAATAAAGCTTTAAAAACCTCAAACCCGATCCCATCTGCCAACTTCTGGTTTAATGGAGGTGGGAAGGGGCAGGGAGCCAATCAGCCCCCAGGGGCCCGGTTAACCCATTTAAATGGCGGCTCACCACCACCTTCACAAGGGTAATTCGGGACCGGCAATAAATGCTGGCTTTGTCAGTGACGTCCACATTCTGGTGAAAGAATAAGAAAAAGGTATAATGAAACTGAAAATCTCTGATTTAACTGGCTTTGCTTGCTTAACCCTGGCCGGCTCTATGTTTCAGGCCTCAGGAAGCCTGGCAGCTTCAGGGAGAAGGTAACTGCCTCTACAGCACGGCTTGTGGGCCAGGAGGAGGAGTCTGCCCCCCAGGACTCCCAAGCTCTCCCCACCATCAGACCTTCTGCCCATACAAAAACCTCAAGGGTCAGAGTGGGGGATTGGACCACCCCCTAGGATCAGACCTCCCAATGCTCCCACTAGCAGTTGTATGATCCTTACCTGCTCCTGTGGTCTGCTCTGGAGACTCTCCCACCACCACCCCCCCCTCCTCCCCCACCACCACACTAGTCCCCTTGCCCCCAGCCGATTGGGAGCCAAGCCTGTCAATCAGGCTGACTTCTGGACAGGGAACCTGTCAAAGCAAAAATACACCCGCCACGAAGTCAAAACTCCACATGTTGCAGACAAAGCCGAACTTCCAGGTTTTTCAACAGAAAAACAGCCTCTCCACCCAACCAAACCATGCCTGTCCAGATCAGGACCTGTCGCTCCCAAAGCTCTCCACCACTGGGGGGATTTCCTCACCTCATATCTGCATCTGTTGTAGATTCATTGATAGAGATTGATTGTTATATTTGTAGAGGTCAGGATGACACAGCAAGGACAGCGATAGGACAGAAACATGGCAGATGGAGTTCAATGCAGGGAGGTAGGAAGTGATGCACTTTGTGGAGACTAATAAGGAAAGCCAGGATATTATAAATGGCATGATTTTGTAAAGTGTAGACCTTGGTGTCTATATACACAAGTCCTTTAAAGGTAGCAGGGCAAGTTAACAAGATGGTTGAAAAAGAATATGGGTTACATGGGTTTACAAATAGAGGAATGGAATATAAAAGCAAAGAGATACGAACATATGAATTAGGAGCAGGAGTCGGCCACTCGGCCCCTCAAGCCTGCTCCGCCATTCAATAAGTTCATGGCCGAACTGATTACTCCACATTTCCACCTTCCACTCCCTTGCTTATCAAGAATCTATTGACCTCTGCCTTATGCTATCATGCTAGAACTTTCTAAATACTGGTTAGGCCTCAGCTGGAGTATTCTGGCTGATTCTGGGGACCAGGCAAGATGTAAAGGCCTCAGAAATGTTATGGAGGAGGTTTCCCCGGATGTTACTAAGAATGAGGGATTTCAGTTACGAAGGGAGGTTGGAAAAGTCTGGACTATTCTCCTTGGAACAGAGAAGGTTAAGAGATGGCCGAATAGAGGTTTTCAAGATGATGAGAGGTTTTGACAGAGTACATTGAGAGAAACTATTCCTCTGGAGAGTGGGTCAATAAATAGAGGCCATATTTTCAAAATCATTGGAAAAAGATCCACAGGGGAGATGAGGAGAAATGTTTTCACTCGAAGGAGGTAGAGATTAAGATAAGGAAGGAAAAGTGTGCTTATGATAGATACCAGGTAGAAAATATTATTGAAAACCAGGCTGAATATAAAAAATAATTTGGGACAAAATCAATAGTCACATGGACAAATGCAAGTTAATTAAGGAAAGCCAACGTGGATTTCTTAAGGGAAAATAATGTTTAACTTGCTGGAGTTTTTTTGAGGAGGTAACAGAGAGGGTTGATGAGGGCAATGCTGTTGATGTGGTGATCATGGACTTTCAAAAGGTGTTTGATACAGTGCCACACAACAGACTTGTGAGCAAACTTGTAGCTCATGGAATAAAAGGGACAGTAGCGACATGGATACAAAATTGGCTGAGTGACAGGAAACAAAGAGTAGTGGTTAATGGATGTTTTTTGGGCTGGAGGAAGCTTTGTAGTGGAGTTCCCCAGGGGTCAGTGTTGGGACCCTTGCTTTTCCTGATATATATTAATGACCTAGACCTTGGTGTACAGAGCACAATTTCAAACTTTGCAGATAAGAAACTTGGAAGGATTGTGAACTGTGAAGAGGATCGTGTAGAACTCCAAAAGGACATAGACAAGTTGGTGGAATGGGCAGACGGGTGGCAGATGAAGTTCAATGCAGAGAAACGTGAAGTGATTCATTGTGATAGGAAGAACATGGAGAGACGATATAGAATAAAGGGTACAATTCTAAAGGGGTGCAGGAGCAGAGGGACCTGGGTGTATATGTGCATAAATCATTGAAGGTGGCAGGACAGGTTGAGAGAGCAGTTAATAAAGCATACAGTATCCTGGGCTTTATTAATAAGGGCATAGAGTACAAGAGTAAGGACGTTATGTTGAACTTGTATAAGATACTAGTTCGGTCTCAGCTGGAGTATTGCGTCCAGTTCTGGGTGCCGCACTTGAGGAAAGATGTGAGGGCATTGGCGAGAGTACAGAAAAGATTCATGAGAATGAAATTCCTCATCCCTGAAACCAGTCATGAAGATAGATTGGTGAAGTTAGGACTATTTTCCTTGGAGAAGAGAAGGCTGAGAGGTGATTTGATAGAGGTATTCAAAATCATGAGGGGTCTGGACAGAGTAGATAGAGAGAAACTGTTCCCACTCGTGAAAGGATCAAGAACGAGAGGGCACAGATTTAAAGTATTTGATAAGAGAAGCAAAAGTGACATGAGGAAAAAACTTTTTCACACAGCGAGTGGTTAAGGTCTGGAATGCGCTGCCTGAGAACGTGGTGGAGGCAGGTTCAATTGAAGTGTTCAAAAGTGAATTAGACAATTATGTGAAAAGGAAGAATGTGCAGAGTTATGGAGAGAAGGCAGGGGAATGGCACTTGGGGAATTGTACTTTCAGAGAGCCAGTGTGGACACGATGGGCCGAATGGCCTCCTTCTGCACTGTAACAATTCTGTGATTCTGTGAAGGGTTGCCAGGATCTGGAACGCTCGAGCTGAGCAGGTGGTGGGAGCTGATTCCATAAAATAATTTTAAAAGAGAGTTAGACAGGTACTGGAGGATGAGTGGAGGCAGGAATCACATCACTATGATGTGTCTTTACAGATAACATTTGGTCCATGTGATCCCCTGGACTGGGGATTGGGGTGGAGACGAGGAGGGGGAGTTGGGGAGGGGCTGGAGTGAAGTGTTAAGTTACGATGCTTCGGTTACTCTGAGTCTGGGGCAAGTTTGACGGAGCAGCCCATTCCTAACCATCATGTGGTACGTGCCTAATTCGTGTGGGACAAGGAGTAGCAGAACAATAGTGCGGTCAAACCAGCTGAAGAACATCCCTGGAACATAACATCACACAGTCAACAAAAACGGAGTGGTAAATCTCTGAGCAGGAAGCTGCTTAAAGCCTGAGTCTGTGCAATAATACTGAGATGGTACTAGATAGAGCACTTGAAGGGTGCTAATGGTCAGAACAAAGCTCCCTGTGTTGTAAACAGGGAGAGACTAAGCAATCATTGTGCATCAACAAGGAAGCCTTCAGAGAAGAGAGTTGCTGCAACGTTGGAAAATAAACATTGTGTCAAGATAGCCTCTTCATCAGAATGAGATCAGCAGTGAATTCCACCAACCTGCCTGTTAACACCAGGTGAGAAAGAGGTCTAGGGTTCCCTTTCAGCCTTCACCTACCTGGTCTTACTGTAACAAGTTAATTTTAAACACACTGTTTTTTTAGCTCCCCTTCGGTGAAATTTATTAAACTTAAACTCTAATTCGGTTAATGCCTACGGATACCCGTCACGCCCACACGAGCATGCATACGCGATACATGCAAATAGAGACAGAAAAGAGCAGAAGAAAAATAAAGTGGAAAAGTTTGAGGCAATATCTGAAGAGTTGTTGTTACGGTTCTTCGAGCTCACTGTAGAGTCCTTGATTGCAGGTAGATCTCGCTTTTCGTTGGGACCCAGTATTCTATAGAAGACTTTTCTCTCTTGGGGTTCATGTGTCTTCAGTGGATTCAGAGGCTTGTGAGAAAGAGATAGGAGCAGACAGTAGAGATCTTCTCAGTCCAGGAGCAAACTGCTTTCTGCCCAAACTGTTTGTACAAATTCAAAAAACTCAGGTTGCCCAGCAGGTTAGTCATGTGACTAGCTGGTTTGACCATGTTCGTTTGTGTATTCTGCCATCTTAGCAGTTAACCTAGAATGCGAGCTCCCCCACCTTCAACGTCTGGTGATCAAAAGTCCATTGTGGGCTGAATGCGTCAGGGAATGGCTGCTTTGTCCTTCCAATGACCGTCTGTTAATATGCAAATATCTTTTCCAGCCACGGCTGATCTATTTAACCAGTCCTTTCTTCACTCCAGTAACAGTTAAAAATCAATGTTCATGACAAAATTAATGTGCCTCATTCTTGGCAGGTGGGGGCCTAGCATGACACTGCCTCTTTAAAATCCTAAACCTCCTTCACCCACCAGCCCTGGTTCAGTGGGTAGCACTCTCAGCTAAAAGTCTGAAGGCTGTGGGTACAAGTTCCAACTCCAGACACTTGAGCATGCAATCCAAGCTGACACTCCAGTGCTGCACTAGCAGAGGTGCTGTCTTTCTGATGAGTTGTTAAACTGAGGCACCGTCTGCCCTCTCAACTGGACGTAAAAGATTCCATGGCCATTATTTTGAAGAAGAGCAGGGGAGTTCTCCCCAGTGTCACAGACAGTATTTATCCCTCAATCTACACTAACAAACAGATTATCTGGTCATGATCACATTGCTGTTTGTGGGATCGTGCTGTGTTAAAATCTGCTGCCGCGTTTCCTACATTACAGCAGTACCGACACTTCAGAAGTACTGCATTGGCTGTAAAGCGCTTTGGGATGTCCAACGTGGATATGTACAACAAACATTTAATTAGTGAAAGGCGCTATAGAAATGCAAGTTCTTCATTTTTTTTTTCCTTTCAATTTTTAGAAAATAGTGGAACGGACAAATGGGACTTCCGCTATTTGCTAAAAATTGAAAGGAAAAAATTACCTTAAATCTGTGTCCTCTGGTTACTGCAACAAAAGCAACATACTGCAGATGCTGGAAATCGGAAATTAAAAAAGAAAAGCGGGAAATACTCAGCAGGTCAGGCAGCATCGGTGGAGAGAGAAACAGAATTAACGTTTCAGGTCAGTGACCTTTCACCAGAACTCATTCGACCTGAAACGTTAACTCTGTTTCTCTCCCCACAGATGCTGCCTGACCTGCTGAGTATTTCCAGCACTTGCTGTTTTTATTCCTCCTGCCAGTGGGAAACAGTTTCTCCTTATTTACTCGATCAAAAACCCCTTCATGATTTTGAATAATTCGACCAAATCTCTCCTGAACCTTCTTCTAACTTTTTCTGGGACAAGATTTTTGTGAATATGACTCACCCTCTGGTCCTTTACCCAAGTGGATACTCTTGTTAGAGTATAATAGAGAGAAACGATTTCCTCTGCTGGGGGGAGTCCAGAACAAGGGGGAAGAACCTTAAAATCAGAGCCAGACCGTTCAGGGGTGATGTCAGGAAGCACTTCTTCACACAAAGGGGAGTGGAAATCTGCAACTCTCTCCCCCCCCAGAAAGCTATTGAGGCTGGGGGTCAATTAAAAACGTCAAAATTGAGACGGATAGAATTTTGCTGGGTAAGGGTAAAAAGGGTTATGGAATCAAAGCGGGTGGTTGGAGTTACGACACAGATCAGCCATAATCTAACGGAATGGCGAAACAGGCTGGAGGGGCTGAATGGCCTCCCCCTGTTCTTACAAGATGTGGGGGTGGGGGAAACGTGCAGGATTTGGGGCAAGAGTTAAGAGAGGTGACTGATGGCATGGTTAAAGAAGATTGGTTAGAATGTAGGAAACGTGTAGCCAATTTGCACACAGCACGATTCCACAATTAAACAATTAACCTACACCCGAAGGACTGCAGCGATTCAAGAAGGCAGCTCACCACCAACTTCTCAAGGGCAATTAGGGATGGGCAATAAAGGCTGGCCTTGCCAGTGATGCCCTCATCCCATTAATAAATAGAACAAAATCAACCATTTAGCAGCAACTTTCCAGTGTAAATGAGATTTACCTGGTGTCACTGGGACCCCAACTGTGTCTGTGCTTCATCAGGTAATAGAAGATGTGTGCAGAGTAGGATGTCAGAGAGCCATGACAAATAAATTAGAGATTTACCACTTTAAGATGCAAGTCAACAACGTGAGGTCCTCCACGGGCAGAGGCTTGCAATTTCCTTCCAATCTCCTGGAGACTGCAGTAAGGAATAGTGCTGGAGGTGAGGAAGTGGCAACTGTTGCCTCCAACTGTTTTACTCCTCCATTTTATCCAGGCTCCCCTTGTCCCAATGCACACCAGCATTCTCACTGTCCACACAGTGAAGGGTGTCACACCAGCACTCTCACTGTCCGCACAGTGAAGGGTGTCACACCAGCACTCTCACTGCCCGCACAGTGAAGGTCGTCACACCAGCACTCTCACTGTCCGCACAGTGAAGGTCGTCACACCAGCACTCTCACTGCCCGCACAGTGAAGGGTGTCACACCAGCACTCTCACTGCCCGCACAGTGAAGGGTGTCACACCAGCACTCTCACTGCCCGCACAGTGAAGGGTGTCACACCAGCACTCTCACTGCCCGCACAGTGAAGGGTGTCACACCAGCACTCTCACTGCCCGCACAGTGAAGGGTGTCACACCAGCACTCTCACTGCCCGCACAGTGAAGGGTGTCACACCAGCACTCTCACTGCCCGCACAGTGAAGGGTGTCACACCAGCACTCTCACTGCCCGCACAGTGAAGGGTGTCACACCAGCACTCTCACTGCCCGCACAGTGAAGGGTGTCACACCAGCACTCTCACTGCCCGCACAGTGAAGGGTGTCACACCAGCACTCTCACTGCCCGCACAGTGAAGGGTGTCACACCAGCACTCTCACTGTCCGCACAGTGAAGGGTGTCACACCAGCACTCTCACTGTCCGCACAGTGAAGGGCGTCACACCAGCACTCTCACTGCCCGCACAGTGAAGGGCGTCAAACCAGCACTCTCACTGCCCGCACAGTGAAGGGCGTCACACCAGCACTCTCACTGCCCGCACAGTGAAGGGCGTCACACCAGCACTCTCACTGTCCGCACAGTGAAGGGCGTCACACCAGCACTCTCACTGCCCGCACAGTGAAGGGCGTCACACCAGCACTCTCACTGCCCGCACAGTGAAGGGCGTCACACCAGCACTCTCACTGTCCACACAGTGAAGGGCGTCACACCAGCACTCTCACTGTCCACACAGTGAAGGGTGTCACACCAGCACTCTCACTGTCCACACAGTGAAGGGTGTCACACCAGCACTCTCACTGTCCACACAGTGAAGGGTGTCACACCAGCACTCTCACTGTCCACACAGTGAAGGGTGTCACACCAGCACTCTCACTGTCCACACAGTGAAGGGTGTCACACCAGCACTCTCACTGTCCACACAGTGAAGGCTGCCGGCCGGTCTTGCAGTCTCTCGGGCCGACTTGCTCGCCCACCTCCACAACTTGCTCGCCGTCCCTCATTGGACAGTGACCCCAGTGGCAGCCTCTTTAATGGGCTGTAAAATCCTCCCAGGAGGAGGTGATGATGCACATGGCGTTGAGACACGGAAACGGTCCTGACTGCTGAAAAAGTTTCCAAGTCCGGAAGATACGGCGCTAACTATCTCAACAATGTCTAGGAATGGAATACAAGGGCTCTTTGTTTGTTTTTTGCCTCAGTTCTATAAGATGGGAGGGGTTGCTTTCACCCAATGACACTATACCAGAGTGAAAAGTGCTGAGGGTTAGCATTTGACCCTTAATCACAGTATCTCACTTCATAGAGATTCAGTGCAATGCCCACCACGTTCTCCTGTCACCTTCTGGTCAATGTATGCAGGTTAAACTACCAGTTCAGATTTATTTACAAGTTAACTGGTACACAGAGCAGAAGGTAGACAGAGACAATTATTGTAAGGAAAGATCAACAGAAAACATAGGAGAAGGAAGCAGAGATAAAAAAACAGATGAGGGATATAATAGACTGGATGCAGTTGACCTATGCAGAATGTGTAAGGGCAGCACATGACAGACAGGTGGAGATCCAAGGCAGTCAACCTCTGGGAAGAAGATCACACCAATGAACGAACAAACAAGTACAAAAGCCAAAATCACAAGACGATATTAAACAGCACGAAAAAACTTTAAAACTAGAAACAGTCTTCAATGGTCATCGCGATGAGACATATGCAAAGGTTAATCTCAGTTTACTTAAATTGTTCAGAATACCTTTGTCAGAACTAATATCAGAGCTATGATCTGTCCCATGGAACCTCTTGTACATCACAACCATTTATGTTTTGAGTAAACAACCAAACAAATGTGTCTTACACTTTTAAGAGGTAACTTGTTGAAATTTGATGTATAATCCCCTATGATGGGACCTTAGGCTCAATATTCAGAGGGAGCTGAATTGTCTCCAACTAACAGTCTAAATATGCTGGCATCTTAACTCAGTTGTTCCAGCCACCAATACAAGTTTTGCCATAATTGGTCTCAGAACAAACTCAGAGCAATTCCTGATCAGAAACACAGTTTTTGTGGTCCTCCTCCACTTTGAATTTGTTGAGAGTAGTCTGAAATGTCTTCATTTGTCATAGGACGCTTCTTTTGAATGGGATTCGAAACTAACCACGTCTTCCGTAAATTTGGATTGATAGTAAAGATTACATGACATGATTCCAAAAAGAACAGGGGAGTTCCCCTGGTGTTCTGGCCAACATTCCTCTCACAGCTAACACTGCCAATAATAATTGTTGCTTGTGGGATCATTCTCTGCCCCAAATGATAGCATGTTCACCGACATAACAGTCCCTGCACCTCAATAGTAACTCAACCCATGTGAAACTTTTGAAGTGCTTCTGCGAGACTCAATATGAATTTGTTTGTGTTCTTGCCTAACTCTCAATGGCATTCAGGAGAGACCAACGGCCAACAATCTGAGCACTGATCACAACAACAACAACTTGCTCTGATATACATCAGCCCAAGCTCCATGGTTAACACTCACCTGAGTCAGCCGTTTACAGGTTCAAATCCCAATCCAGAGACTTGAGTGCAAAATCCAGGCTGATACGCCCAATGCAGTACTGAGGGAGTGCTGCATTGTCAGAGGTACCGTCTTTCAGATATATTAAACCGAGGCACCGTCTGCCAAATCAGACATACATAAAAGATGCCAAGGCCACAATTCCGAAGACAACCAAGGGAGTATTCCCTGGTGTCTTGGGGCCAACATGTATCCCTCAATCAACATCACTAAAAAAAGATTGTTACATTCCTGTCTGTGGGATCTTACTGTGCGTAAATTGACGGCCATGTTTTTTCGCATCACAACAGTGACTACACTTGGAAAAATACTTTATCGGTCATAAAGCACTTTGGGATGTCCTGAGGAAATGAAAGGCGCTATATAAATGCAAATTCCTTCTTTATATAGCATCTTTAATGTTGAAAAATGCCCCAGATCAAAACTAATGCTGAGTCAAAGCAGTGGATATTAGGTGAGGTGACCTAAAGCTTGGTCAAAGAGGTAGGTTTTAAGGAACATCTTAAAGGACGAAATAGAAGTAGAGAGGAGGAAAGGTTTAGGGAGGGAATTCCAGAGCTTGGGGCCCAGGCAGCTGAAGGCACGGCCACCAATGGTGGAGCGATTAAAATCAGGGATGCTCAAGAGGCCAGAATTAGTGGAATGGAGAGATCTCAGAGGGTTGTTGGGTGGGAGGTGGTTACAGAGCGAGAGAGAGAGAGAGAAAGAGGGAGGAACAGAAGCAGGAAGAGGTTTAAAGATGAGCATGAGTATTTTAAATGTGAGGCACTGTGGGAAACAGAAGGCACTGTGATCATGGTCAGTCAGTGTGCACAGGGGTGAAAGGTAAACGGGACTTGGTGCAAGTTCGGATATGGGCAGCAGAATTTTAGATGAGTTCAAGTTTACAGAGTGCGGGGTGGGGGTGGGGGTGGGGGTAAGGGAAGAGGCCAGCCAAGAGAACGTTACAATAGTCTAGTCTGGAGGTGACAAAGGTCAGGGATGAGGGTTTCATCAGCAGATGAGTTGAGATAGAGGCAGAGATGAATGATGTTACAGAGGGGAAAGTAGGAGGTTCTTGTGATGGAGAGCATTTGCTGGAGTGGGAGGAGGGGTCAGAGCTCAGTTCAGCATCAGCTAGGACAACCAGATTGTAAAGGGTCTGTTTCAACCTGAGACAGCAGCAGGCAGAGGAGATGGAATCGGTGGCAAGAGCACAAGAGTTTGTGGCAGGGTCAGTGACGAGGAGATGAAGACATTGGCTTCAGTTTGCCCAATGTTTAGCTGGAGGAAATTGCAGCTCCTCTGGGTCTGAATGTCGGACAATCAGTGCAAAGATGGAGGAGGAAGGAGAGCGAAGGAGAGTAAGGCAGTGTGAGGAAAGCTTAATGTTGATGTTAAAAAGCTGTCAGGTTGAACATAGAACCTTGCCAACATTGCTCTGCCAAATCCAGCTGGATGGGAGAATTCAAGGACCCATTAAATAGTTTTATTTTTTGGCAGATTTTGAAGAGAATTATTTAGAGGAGGGTTAAGAGCTGATAGAAAGCAGAAATAAGTTGACAAAAGACATTATTCTCTGATCAGCACAGTGGCACAGTGGTTAGCACCGCAGCCTCACAGCTCCAGGGACCCGGGTTCAATTCTGGGTACTGCCTGTGCGGAGTTTGCAAGTTCTCCCTGTGACCGCGTGGGTTTTTGCCGGGTGCTCCGGTTTCCTCCCACTGCCAAAGACTTGCAGGTGATAGGTAAATTGGCTGTTGTAAATTGCCCCTAGTGTAGGTAGGTGGTAGGGAATATGGGATTACTGTAGGGTTAGTATAAATGGGTGGTTGTTTTCGGCACAGACTCAGTGGGCCGAAGGGCCTGTTTCAGTGCTGTATCTCTAAATAAAATAAAATAAATCAGGCTGAGAGGTGCACTTGGCCATTCCTACAAACATTACATCTGTAACGTTTTATTGGTTCTGAAGCCCGGCCAAGTATCTGTACACAACTTTCTAGCTATTTCTGTAGAGCTTCCGGCTGCTTTAATAAACATCCTTGACTGTCACATTGACACCAATAGGCTCTGAATAACGATGAGTAATCTACAAAACTTGCATTTATTTTCTTTGGCCTCCTTGTCTCGAGAGACAATGGGTAAGCGCCTGGAGGTGGTCAGTGGTTTGTGAAGCAGCGCCTGGAGTGGCTATAAAGGCCAAATCTAGAGTGACAGGCTCTTCCACAGGTGCTGCAGAAGAAATTGTTTGTCGGGGCTGTTACACAGTTGGCTCTCCCCTTGCGCTTCTGTCTTTTTTTCCTGCTAAGTCTCTTCGACTTGCCACACTTTAGCCCCGCCTTTATGGCTGCCCACCAGCTCTGGCGAACGCTGGCAACTGACTCCCACGACTTGTGATCAATGTCACAGGATTTCATGTCACGTTTGCAGACGTCTTTAAAGCGGAGACATGGACGGCTGGTGGGTCTGATACCAGTGGCGAGCTCGCTGTACAATGTGTCCTTGGAGATCCTGTCATCATCCATGCGGCTCACATGGCCAAGCCATCTCAGGCACCGCTGACTCAGTAGCGTGTATATGCTGGGGATGGTGGCCTCCTCGAGGACTTCTGTGTTGGAGATCCGGTCCTGCCACCTGATGCCAAGGATTCTCCGGAGGCAGCGAAGATGGAATGAATTGAGACGTCGCTCTTGGCTGACATACATTGTCCAGGCCTCGCTGCCGTAGAGCAAGGTACTGAGGACACAGGCTTGATACAGCACCTTTAACATAGTAAAACATCCCAAGGTGCTTCACAGGAGCAATTATCATGCAAAAGATTTGACAGTGAGCCACATTAGGACAGGTGGACAAAAGCTTGGTCAAAGAGGTAGGTTTTAAGGAGCATCTTATAGGAGGTAGAGAGTCAGAGAATACAGGGCCCAGGGAGCTGAAGGCACAGATGCCAATGGTGGACCGATTAAAATCAGGGCTGCCCATGAGGCCAAAATGGGAGGAATGTAGAGATGTTGGAGATAGGGAGGGCTGAGGCCATTCAGTGATTTGAAAACAAGGATGAAAATGCTTAAATCGAGGACTAGGAGCCAGTGTAGGTCAGCGAGCACAAGGGGGGAGGGGTGGGGAGAGACTTGGTGAACGGGACTTGCTGCAAGTTAATCGGTCCACCAGGAAGCAGAACTTTGGATGACCTGAAATTTACAGAGGGTGTGAATTGGGAGGCCAGTCAAGAAAGCTTTGGAATAGTTGTGTCTAGAGCTGATACATGAGGGTTTCAGCAGCAAATGAACAGAGGCAGGGGCAAAGACAGGCAATGTTAGCAAGGTGGACGTAGACAGTCTAACTGATAGGGAGGGCATGGAGGTCAGAGATTCAGCTCGGGGTCAAATAGGATGCCAAGAATGGTGAGAATGTGGAAGTCACACGAATGAAGCAGAGAGCACTGGCACTTGATGCATTCATGAGGGAGAAGGGAATAGAGGGGCAGAGTGGGAAGAGGTAATTAGAGTGAGAGGAGGCTCGTGTGGAGCATAAACACCAGTTGGGCCGAATGGCCTGTTTCTGTGCTGTCGGTTCTATGTAATGGAATTCTATGTAATATAAGAGACCCCTTGATTTTGTACACATTGGCTGGTGTCCAGCTATCAAAGCACGCCACATATAGCCAGCTTTACCCTGAGTTTCCACTCTGACCTCACATTAAACAAAATGCTGAATTTTAATGTAGCACCTGTTCCTATCTGGGCAAACTTACCAAGACAAAAATTTGAGCCTTTTTAAAAAATAAATTTTCCAATTTCCTCCACGCCCTGCAGCAACAACCTCTTCTGAAGCCATGGATTTTCCCGGGGGTTCACTCCAGGCGTCTCCAGTACCGCAACCAGATGACCATCAGCAATTACAAGGAGCGTCAAACACCAGCCGAATCCATCCTCCATACTCACACGCAGACACATATTCACAGCCAATGAGCAGCAAGGGCATTGTGACCCAGAGTCGGAGTCCTGACTGGTTTCTCTCTCTCCCTAGCCCAGGGGATCTGGGTCCCACTGCGGTCTCCTCCCGTGCCCAATGCAAAACCACGGCTAGGGTCAGCTCACTCAGCCCAGACAGTTCCATCAATCCCAAGGAGCCATCTTACCCACACGGGACCTGAATCAACAATCTGAAGGTGGGGAATCTTTGAGTCTTGATGTCTGTAAAAGAGGAGGAGAGCAGTTTGGCACAGGAACAGGGGGAGGCCACTCAGCCCCTTGAGCCTGTTCCACCAATCCGATCATGGCTGGTTTGTACCTTAACTCCATTTCCCACCTGTCCTTCAAATCTCTTACCCAGCAAAAAATCTATCAATCTCAGAACTGAAAGCTCGAATTGTCGCCCAGCTTTTTGGGGGAAGAGAGTTCCAGATTTCCACTACCCTTTGTGTGAAGAAGTGTTTCCTGAACAGCCTGGCTCTAATTTGAAGGTTACTCCCCCTTTGCTCCGGATTCTCACAAAGTCTGTATCACAACTTCAAAACAGACTGACTGGTGGTGATCTGTATAATGGTCGGAAATGTTACAACAACTTGCACTTGTATAGCACCTTTAACTTAGTAAAACATCTCAATTCCCCTCCAAGCCACACACCATCCTGACTTGGAACTATATCGCCATTCCTACACTGTCACTGGGTCACTATCCTGGAACTCCCTCCCTAACAGCACTGTGGGTGTACCTACACCCGATGGACTGCAGCGGTTCAAGAAGGCAGCTCACCACCACCTTCTCAAGGGCAATTAGGAATGGGCAATAAATGCTGGCCTGGCCAGTGACACCCACATCCCCAGAATGAATAAAAGCAACACCCACTGCCAGAAATTAAAGAGCAAAGAAATTAAGCAGATTTAGGCCCATTGGAAATTGTTACACAAGAAAATACCCAGGATAACCACCTATAATTGCAGGACCACTAATGGGAGTGTTCCCACACTAGGAAACAGTCCAATATCAAACCAGAGCCCCAGCCAACATCTGCAACTCCCTCTGTGTTCAGATGCTAGAGTCCTTTACAGCACACACATTAATCTCAAGGTCACTTCAGGCCTATCAAATTAGAGCAGTAAATTAATCATCAGACGCTTTTATACTGAAGGCAATATTTTTATTTGTGTTTTCCCACCAAAGCCTCCCCCCTACGCCCACACCTCTGACCCCACCCCCCTGCCTCGCAGAAAATACACAGATCCTTGGAAGAAAATAGCTTAATTGTACAACAACTTGTAAAATAAAGTGGACCCGTCACTTTGGAAAGTTGAGACAAGTGTATTATATCTGGAAGAGGCTGGTATCTCCCTTCTCATTGTCAATAGCAACTGCAATTTTTGACATCAGCCAAAGATGTTCCAACACTATTCAATGCCAGTCGGACAAGGTTAAGTTCAGCCTGCAGCACAGATACAGGCCATTCAGCCCATCTGCTCCGAGCCAGTGTTTATGCTCCACACGAGCCTCCTCCCACCCCTCTCCATCTCACCCTATCACCATATCCTTCTATTCCTTTCTCCCTCATGTGTTTATCCAGCTTCCCCTTAAATACATCGATACTATTCACCTCAACCACTCCCTGTGGCAGCGAGTTCCACATTCTCACCACTCTCTGGGGAAAGATGTTTCTCCTGAATGCCCGATTGGATTTATTTGTGACTATTTTATATTTATGACCTCTAGCTACAATAAAATGCCCCCCCAATTTAATCAGTGCCTCTAAAAGAAAAAAAGACTTGCATTGCTATAGCACCTTTCATGACCTCAGGATGTGCTTTACAGTCAATAAACTACTTCTGAAGTGTTTATTCGTGACTATTTTATATTTATGCTAGACTCACCCATAAGTGGAAACATGGGACAGGATTTTGGGCTTTGTGTCAGGACCCCAATGTCAAATATGTGGGGAACAGTCACCAGGAGGTGATTTTTCCCGAACTGGCCAATTGGCCAGAGGACAGACTTGCTGTCCAATTAAGGACAGGTAGGCAAGGAGGGCCTCAAAGCCTGCCTGGACCGCCGGACCCCCAGTATGCAGCCAGGAGGCTGCCTCCAAGCAACTGGCCTGGTCCCCGATGCCTCGGGGCCCACAGGCACTGACAATAGTTCTTAAGTGGCCATTTAACCCCCTTAATTGGCTACCTGCCACAGTGGGTGGGTAGCCCTGCTGCCCCACCCCCATCCTGTCTCCAGGAAAATGGCCCATGACGGGATGGTGCCAGCAAACTGGCACACCAGCCAGCACTCGCCCTCAACGGGGGCTGAAAATCCTGCCCATCATTTCTTGGGAGTCAGTGGCATAGTGGTAATGAACTAGTGGGGAGATGGGTTCAAATCCCACCATGACAGCTGGTGGAATTTAAATGTAATTAAATAATAGAAATCTGGAATTGAAAGCTAGTCTCAGTAATGGTGCTATGAAATTATCATTGATTGTCATAAAAACCCATCTGCCATCCTTACCTGGTCTGGCCTACATGTGACTCCAGACCCACAGCAATGTGGTTGACTCTTAACTGCCCTCTGAAATGGCCGAGCAAGCAACTCCGTTGTCAAGGACAATTTGGGATGGGCAACAATTGCTGACCTTGCCAGTGATGCCCACATCCCATGAAAGAATTTTTAAAAATGACTCTATCAAAGACTTTCATAATTTTAAAGATCTCTATCAGATCCTCCGTTAGATCTTCTCCTTTGTAGAGGAAAGAGCCCTAGCCTGTTCAACGTTTCCTGAGAGTTAGAACCTCTCCGTTCTGGTGACCAAAGAACTCCTGGACATCACAGGAAAGTATCAACACTCTGGGTTTAGCACTGCCAACTCTGGTTGGACATATTCCTGGAGGTTTCACCACATGACCTCCCACCTCCAACTACCCTGCCCAGTCAAACACCATTTCCCCACCCCCCTCCCAATCTTTTTATAACTAATAAACTGAACATCTCGAAGGAAAACACAATTTCGTTTAATGGCCTATGATTTTTCTCCCAGGATCTTTGTTCACAGTCAATGTCCTGGAGATTAATCTTTAATTCCTGGAGACTCCAGGGCAATCCTGGAGGGTTGGCAAACCAACTCTGGCATGGTATTAGATACACCGGACCTTTCTACCAAAAAGATTCCTCAAGATCTGGGCATAACTGGCATTTATTGCCCAACCCCGAGTTACCCTGAATGATTTGCCAAGAGTCAACAATGTAGGTATGGGGGACTGGATTTACATTTTTATTAAATTCATTCATGGGATGTGGGTGTCGCTGACTAGGCCAGCATTTATTGCCCATCCCTAATTGCCCTTGAACTGAGTGGCTTGCTAGGCCATTTCAGAGAACATGTAAGAGTCAACCATATTGTTATGGGTCTGAAGTCACATGTAGGCCAGACCAGGTAACGACAGCAGATTTCCTTCCCTAAAGGACATTATAGTCCCAGATGGGCAAGGACGACAGGTTTCCTTGCCTGACAGCGCGTGGTCACTTTTACCAATACCAGCTTTTTATTTCCAGGTTTCCTAAACTGTTAGGGTGAGATCTGAATTCACATGCAGTCCAGTAACATAACCACTACACTATTGCTCCCATGCCCCATCTCAGTCCTGCCTCAGTAGGTAGCATTCTTTCCTCTGAGTCGGTTGCTTGTGGGTTCAGGCCCCACTCCAAGACTTGAGCAAAAAATTGAAGCTTATAATCCCAGTGCAGTACTGAGGGAGTGCTGCACTGTCAGAGATGCCATCATTCAGATGAGATGTTAAACCGAGGCCCAGTCTGCCCTCTCAACTGGACGTAAAAGATCCCGTAACACTAGTTTGAAGAGGAGTAGGGGGGGTTGTCCCCTTTGTTCTGACCAATAGTTATTCCTGAATCAACATCACTAAAACAGATTACTTGTTCATTAGCACATTGTTGTTTGTGGGATCTTGCTGTGTGCAAATTGGCTGCTGCGTTTCTGACATTACAACAGGAGCTATGCTTCAAAAAGTACTTCATTGGCTGTAAATGTCCAGTGGTCATGAAAAACGCAATATACATGCAAGTCTTTCTTTGTTACAAGGTACTAAATGTACTTAGAGACTCTACAGTGGGACTCACACAGTGGGTCTGGACTTACAGACTTCACATTGGGAGTCCCAGAGTGGGTCTGTAAAAACAGGATGGAAACATAGTGAGACGTAACTTACAGATTCCACAGGTGGAGTCTCTTTCAAAGAGATGGGACAGACACGATGGGCTGAATAGACTCCTGTGCTGTATCATTCTATGACTCCATATAATTGCATGTTGCTGTCATTGTTGAGCAGGGATCGGTTTGTTGTTCTTAAATCTGTCCTAAACGCCACCAGGACCGGGTTCCTCCCAAGCAGGCTCAAATCCTCAAACTATACCCCAAAATATTTTCTGAAAGAAATCTAATTTGCATTTGAATCAATGCTAACAGCTCCACCTAGAGAGCCTGTTCCATTGACTGACCACTCGCTCACTGAAATATTGTTTCTCCAGATTAGGGTTGAATTTAACCCCTTCAAGCACAGACTGTGTCCTCTGGTTTTACTGTTCTGGACAAGGTTAAACAGCTCACCCCTGTCGACATTCAGTCCCTTTAGAAACTAAAAAACAGCAATCATATCACCTCTCCACCTTCTCTGGGATGTTAGGCCATTCATTTTAATAATTAAATAAACACTTGGGACATGTCTGGGGAGAGTGGTATAGTGGTAATGTTACTGAACTAGTAATCCAGAGGCACAGCCTAGTGCCCTGGGGACACAAGATCAAATCCCTCCACAGCACCTGTTAGAATTTAAATTCTATTAATTAATAAAAATCTGGAATTGAAAGCTAGCTTCAGTAATGCTATGGAACCATTGTCGGTTGTTGTAAAAACCCATCTGGTTCATTAATGTCCTTTAGGGAAGGAAATCGGCTGTCCTTACCTGGTCTGGCCGACATGTGACTCCAGACCCACAGCAATGTGGCTGACTTTTAAATGCCCTCTGAAATGGCCTAGCAAGATACTCAATTGTCAAGGGCAATTAGGGATGGGCAACAAATGCTGACCTTGCCAGTGATGCCCACATCCCATGAAAGAATAAAAATGCATAATTAGATCCCAAATAAAACAGAAACTCGTTTTGAATTTTTCTTTTTCACGAATGATGTGAAATTTAACTGTGGCCTCCTGTCTGTGTTTTGATAATTGTTGGGCAACAGGCCACATCGGGCTCTCGTCTGCTGCCCACCGTCGCCCATGTGTTCCAGCAATAATCACCAGGCATTGCTTAACAGGGTTCGCAGGCCGCCTGTCTGTTTACATGGGGCCATGAGCTGCTTGGGCCCTTCTGATCTCCTGCCGACAGTGTTTTTGTAATAGGTGGGGGCTGGTTTGCGGTCTTTGGCTTTTAAGATAATGACGGAGTTGATGGGAGTGGGGGGGGGGGGGGGGTGGTGAGGGGAAGCACCTGGTAGCCATGGTAATAAAGGGCAACAGGCCTTGCAGGGTTGAACAAAATGACTTGTATTTATATAGTGCCTTTCAAAAGTACTTTGAGACATAATCACTGTTGTAACGTAGAGAAAAGTGGCAGCTAATTTGCGCACAGTAAACTCTCACAAGCAGCAATAAAATCAAGTAACTTCAGGCAGTTGCTGATGGGATCTTGCTGTGTAAATTGGTGGCTGCATTTCCTGACATAACAGCGGTGACTACACTTGTACTTCATAGGCTATGAAGCACTTTTGGGACATCCTGAGGAGAAGAAAGGCGCCATAAAAATGCAAGTTCATTCCCCCTTGTGGACTTTCGGATGGATTTTCACTGTGTGTATTAGCTGATTGTTCCATATTGTCCAGCACCACTTTACTTCTTTCAGATCTGTCCAGATACTGACTGTGTCATAGCATAATAACAGAACACAGCACAGAAAGAGGCCATTCAGCCCATCATACCTCAGCCGGTTGCTTGGTAGAGCTATCCAATTTATAGAGTTATAAAGCTTTAATGCAGTCAGCCCCACTCCTTGCTTGATCCCTGTAGCCCTGCAAGTTTGTTTCTTTCAAGTGCCCATCCAATTTCCTTTTGAAATCATTGATCATCTCCACTTCCACCACCCTCGTAGGCAGCGAGTTCCAGGTCATTACCACTCGCTGCATATAAGTTCTTCCTCAATCAGTCCCACTCGACCCTGCTCTTTCCCCCATAGCCCGGCAAATCTTTCCCCCTTTAAGTATTTATCCAATTCCCTTTTGAAAGTTACTATTGAATCTGCTTCCACCGCCCTTTCAGGCAGCGCGTTCCAGATCACAACTACTCACTGTGTAAAATAGATTTCCTCATGATGCCCCTGGTCTTTTGCCAATTATTTTAAATCTGTGTCCCTCTGGTTACCGACCTTTCTGCTACTGGAAACAGTTTTTCCTTATTTACTCCGTCAAAATCCCTTATCATTTTGAACATCTCTATTAAATCTCCCTTTAATCTTCTCTGCTCGAAGGAGAACAATCCCATCTTCTCCACTCTCTCCATGTAACTGGCAGTCACTCAGTCCCGATATCATATTTTAGTAAATATTTCCACCAGTTCCTGTTCTTAACCCCTCTCTCTCTCTCTCATTTCTGGCATGTTCACTATTTGTTAGAGCCGCCTGTCCCTGTGTTGTAAGAAATACTTTGCACAGTGACCTTCGCTTCACAGTGGAAAGTTGTAATCTCAGGAAATAGGTCTTACAAAAAAAAGATCAAACCACAAACTGAAATCTAGAAACAGGAGAGCTTCCCTTGTAACTGCAATAAGTGCAGTGAGCTCATCGCCAACAAACCCCATTTCCTTTCAAGGCAGACAGGTTTTACCCCCAATGGATCAGAGGTGAAGGAAATAAGTAACTGAATTGGGCGCTCCACCACCCCCCCCCCCCAACCCACCCCATGCCCACACTGTGCTGAGTCAACTGGTCAATGCTGGGAATGAGGCTGAAGGTTCAGCAAGTGGTCAGAGTCTGATGGGTCTGCACTGGCGGGGGAGGGGTTAGTGGTGGAGGTGGGTGGGGGCTGTTTGTTGGATGAGACATGGATTGGCCTGGGCTGTGATCCTCGCCTGCACACCCTCTGACAGCCTGTTGATACTCATTGCTTAAACTCATACAAGAGGATTGGCGAAAGGGTGATCAAAAAGAAAGAAAGACTTGCATTTCTATAGCACCTTTCATGACCTCATGATGTTCCAAAGTGCTTCACAGCCAATGACATACGTTGTGAAGTAGGAGCCACAGCAGCCAGTTTGTGCACAGCAAGATCCCACAAACAGCAATGAGATAAATGTCCAGGTAATGCAGTTTTAGTAATGTTACTTGAGGGATAAATATTGGCCAGGATATTGGGGAGAACTCCCCTGTTCCTTTTCGAAATAGTGCCATGGGATCTTTTATATCCAGCTGAGAGGGCGGACAGGTCCCCAGTTTAACATCTCAGCCAAAAGGCAGCACCAGACAGTGCAGCACTCCCTCAGTACTCCATTGAGGGTGTCAGCCTGGATTTTGTGGTCAAATCTCTGGAGTGAAACTTGAACCCACAAAAGGCTTCCTCAGAGGAACGAGTGCCAGCCATTGGGCCAGTACAGTACAGGAGCAAGGATGTCTTACTGCAGTTATACAGGGCCTTGGTGGGACAACATCTGGAGTATTGTGGGCAGTTTTGATCTCCTTATCTGAAGAAGGATGTTCTTGCCATGGAGGGAGTGCAAAGAAGATTTACTAGGCTGATTCCTGGGATGGCAGGATTGACGTATGAGGAGAGATTGGGTCGACTAGGCCTATATTCACTAGAGATTAGAAGAATGAGAGGAGATCTCATAGAAACCTATAAAATTCTAACTGGATTAGACAGGCTAGATGCAGGGACGACATTCCTGATGGCTGGGGAGTCCAGAACCAGAGGTCACAGTCTCAGGATATGGGGTATGCTATTTCGAACTGAGATGAGGAGAAATTTCTTCACTCAGAGGGTGGTGAACCTGTGGAATTCTCTACTGCAGAAGGCAGTGAAGGCCAAGTCATTAAATATATTCAAAAAGGATTGAGATATATTTCTTAATGCCAAAGGGATAAAGGGATATGGGGAGAAAGCAGGAACAGGATACTGAATTAGACAATCAGCCATGATCTTTTTTGAATGGCAGAGCAGGCCCAAAGGGGCCGAATGGCCTACTCCTGCTCCTATTTTCTATGTTTCTATGTTTTCTTTGAGCCACAGCTAACATTAATGCAACACAAGGATCATTGTACATGATAAATGTGATCTCTGCCCTCTGGTCAATATTCAAGGCCTCAAACAAAAAATTAACAGCGAAACACCCGCAAGCAGAAATCGAGACGCGAGATAGGAACCGAAATTGAGATCATTGTCAAACATTTCAAACTTCTTCTGTGAAAAATCAGCTCTGGGACTAGTCAGATGATTACAGCAAAGATAGCAACAGGCCAGAAAACGAGTGACGTTTCAACATCACAACACACACCAGCATTAACCACTATCAATTTCTTCTGGAGGGAGGGGTCACACAATCTGGGACTTCCTGTTCAACACTCACAGGCCCAAACCCACAATACAAAACCAACACAGTCCTGCACCAGGCAGATCTCCCTCATTCCATCCACACCCAACTCATGTTGGCCCCCATCCTTCCCTTCCCAGGCTGATTTCCTGTTTGAACATTGATCAGTGCATCAAAAATATACAGGGAGGATATACACAGGGGAATATGCCAGAAAATAACGCACAGCTTATACTGGACAGGCAGTTATTCCACCCGTCATCTACCCTGAAGGCACTGACTCTCACTGGGGTACAGTTCCACACGCACTGACTCTCACTGGGGTACAGTTCCACACGCACTGTCTCTCACTGGGGTACAGTTCCACACGCACTGTCTCTCACTGGGGTACAGTTCCACACGCACTGTCTCTCACTGGGGTACAGTTCCACACGCACTGTCTCTCACTGGGGTACAGTGCCACACGCACTGACTCTCACTGGGGTACAGTTCCCCACGCACTGACTCTCACTGGGGTACAGTTCCCCACACACTGACTCTCACTGGGGTACAGTTCCCCCACACACTGACTCTCACTGGGGTACAGTTCCCCCACACACTGACTCTCACTGGGGTACAGTTCCCCCACACACTGACTCTCACTGGGGTACAGTTCCCCACACACTGACTCTCACTGGGGTACAGTTCCACACACACTGACTCTCACTGGGGTACAGTTCCACACACACTGACTCTCACTGGGGTACAGTTCCACACACACTGACTCTCACTGGGGTACAGTTCCCCACACTGACTCTCACTGGGGTACAGTTCCCCACACACTGACGCTCACTGGGGTACAGTTCCACACACACTGACTCTCACTGGGGTACAGTTCCACACACTGACTCTCACTGGGGTACAGTTCCCCACACACTGACTCTCACTGGGGTACAGTTCCACACACACTGACGCTCACTGGGGTACAGTTCCACATACACTGACTCTCACTGGGGTACAGTTTCACAAGCATTGACTCTCACTGGGGTACAGTTCTACAGGCTTCAAAATTAAGATGAGGTTAATGACCTCACAAGGACAGCAAAGGTATTTCTGTTGGCTACAAACTGTTCTAAATCTTTATTTTTATTATTCCATTATTAGCATTATGTTTGCGTTCACAAAGTCACCTGGTGCACTTACTGACCTGTAGCGACAGGTGCACTGGATGAAATCATTTCAAGTGTAAAACTGATGGTTGCTGCTGGCCATTAGCTCATGGTCGAGTTTCAGAAATAATTGCGCCATGCTGGGACTCAACTTCCAAGCATACTTGAACGTGGGCCTCACAGGAAAGAGGAACTGAACAGTAGGAAACTTATTTTATCATCTCCACAGAGGCCAGATACAAAAATGATCCCACAGAGAAAGAGAGATGGAACCAGTGATGGAACCTCAACACCTGTAATGCAGCAGGAGCTGGGCCACTCCATCACAGAAATACAGCAAAGTGGCAACACAGGAACAGGTTCTCCAGCCAACATTCCTATCCCTCATCTATATGTCCACGCCAACCATGGCTCACTGGGTAGCGCATTCTCACACCCAAGTCAGAAGCTTGAGTTCAAGTCCCACTCCAAGGTTTTGATCCTCATAATGAAGGTTGACACATCTAATGCAGTACTGAGGGAGTGCTGCATTGTTGGAGGTGCTGTCTTTCAAATGAGACATTAAACCAAGGCCCCATCTTCCCTCTTTAAGTACAAAAGCAGGGAAGTTATGCTGAACCTTTATAAAACTCTGGTTAGGCCCCAACTGGAGTATTGTGTCCAGTTCTGGTCACCACACTTCAGGAAGGATGTGAGGGTCCTTGAGAGGGTGCAGAGGAGATTTACCAGAATGGTTCCAGGGATGGAGGATTTTAGTTACAAGGTTAGGTTGGAAAAGCTGGGATTGTTCTCCCTAGAACAAAGGAGATTGAGGGGATATTTAATCGAAGTGTAAAAGATTATGACAGGCTTAGATAAGTTAGACAAGGAAAAACTGTTCCCATTAACAAACGGTACAAGAACTAGGGAACACATTGAAAGTTTTGGGCAAGAGATGCAGAGGGAATGTGAGGAAGAACATTTTAAGCAGCGGGTGGTAATGACCTGGAACTCACTGCCCACAAGGGTGGTGGAAGCAGAGACGATCAGTGATTTCAAGAGGAAATCGAATGGCCACCTGAGAGAAATAGACTTGCAGGGCCACGGGGATCGAGCCAGGGAGTGGGACTGACAGCATAGCTCTGTGGAGAGCCGGCATGGAATCGATGGACCAATTGGCCTCCTTCTGTGCCATATATGGCTCTCAGGTGGACGTAAAAGATCCCATGGCACTATTTCAAAGAAGAGCTGGGGCATTCTCCCTGGTGTCCTGATCCAATATTTATCCCTAAATCCACATCAGTAAAACAGGTTATCCGTCATTTGTCTCATTTCTGTTTGTGGGATCTTGCTGTGTGCAAATTGGCTGTTGCGCTTCCTACATTACAACCGTAACTACACTTCAAAAAGTACTTCATTGGACATAAAGCATTTTGTGAAAAACACTATATCAATGCAAGTTTTCTTTTCGTTTCCCTCCATGGGAAGATTTCGATGAAATCACATTTACCTGCTCTGTTCCCATTTCCATTTCCCTTCATCAACCTCACCAATCTAATCTTCAGCTTTGGCAGTTTCTGTCACCAACCCTGGGAGTGAATCCCACAGTGCTCCAACTCCCTGTTTCTCCTCTTCACTGTACTAAATTGCTTATTCTTGTAAACCTTTCTCAATTCATGCCAACCATCTCCCGCACATCTTCAAGGAGTCTTTACGTGTTCTTCACAAGGTTCCAAGGCTCTGCAGGCATTTGACCTTTCATGAAAGGTCCATTTGAGATCTTCACCTGGAAGCTCGCAGTCTTGGTCTCCACTCAAGTACATCCTTCTCCTCCAACACCTCAAATCTGGCTTCATTGTGAGTCGCGACTCACTCTGCATCATATTCCTTATCCAAACTATCTGTATTACCCATTGTTACCTTATCTGGGCTGGTGGAAATACTATGGAACCAAGGACTTTTGAAAATGAGGAACTGAAAGAAATTAGTATTAATAAAGAGCTAGTACTTGAAAAATTAACTGATTGGCAGTTGATAAATCCCTTGGACCAGATGAGCCACATCCCAGAATATTGAAGGAGGTGGATGTAGAGTTAGTGGATGCATTGGTGGTTATCTTTCAAAATTCTAGAGATTCTGGAAGGGTTCCTGCAGATTGGAAAGTAGCAGAGTCAACATGGATTTGTGAAAGGGAAATCATGTTTGACAAAGCTGTTGGAGTTTTTTGAGGATGTTACTTGTCGCATAGATAAAGGAGAACCAGTGGATGTGGTGTATTTGGACTTGCAGAAGGCTTTTGATAAGGTCCCACACAGGAGGTTAGTAAACAAAATTAGAGCACATGAGATTGGGGGGTAATATACTATTATGGTTTGAGAATTGGTTAGCAGGCAGAAAGCAGAGAGTAGGAATAAACGGGTCATTCTCAGGATGGCAGGCTGTTACTAGTGGGGTACTGCAAGGATCAGTGCTTGGGCCCCAGCTGTTTACAATATATATCAATGATTTGGAATGTGGGGACCAAATGTAATATTTCCAAATTTGCTGATGACACAAAACTAGGTGGGAATGTAAGTTGAGGAGGATGCAGAGAGCTTCAAGGGAATTTGGACAGGCTAAGTGAATGGGCAAGAACACAGCAGATGGAATATAATGTGAATAAGTGTGAAGTTATCCACTTTGGTAGAAAAAAAACAGAAAGGCAGAAAATGTCTTAAATGGTGAGAGGTTGAAAAGTGTTGATGTCCTTATGACACCCAGGTCCCTTTGGACATCAACACTTTCCAGAGTCACTAAAAGCTAGTTTGCAAGTACAGCAAGCAATTAAGAAGGCAAATGATATGTTGGCCCTCATTACAAGAGGATTTGAGTAAATGTATTGCTTCAATTGTATAAAGCCTTGTTGAGACTGCACCTGGAGTATTGTGTACAGTTTTGGTCTCCTTATCTAAGGAAGGATATACTTGCCATAGAGGTTCATCAGACCAATCCCTGGGATGACAGGATTGTCTTGTGAGGAGAGAATGCAGAAACTGGGCCTGTATTCTCTAGAGTTTCGAAGAATGAGAGGTGATCTCATGGAAACTTATAAAATTCTTACAGGGTGTGACAGGGTAGATGCGGATAGGATGTTTCCTCTGTTTGGTGAGTCGAGAACAAGAGGACACAGTATCAGAATAAGGGGACAGGTCATTTAGGACTGAGATGAGGAGAAATTTCTTTACTCAGAAGGTGGTGAATCTGTGGAATTCTCTACCCCAGAGGGCTGTGGAAGCTCAATCATTGATCATGTTCAAGACAGAAATCCATAGATTTCTGGATATTAATGACATCAAGGGATATGGGGATAGCTCGGGAAAGTGGCGTTGAGGTAGATGATCAACCACGATCTAAATGAATGGTGGAGCAGACTCAATGGGCTGAATGGCCTTCTCCAATGTTCCTCAGTCATTATGACCTGGAACGCACAGCCTGAAAGGGCAGTGAAACCTATTTCCAGTGGCAGGTGGGTCAGTCACCTGAGGTCACGGATTATAAGAGAATTGGCATTAAAAAAGAGATGAAATGGACAATTTATTTTATAAACACAGGGAGGTAGAATCTGGAACACATTGGCGGAATAGGTGGAAGTGGATTTAATAGTAACTTTCAGAAGAGAATTGGATAAATAGTTGAAAAGGAAAATGTTGCTGGGCTGTGGGGAAAGAGTAGTGGAGTGGGACTAATTGGATAGCTCCTTCAAAGAGCCAGCACAGACACCGTGGGCCGAATGGCCTCCTTCTGTGCTGCAAGGTTCGACAAACCTGTATGAAGTGAATGAGCCCCTTAAGTCGCGCTGCTGAGGGTTCTCGCTGCCCATTATGCCCACAAGTTACTGGGTGGATTTATTGTGAGGCAAATCGGCTGCTGGGCAGCCCAATTTCATGCTACTTAAATATTTTAACGATCGCTTATCATCATCCATGACTGCTGTGGAGCAGCCGAACCCACTTCAGGTGTGCATTTAGTATGAGCCTGCTGGCCGCTGTATTGGGGGTTTAGGTGCTCGAATTGTGGGTGCAGTTCCAGAGGATTTCTCGGCCAATGAGTTAGAAGCCAAAGGGTGACTTTACAGAGGTCAGAAATCAACACACGGATTACAGTAACTGATCTCTTCCACAGTCCCAGGTCCCCAGAGCTAAGAGTTCCCCCACAGCCCGCAGACTCTCAGTCTTAAAAGGAGCAGAGTCCTCAGGAACTATATAAAAAAATTATTTGGTCAACTTTTATTGGCAACGTCCTTTGCAATGACACAGAGATTGGCATTCATTACGGGGTCACTCCTTGCAATTTTCAGAATGTGATTGATGGCAGCCCGCAGCATAATTTATGGGATCGTACCCTGTGGTTTACAGGATTGCACTGTGTAGTTCACGGGATCGCACCCTGCGGTTTACAAGATCGCACTGTGTAGTTCATGGGATCGCACCCTGCAGTTTACGGGATCGAACTGTGTAGTTCATGGGATCGCACCCTGCGGTTTACGGGATCGCACTGTGTAGTTCATGGGATCGCACCCTGCGGTTTACGGGATCGAACTGTGTAGTTCATGGGATCGCACCCTGCGGTTTACGGGATCGAACTGTGTAGTTCATGGGATCGCACCCTGCGGTTTACGGGATCGAACTGTGTAATTCATGGGATCGCACCCTGTGGTTTACGGGATCGAACTGTGTAGTTCATGGGATTGCACCCTGCGGTTTACGGGATCGCACTGTGTAGTTCATGGGATCGCACCCTGCGGTTTACGGGATCGCACTGTGTAGTTCATGGGATCGCACCCTGCGGTTTACGGGAGCGAACTGTGTAGTTCATGGGATCGCACCCTGCGGTTTACGGGATCGAACTGTGTAGTTCATGGGATCGCACCCTGCGGTTTACGGGATCGCACTGTGTAGTTCATGGGATCGCACCCTGCAGTTTACGGGATCGAACTGTGTAGTTCATGGGATCGCACCCTGCGGTTTACGGGATCGAACTGTGTAGTTCATGGGATCGCACCCTGCGGTTTACGGGATCGAACCTTGTACTTTCAATACAAAGAAATGTTTGCCAAGTGCTTTCTCCATGAAAGCAGTAAGTACTCCTAAACTGCCAAACACACCTTCCCATCAATGTCACTCAGCTTCCAGTTGTACCAAAGTTCAGATAACAGCAGCTTTTTATTTTTCTTCAGTATGTCAACTTCATTTACCCATTTTTATTTTGTACCCTTAACACCCTTGCCCCACATCTAGCAATTTCGCTCTTTCAACTCACCGCCAGCCTCAACAGCATGTTGGGGGGAGAGAGTTCCAGATTCCCACTCCCCTTTGTGTGAAGAAGTGCTTCCTGACATCACCCCTGAACGGCCCGAATCCAGTTTTAAGGTTCTGCCCCCTTGTTCTGGACTCCCCCCACCAGAGGAAATAGTTCCTCTCTATCGACCCGATCAACTTCTTTAATCATCTTAAACACCTCGATTAAAACAACCTTGAATCTTTCTCTACTCAGCGGAATACAAGCCGAGTTTATGCGACCTATCCTTGTAATTTAAATATAATCATAGATGTATGCAGTGATGGAGGAAATATTAAGGTATTACCATCCTTGAAAGTGGCTAAATCACCAGGCCCAGATGAAATGTAACCAGGGCTATGAAGAAAAGCAAGGGAAGAAATAGCAGAGGCTCTGACCATCATTTTCCAATCCTCTCTGGCTGCAGGTGTGATGCCAGAGGACTGGAGGAGAGCTAACGTTGTAGCATTGCTTAAAGAGAGAGGAAGGCATAGACCAAGTAATTACAGGCCAGTCAGTCTAACCTCTGTGGTTGGAAAATTATTGGAAAAATTCCAAGTGGCAGTATAAATAGTTACTTAGCAAGACATGGATTAATCAAGTTCTGAAGAAGGGTCACTGACCTGAAACGTTAACTCTGCTTCTCTCTCCACGGATCCTGCTAGACCAGCTGAGTATTTCCAGCATTTCTTGTTTTTATTTCAGATTTCCAGCATCCGCAGTATTTTGCTTTTATTATACGGATTAATCAAGGACAGTCAGCAAGGATTTGTTAAGGAACATCATGTCTGACTAACTTGATTGAAGGTAATGAGGGTACTGTGTTCGATGTAGCCTATGTGGATTTTAGCAAGGCTTTTGACAAGGTCCCACATGGCAGACTGGTCAGTAAATTAAAAACTCATGGGGGGATCCAAGGGAAAGTGACAAGTTGGGTCAAAAATCCGTTCAGTAGCAGGAAGCAAAGGGTAATGGTCAATGGGTGTTTGACACTGTTTCTAGTGGGGATCTGCAGGGCTCGGTACTGGGTCTCTTGCTGTTCATGGTATATATTAATAATTTATACTTAAATATAAGGGGCATGATTAAGATGTTTGCAGATGATACAAAAATTGGCCATGTGGTTGATAATGAAGATGAAAGCTGTAGACTGCAGGAAGATATCAATGGACTGGTCTGGGGGGCAGAAAAGCGACAAATGGAATTCAGTCAGAAGTGTGACGTGATGTATTTAGGAAGCAAACAAGACAAGGGAATACACAATAAATGGTCGGATACTGAGAAGCGTAGAGGAACAGAGGTACCTTGGAGTGCATGTCCACAGATCCCTGAAGGTAACAGGACAGGTAGATAAATTGGTTAAGACGACATACGGGATACTTTCCTTTTAGGCTGAGACATAGAATATAAGAGCAGGGAGGTTACGCTAGAACTGTGCAAAACACTAGTTAGACTGCAGCTAGAGTACTGCGTACAGTTCCAGTCAACGCATTACAAGGATGATGTTACCGCACGAGAGGGTACGGAGGAGATTTACAAGGATGTTGCCAGGGATGGAGAATTTTAGCTATGAGGAAAGATTGGATAGACTGAGGTTGTTTTCTTTGGAACAGAGGAGGCTGAGGGGAGTTTTAATTCAGGTGTATAAAATTACAAGGGGCCTAGATAGAGTGGATAGGAAGGACCTATTTCTGTTAGCAGAGAGGCTAATAACCAGGGCAGAGATTTAAAGTAATTGGTGGAAGGATTAGAGGGGAATTCCAGATGGGGTCAGACCAAAGCTTTATATAACAGTGGCATAACTTCCACCCCTTTATCTCCAGTGAGGCTGGAATACAAAGGGCAACATTCCATTAGCCTTTATAATTATTATTTCAACCTGTCCACTAGCATTCAGTGATTAGTGAATGACTTGAGACTTGGCCTCATTTACGTTGACACAGAGTTTGTAAAAGACAAAAGAAAAGTTTGCCAGACACTTCAAAAAGATGGTGGCCCCTTTAATACCAAACAAATGCTCTGTAGCATTAACCAGGCTCTTATAAATATTGTTGTGTTATTACAGAAAGACAACGCAGATACAATTACAGCCTTGAGGCTATCTGGGATTGATTCCAGTGTCTTAGAAGCAATTGTTTAAGAGCAAAGCTACTGCTTCACATTTCTGGCTTTTCTTTGGTTGAATTACCACCATTCGGCCCTTCAGGTTTATGCCAGAGTTTATAATCCAAAATGCCTCTTCCCACCCCTACTTGGGCAAGTCCAAAACTAGTGGGCATAAATATAAGACAGTCACTAATAAATCCAATAGGGAATTCAGGAGAAACTTCTTTACCCAGAGAGTGGGGAGAATGCGGAACTCGCTACCACAGGGAGTGGTTGAGGTGAATAGTGTAGATACATTTAAGGGGAAGCTGGATAAACACATGAGGGAGAAAGGAATAGAAGGATATGGTGATAGGGTGAGATGAAGAGGGATGGGGGGAGGCTCGTGTGGGGTATAATCACCAGCGTGGAGCAGTTGGGCCGAATGGCCTGTTTCTGTGCCGTAAATTCTATGCAATCATCCCTACTCTTTCCCCATAGCCTTCCCTTTTGATAGTTATTATTCCAGGCAGTGAATTCCAGATCACAACATAGACACTGGGGGCAAAATTTTCACCCCCATACTGGGGCAGGCATGGAAGTGGGTGGGCGTGGGATTTCCAGCTGCTGGCCAGTGTGCCAGTTCTCCAGCTCTACCACCCACCCCCCCCCAGCCTGGGTCATTTTCAGTGGGTAGTCAGTTGACCTCATTAAAAGGCCAATTAAGGCCAATTGTCAGAAGCCAACAGGAACTTTCCAGTCAGTCTCCAGGTTTCCAGAGATGGCGGGGGAAAGAGTGCAGCCGCCTGGTGGCAAACTGGCGGTCCCAGCACTCCAGTCGGACTTAAAGACCCTCCCTACCTGCCTGGCTTCAGCTGCAGCTGCAGGAGGGGTTCCCCAACTTACAGTGGTCCTGTAGCTGAAAGCTTTTAGTATTTTAAATGTGAAAAGGCTGGAGAGAAGGTGCCTCCATGTTGGTGCAGCCTCTCCCTCACTGGAATTGGCATCCTGCTGTGTCTTCCAGGCTGGAGGGACTCCCATCAACCCTCCAGCTTCAAGGGCCCAACCAGCCTCCTTAATTGGACCGTGAGCCTGCCCTCTGGTCATTAATTGATTTTCCCCGAATTGACCACTCAGTGGGACCCCGACAGCAGGGATCCTGAAGCCAGTTGTGAAAATTCGGCCCTAGGGTTTGAATCCTGACACTGGGGTTGAAATGAAGATTTCATAATCAGTCAGGAATTTAGCTCCAAACCCAAAAAAAAACCCCTTTGGGAGTATTTTCTCAGGGAGACAGCTTCAACTATGTCAAGAAAAGCAAACACTCCTTCCTCCATCGAGAAGCAAGTGAAAGTGTTTTCAGTGAGAGTCTCCCCAGTGTTTATTCAGTGAGGTGACAGGGGAAAGCAGGGCCGGAGCAGCACTCTTGTTTAAAAGCCCCCTCTACACAGAGACCCGCTCCCATGTTTCAGGAGTGAGAGGTCACCTACCTTATTGAGGTTGTAGCGCTGACGGAACACACTTCCCTTCCCCTTTCCAGACCAAGTACTTTTCAGAACCTGCCGACCAGCAGCTGTAATGAATAAAACATCAGCTGTGCTGGGTGATTTCAGCTTCATATCCCCCTCTTCACCCCAATATTCCCCCTCCTCTCCTGCAGGCAATGGCTGCTACTCTCTGTCATCCCTCCCCAACCCATCTTTTATATGCCAATCCGGATGGCCGGACTATTCGACTGTGGAGGCATCACGGCTTATTGATCCTGCTCTCATCCACGTGCGAGCAGGCTGGGGAGAGGAATCATGCATCACAGAAGGAGACCATTTGGCCCATCGTGCCTGTGCAGGCTCTTTGAAACAGCAATGCGATTAGTCCCACTTCCCCTGCTCTTTCTCCATAACCCTGGAGCAAAGACAATCACTTCCTTCGTCATTCCTAAAGGAGTGTCTAACACCACATCCTGTACCAAACTCACCTCAGGCAAAGAAGGAAAAGGAAAGATTTGCATTTCTATAGCACCTTTCACAACCTCAGGACGTCCTAAAGCGCTTTGCAGCCAATGAAGTAATGTTGAAGCGTAGTCACGGATATAATGTAGGAAACGCAGCAGCCAATTTGTGCACAGAAAGCTCCCACAAACAGCAATGTGGTGATGACCAGATTACCTGTTTTCATGATGTTGGTTGAGGGATAAATATTGGCCCCAGGAAACCGGGGAGAACTCCCCTGTTCCTCTTTGATTAGTGGCTGTGGGGTCAGTTACATGCAACGGAGATGACAGATGGGGCCTCGGTTTAACATCTTATCCAAGAGGTCCACATCCGGCAGTGCAGCACTCTCTCAGTACTGCACTGGGAGTGATAGCCTGGATTATAGACTCAAGTCTCTGGAGTGGACCTTGAACCATGACTGTCTTACTCTGAGGCGAGAGCGAGAGAGATCACACAACCAATCAGCAGCATTATAAGAACAATAAGCAGGAGCAGGAGTAGGCCCTGTGGCTCCTCAAGCCTCCTTCACCATGCAAAATAATCTGAACTCCACTTTCCCACCCTATCACCATTTCCCTTTGCACCCAAATATCTCACTGTCTGACTCGAATATACTCATTGACTGAGCATCCACAGCTTTCTGTTGGGGAGGGGGGGGGAAGGAAATTCCAAAGAGTGAAGAAATTTCTCCTCATCTCAGTCCAAAATGATCGCCCCTTATCCTGACTCCGGTTCCACTCTCTCTAGCCTGTCGAAACAGCCTCTCAGTATCTACACTGTCAAGCCCTCTAAAAAAGATGTTATATGTTTCAACAAGATCATCTCTCAATCTTCTGAACTTCAGAGAATATCGGCCAATCCTACTCAATCTCTTCTCCTAGGACAACCCTCTCATCCCAGGAGCCAGTCAAGTGAAACTAGGTTGCACTCCGTCTAAGGCAAGTATATCCTTCCTTAGGTAAGGAGACCAGAACTGTACACAGTACTCCAAGTGTGGTCCCACCAAAGCCCTAAATAATTGCAGTAAAACTTCTTTAATCTTATACTCCAACCCTTTTGCAATAACAGCTAACACATGTTACGACCGAGGTGGGAGGAGTGCACTGTCTTTTTTCAAGTTCCACTTCTCCACAGGTTACAATATCTATTTAAATGTTACCCCGGTTACTGATATGGTCAATCATATACTCTGCTCTTTATCCCAGAATAAAATACACCAACCAGGTTTATTTAATAAAGAACAAAATGATCAGTTTAATATAAAACAAGATTTAACCAGTAACGAAGCAAAGAATTAACACACAGATTGAAACATGAAAGTTCCCTTTTTACCTTAGAGACACACACACACGCACGCACACTAACTAAAAAAAGACAAAAAAATACTTTGGCCAAATACTTGCCAATTCTTGAAAAAAAAAGATATGGAAAGATGCCAGGTGTCCCTTTTTGGTTTGGTGTCCCAAATACCTGTAAGCGTCTGTCACTGGGATCCTTTTCTGGAACAATTCATTCAGGTGGCATCGAGGATTTGTCCAGCAGGTTTTTCCAGTGTCTCAGGAGAAATGCGGCAACAGGGGTTTCAAGCAGGCCTTTCAGGAGGAAGGCATGATCAGATTCTCTATTTCTTACAATCACTTCTAAGAGCTTCTCAAAGAGATGGAACAGGCTGAGCTGGGGTTTTGTCCTTCAGGTTGATTTTTAAAACTTCAACACATTGTCCAAAGCAAAACCAAAAATAATATCTCAAGACTCAAGCTTCCTGACCCCTATAAATCTTGACCTGTCACTTCTCTGTAAACATCTCCCCCAAGGCAAAAAGCCCCTGCTGGGTATTTATCTGAAGACAGGTGACTTCCAGTACATGTTATTTGCAAACAAGACCTCTCAGTCCTTTCAATTATCCCAGTGAAAAAACATCCATGGAGTCCTTTTCAGCTTATCCAAATAAAACACAAGACAGCAAAATTTAACAAAAAATGGAAGTACTTTCGTAACACATACCATTTGCCTTCCTAATTGCTTACTGTACCAGCATGTTAACTTTCTGTGATTCATATACAAGGACACCCAGATGCCTCTGAACAGCAACATTTAATAGTTTCTCATTGTTAAAAAATATTCTGTTTTCTATTCCTTCCCCAAATTGAATAACCTCACTTCCGCACATGATATACCATCTGCCACCTTCTTGCCCACTCACTTAACCTGTCTATATCCCTTTGCAGCCTCTTTGTGTTCTCCCCAAGGCTTACAGTCCCACCGAGCTTTGTATCATTAGCAAACTTGGATACATTATTCTCAGTACTTTCTCCAAGTCATTAATATAGATTATAAATAGCTGAGGCCCCAGCACTGATCCTTATGGCACTTCACGAGTCACAGCACCCCTATATTTCTACTCTCTGTTTTCCATCCTTTAACCAAACCTCAATCCAAGCTAACACATTGCCTCCAATCCCAATGAGCCCTAAACTTGTGTAAAGTAAATTTAAGAGCAGTGTATCAGGTCAGGCAGGGCTTCTTACAAAACATAGGAGAACATGGGTGGCACAGTGGCGCAGTGGTTAGCACCGCAGCCTTACAGCTCCAGTGAACCGGGTTCGGTTCTGGGTACTGCCTGTCTGGAGTTTGCAAGTTCTCCCTGTGACCACGTGGGTTTCCGCCGGGTGCTCCGGTTTCCTCCCACATCCAAAGACATGCAGGTTAGTAAGTAACTTGGCCATTGTAAATTGCCCCTAGTATAGGTAGGTGGTAGGAGAATTGAGGGAAGGTGGGGATGTGGTAGGGCATATGGGATTAATGTAGGATTAGTATAAATGGGTGGTTGTTGGTCGGCACAGACTCGGTGGGCCGAAGGGCCTGTTTCAGTGCTGTATCTCTCTCTGATTCTAAGTGCAATTAGACATAGGCTGGCCTCATTTAAATGGATTCTAATTCTGATGTGGTTGCAGAGTACAGGGTGTGTAAACTGTTCTGCAAGTTGATTGTTTAAGGTCACATGTATATTTTAGATTCAATAAACAGCTTGTTAAAACTGATTCAAAAAAATAAAACTTTTACGACTGGAGCCTGCGGCTCCTGAGCTTTGTCTGTAGAATTTAAGAGGTGCTGTAGTTAATAAAGGAGGGCAGTGACAAAATTCCAAAACGTCAATAAACTTGCAGGATGGCCATCTAAACAGCAAATGAATTTCAACGCCAATATCAACTTAGCTCTTTCAAAAACCAACACTGCACGATGGGCTGAATGACATCTTTCTGTATCATTCTATAATTTGATGCGAAGCATGAGGTGGTGCATTTTGGTAGGAAGAATAAAGAAACCATATACTGCTGGGCAAACAAGAGTCTAAATGGGGTCGAGGAACAGAGAATCTGGGGTACTGATTCACAAATCACTAACAGCAGTGACACAGCTCAACCAGATCATAAAAATTGCAAACAAAGCACTGGGGTTAATTTCTAGTGCAGTAGAATACAAGAGCAAAGAAGTTATGTTAAACTTGTATACAACCTTGTTTAGACCACAATTACAGTACTGTTGAAAGTGCCAGCTGGGGGTCGGGGGGGTCGCAGAAGGGTCAGGGGTTGTGGGGCTAGAATTGGCTTCAGAGTCTTGGGCTAGAGAATTATGAAAGCAGGGAGGGTTCCTGAGAGCTTGAACACAGGGTGGGGACCGGGCTGTGATGCCCACACAGTAGAGCAGCTCGCTGACACTCTAGGGAGTGGGCTATATGTGATTTTGAGCGATAGTGTAAAATAGGAGATATCAGATTTACCTCCCGCCACACTACCAGAAGGATATGGAGGCTTTGGAGAGGGTACAGAAGAGGTTTACCAGGATGTTGCCTGGTCTGGAGGGCATTAGCTATGAGGAGAGGTTGGATAAACTCGGATTGTTTTTACTGGAACGACGGAGGTGGAGGGGCGACATGATAGAGGTTTACAAAGTTATAAGCGGCATGGACAGAGTGGATAGTCAGAAGCTTTTTCCCAGGGTGGAAGAGTCAGTTACTAGGGGACATAGGTTTAAGGTGCGAGGGGCAAAGTTTAGAGGGGATGTGCGAGGCAAGTTCTTTACACAGAGGGTGGTGAGTGCCTGGAACATGCTGCCTGGGGAGGTGGTGGAAGCAGGTACGATAGCGACGTTTAAGAGACATCTTGACAAATATATGAATAGGAAGGGAATAGAGGATGTTAAGGCCTTGGAGAGGATGCGGAGGAGATTTACCAGAATGGTAACAGGAATGAGGGACTTCAGTTAATGTGGAAAGACTGGAGAAGTTGGTTCATTCTCCTTAGAGCAGAAAAAGTTGAGAGATTTAATTGAGGTGTTCAAAATCATGAGGAGTTTGCATATGTTGCGGTTCTCACACATGATGTTGGTGATTAAAATGCAGAAAGTTACTCAGGAAGTAAGGAGATAACAAAATGGCAGGGGCTTGATGGGCCGAATGGCATCTTCCTGTTCCTATGGAATGGGAGAGGGTGGGGAAGGGCGACGGGGAGAGAGAGAAATGGGAACTCTGCTGTAGTTCTGACTGGGAGGGTGCAGACTGGAACATAGAGAACGTGGGCTAACACTGCGAAGAGATTCGAAAGCTAGAACCTTGAATTCCAGCAGCTTGCCCATGAGAACAACAGAGGAGTGAACAAGACAGGTCATGGGGCAGGAAGACCATTCCTGAAGAGGAGAAGACCATTCCAGGGGGTGCATGGGAGGGACAGGGAGGGTTAAGGGCAAAGAGACTCATTATTGAAGAGGTAAAGGACAGAGCACATCAAGATAATAAATCTCTCTGTGCGTGTCTATTGGGGTAAATACGGTAAATGGTTCTGCAAATGTTGGAATGGTTAGAAAGACTTGTGTCAGCTTGTATCATAAATTATTCCCCCTAAAGCCCCCGTCAGTCTGCAGAACCAATAATCATTGAAGGGAATTTTCTTCCAGCCTGCAGCAATCACGGGCTCTGGAAACATTCCCCAATCGCTTGGCTGGTAGTCTGACAAAGTACAGAAATTGACAGCTCACTGAAGGAGAAGGGGGAGGTCAAATGTTTCAGTGATGATTCTGCAAATTCTTCCATTTCCCTGGGCTACAGTCATTCTCTCTTCCACCTTCACCAACATCCTGCTCCCAACAACTAAAGTTTACAAATAGTCATTTGGTAATACAGAATGAGTATTGCTGAAAATAGAGACAGGTTGTCGAAGCTTTTCGCCTTGCACTCACCAGGACAATCCACAAGAATAACCAATGTAAGGGAAACAACAACTTATACTGCCTGAGAAGAGAGTGCTGATTGGTTGGCAGGTGAACACTGATTGGTAGAGGTGTTGCCATGGAGAATGCACCAGTTTATGGTGACTGACAGTTAACTGTCGAGCTTTGTTTGAAATTTAAACCAGGCAGCTGGACTCTGATTGGTCAAGGCATTGCCCTCAGGAATGAACCAGCGAATGGCTGTCATTTATTTTGATTAGCTAAGTTTAACTAAAGTTTAATAAATCCAGAGACTTGAGCACACAATCCAGACCGGCACTCCCAGCGCCGGTACTGATAGAGTGCTACACTGTCAGAGGTGCTGTCTTTCCAATCAGACATTAAACAGAGACCCCATCTACCCTTTCAGGTGGATGTACAAGATCCCACAGCCACTATTGGAAGAAGAGCAGGGCAGTTCTCCCTGGTGCCTTGACCAATATTTATACTTTAATTGATAGTCACTAAAATGTATTTATTGCATTACAGTTTGTGGGATCTTGCTGTGCACAAATTGGCTGCCGTGTTTCCTACATTACAACAATGACTATACTTCAAACAATATTTGATTGGCTGTAAAGTGCTTTGGGACATCTTGAGGATGCAAAGGGCTCTATAGAAATGCAAATCTTTCTTTCAATCGACCCCATCATAGATTCCCATTGCGCAGTTAATCTCCTCCCACAGGCCATGTACATTTCCCCCTTATCATGGACTCTATCCAGTCATTTCATGTCTTTAGAAATACTTCCTGATCCCCAAAGGGTTCAGTAAAAGTGTACATCATCAACTCCTACACCCCCAGCATTCAACCACGTCTGGAGAGATGGAGGGTTCCAACTTCAAGTCTCTTTACAGATACATTTAAGGGAAAATTGGATAAGCACAAAGGAATACAAGGATATGCTGATAGGGTTTGGTACCTGGTCAAATAGGAACTTTGATTTTAACCTAACTATTCCCATGAGCAAACAGCAGTTTGGGTATCCTGGAAAATACTGGAGCTTTCAAGATAGCGTGGGTAGATTTCAGGTACAGGTACCCAGTGTGCTGGTTCTGTTACTGCATTAATAATAGAAAGGGAGTTTAAAAAGATCTGGATATTAAAAAATCTGGTGCCAGCAAAAGTGACCATGAATTTGTCAGATTGTTGTAAATAAAAACAACCGGTTCAGTAATGTCCCTTTAGGGAAGGAAACCTGCCATCCTTACCTAGTCTGGGCTTATATGTGACTCCAGCCCCTCACCAACATCGTTGACTCTTAACTGCTCTCTGAAGTGGTCTAGCAAAACACGCAGATATATCTAAACCTCTACAAAGAATAACAAGACTATACAAGTGTGTGTGCATCTTTTTTTTAAAAATATTCATTCATGGGATATGGGCATCACTGGCCAGGCCAGCATTTATCACCCATCTCTAATTGCCCTTGAGAAGGTGGTGGTGAGCTGCCTTCTTGAACCGCTGCAGTCCATGTGGGGTAGGTACACCCACAGTGCTGTTAGGAAGGGAGTTCCAGGATTTTGACCGAGAGACAGGATGGTGTGTGGCTTGGAGGGGAACTTGCAGGTGGTGGTGTTCCCATGCAACTGCTGCCCTTGTCCTTCTAGGTGGTAGAGGTTGTGGGTTTGCAAGGTGCTGTTGAAGGAGGCTTGGTACGTTCCTGCAGTGCATCTGGTAGATGGTGCACACTGCTGCCACTGTGCGTCAGTGGTGGAGGGAGTGGATACTGAGTCCAGTGACAGAGACACTGATTACAGAAGCTGCTCTATCCACCTCGGTTCTGGATGTCCAATTATCCCAAATTCCTGGGGAGGGAGAACTGATTTTGTTACCGAGATTAAACGGCGTGTACAGCACAGAAACAAGCCATTTTTGTGTTTATTTTATTTTAGTTTGTTCAGTTTGTTTCTACTGTGCCTACCCACCTTTTTTTCATGTTTGTGCTTGTGGCTGTTCAGTTTTCAGTCCATTAACACCCTATCTGTACTAATGCTTTGTCTTTCAGCACTCCATTAACATATTGTTTGCCTTTGCTCCATGACCTTCTGGTTGGTTATTCTCTGTGGCCTTGTCCTATCAATACCTTCTCTTTGTTATTTCTTGCCCCACCCCCACTTTACTTGCTTAAAATCTTTTACATTTCTTACATCTGCCAGTTCTGATGAAGGGTCACTGACCTGAAACGTTAACTCTGCTTCTCGCTCCACAGATGCTGCCAGAACTGCTGAGTTTTTCCAGCACTTTGTTTTATTACAGAAACAAGCCATCCGGCCCAGATTATACATGCTGCCGTTCAGGCTCCACGCAAGCCTCTTCCCACCATACTTCATCTTTTCCTATCAGCATATCCTTGTATTCCTTTGTGCTTATCCAATTTTCCCTTAAATGTATCTGTAAAGAGACTTGAAGTTGGAACAGGATTCCTGCATTTGCAAATTAGTGTGGAAGATCATCGACAATTCAACCACACAGCAAAACACGGCAATTAACATCATTACAGATTGAGAGCTTGTAATCGGTGCTTTATAACCTCACCCACACCCAAGGGAAAACATAAAAGAGGTAGTGCAAGAGTGCCAAGCAGAGATTGAAAAGTAATTTAACAGTGAACAGTGACAATCTCACCTTCGACAGAATTCCCGCCAATCTGATCATGCTTGTATTTAAAAAATGGTTGCATGTACAAAAGAACAAGTTTTATTTGAACCCCTTTATAAACATTTGCACTGAAGCATTCCTGAACAGCTGAGACATTTTTCCGAGACTAAGTGTTTGAAAGTCACGGCAATGTGCTGAATTCCACAGCCTAGTTGACTGCCCTATTCTGCTGGCAATCTCTTAAAGAAATACAACGCAGAAAATGGACAGTAAAGAAAGACTTGCATTTCTATAGCGCCTTAGACGGCCTCAGGAAATCCCAAAGTGTTTTACAGCCAGTGAAGTGCTTTTGAAGTATAGTCATTGTGGTAATGTAGGAAACACAGCAGGAAATTTGCACACAGCAAGATCCCACAAATAACAATGTGATAAACAACCAGATAATGTGTTTCAGTGATGTTGGCTGAGATAACTGTTAGCCAACACTGCTATTCTTCAAAATAGCACCACAGAATTCTTTACATTTAGCTAAGGGCAGACAGAGCCTCAGTTTAGCGTCCCTCCAAAAGGTGGCAACTCTGACACTGCAGCACTCCCTCACTACTGCACTGGGAGTTTCAGCGTGAATGATGTGCTTAAGGCACTGGAAACCTGAAACTGGAGGCATCCCAGTCCTCAAGAGAACTATACTCCAGTGCGCGTGTGGAACTGTACCCCAGTGGGAGTCAGTGTGTGTGTGGAGCTGTACCCCAGTGAGAGTCAGTGTGTGTGTGGAGCTGTACCCCGGTGAGAGTCAGTGTGTGTGTGGAACTGTACCCCGGTGAGAGTCAGTGTGTGTGTGGAACTGTACCCCGGTGAGAGTCAGTGTGTGTGGAACTGTACCCCGGTGAGAGTCAGTGTGTGTGTGGAACTGTACCCCGGTGAGAGTCAGTGTGTGTGTGGAACTGTACCCCGGTGAGAGTCAGTGTGTGTGTGTGGAACTGTACCCCAGTGAGAGTCAGTGCGTGTGTGGAACTGTACCCCAGTGAGAGTCAGTGCGTGTGTGGAACTGTACCCCAGTGAGAGTCAGTGCGTGTGTGGAACTGTACCCCAGTGAGAGTCAGTGCGTGTGTGGAACTGTACCCCAGTGAGAGTCAGCGTGTTGTGTGGAACTGTACCCCGGTGAGAGTCAGTGTGTGTGTGGAACTGTACCCCGGTGAGAGTCAGTGTGTGTGTGGAACTGTACCCCAGTGAGAGTCAGTGCGTTGTGTGGAACTGTACCCCAGTGAGAGTCAGTGTGTGTGTGGAACTGTACCCCGGTGAGTCAGCGTGTTGTGTGGAACTGTACCCCGGTGAGAGTCAGTGTGTTGTGTGGAACTGTACCCCGGTGAGAGTCAGTGTGTTGTGTGGAACTGTACCCCGGTGAGAGTCAGTGTGTGTGTGGAACTGTACCCCGGTGAGAGTCAGTGTGTGTGTGGAACTGTACCCCAGTGAGAGTCAGCGTGTTGTGTGGAACTGTACCCCGGTGAGAGTCAGTGTGGGTGTGGAACTGTACCCCGGTGAGAGTCAGTGTGTGTGTGGAACTGTACCCCGGTGAGAGTCAGTGTGGGTGTGGAACTGTACCCCGGTGAGAGTCAGCGTGTTGTGTGGAACTGTACCCCGGTGAGAGTCAGTGTGTTGTGTGGAACTGTACCCCGGTGAGAGTCAGCGTGTTGTGTGGAACTGTACCCCGGTGAGAGTCAGTGTGTGTGTGGAACTGTACCCCGGTGAGAGTCAGTGTGTGTGTGGAACTGTACCCCAGTGAGAGTCAGCGTGTTGTGTGGAACTGTACCCCGGTGAGAGTCAGCGTGTTGTGTGGAACTGTACCCCGGTGAGAGTCAGTGTGTGTGTGGAACTGTACCCCGGTGAGAGTCAGTGTGTGTGTGGAACTGTACCCCGGTGAGAGTCAGCGTGTTGTGTGGAACTGTACCCCGGTGAGAGTCAGTGTGTGTGTGGAACTGTACCCCGGTGAGAGTCAGTGTGTGTGTGGAACTGTACCCCGGTGAGAGTCAGTGTGTGTGTGGAACTGTACCCCAGTGAGAGTCAGCGTGTTGTGTGGAACTGTACCCCGGTGAGAGTCAGTGTGTTGTGTGGAACTGTACCCCGGTGAGAGTCAGTGTGTTGTGTGGAACTGTACCCCGGTGAGAATCAGTGTGTGTGTGGAACTGTACCCCGGTGAGAGTCAGCGTGTTGTGTGGAACTGTACCCCGGTGAGAGTCAGCGTGTTGTGTGGAACTGTACCCCGGTGAGAGTCAGTGTGTGTGTGGAACTGTACCCCGGTGAGAGTCAGTGTGTGTGTGGAACTGTACCCCGGTGAGAGTCAGCGTGTTGTGTGGAACTGTACCCCGGTGAGAGTCAGTGTGTGTGTGGAACTGTACCCCGGTGAGAGTCAGTGTGTGTGTGGAACTGTACCCCGGTGAGAGTCAGTGTGTGTGTGGAACTGTACCCCAGTGAGAGTCAGCGTGTTGTGTGGAACTGTACCCCGGTGAGAGTCAGTGTGTTGTGTGGAACTGTACCCCGGTGAGAGTCAGCGTGTTGTGTGGAACTGTACCCCGGTGAGAGTCAGTGTGGGTGTGGAACTGTACCCCGGTGAGAGTCAGTGTGGGTGTGGAACTGTACCCCGGTGAGAGTCAATCTCTTCAGTGGGTCAAATTAAAAGTACATTTGTTCTGACACTAAATCTCCTGTGCTGTTTGAACTGTTTGGCTCATTGGCCATTTGGACAGGATACAACTGGGCACCGATTGCAGAATATGACTGAATGCAGGAAGGATCCCACTGAGCTAGGAGTGGCGAATGGCCAGACTGGCTGCCAACACATCAGGAGGCGACTGATAGTTTTCTGCAACAATTGAGTTTGTTTCCGTTGATGCTACACAGAAAGATCTAGAGTTTGAGACTCAGCCAGTGATTCGCTGATTTCAGTGGCCATGAGAATCAGTCATTAAAGAGAAAGGCTTGCATTTCTATAGCACCTTTCACAACCTCAATGTCCCCAGCCAATTAAGTACTTATGAAGCGTAGTAACTGTTGTGATCTAGAAAACACAGCAAGCTCCCACAAACAGCAATGTGATAGTGACTAGATAAATATTGACCCAGGACACTGTGGAGAACTCACTTGCTCTTCAAAACAGTGCTGTGGGATCTTTTACAACCACGTAAGAGGGCAGACAGGCTAACGGATTAACGTTTCATCTGAAAGGTGGCACCTTTGACAGTGCAGCACTCCCTCAGCACTGATTATGGGCTCAAGTCTCTGGAGCAGATGTTGAACCCACAACCTTCTGACTCAGAGACAAGAGAGAGTGCTGCCTATGTGATCCACAGCTGACATGACAAAGTGATTACATTTGAACGAGATCCACCTCACATTCCTCCCTAAATACAAGTTTGATATCAGGTTCAACTCAAACAGTCACCATATCTTGAAGGTACAATACTAAAGAAATAAATCAAACAACTACATAGCACAGAATTACACCACTTTGCATTTATATAGCCCCTTTAATGGAGTAAAAACATCCCAAGACACTTCACGGGTGCGTCAAAACAAAAACTCAAACACTCCCGAGTCACATAAGGAGATATTAGGACAGGTGACCAAAACTTTGTTAAAGAGGCAGGTCTTGAGGAGCGTCTTAAAGGAGTAGAGAGAGGTGAAGATGTGGAGAGGTTCAGAAAGGGAATTCCAGAGCTTAGGGAGAAGACAACTGAAGGCACAGCCACCAGTCATGGAGTGAAGGGAAGTGAGAGACGAGACAGAGAACATGGACCCATCGCACCTGTGCTAGCTCTCTAAGATTTAGTAACATATCCTCAATCCCCTTAACTTACCCATCTATAATATATTAAAAATCCAAATCCTGCACTTATTTGTCTGTCTATAAACCTTAATTGTGCTTAACTTTTCCTATCATAGTTTCTTTGTCCACATTCCTGTACCTGTCCTGGGAGTGTTTGATGGGGACAGTGTAGAGGGAGCTTTACTCTGTATCTAACCCCCCGTGCTGTACCTGTCCTGGGAGTGTTTGATGGAACAGTGCAGAGGGAGCTTTACTCTGTATCTAACCCCCGTACTGTACCTGTCCTGGGAATGTTTGATGGGACAGTGCAGAGGGAGCTTTACTCTGTATCTAACCCCCGTACTGTACCTGTCCTGGGAATGTTTGATGGGACAGTGTAGAGGGAGCTTTACTCTGTATCTAACCCCCCGTGCTGTACCTGTCCTGGGAGTGTTTGATGGGGACAGTGTAGAGGGAGCTTTACTCTGTATCTAACCCCCCGTGCTGTACCTGTCCTGGGAGTGTTTGATGGGGACAGTGTAGAGGGAGCTTTACTCTGTATCTAACCCCCGTACTGTACCTGTCCTGGGAATGTTTGATGGGACAGTGCAGAGGGAGCTTTACTCTGTATCTAACCCCCGTGCTGTACCTGTCCTGGGAATGTTTGATGGGACAGTGTAGAGGGAGCTTTACTCTGTATCTAACCCCCGTACTGTACCTGTCCTGGGAATGTTTGATGGGGACAGTGTAGAGGGAGCTTTACTCTGTATCTAACCCCCGTACTGTACCTGTCCTGGGAGTGTTTGATGGGACAGTGTAGAGGGAGCTTTACTCTGTATCTAACCCCGTGCTGTACCTGGCCTGGGAGTGTTTGATAGGAAAGTGAGTGCCTAAAATGAGAAAGTAATCAATTCCCCAGCACTAACATTCCTCATCTCTATGAATACAGAATTCACAACTCAAATTAGAAGGTAATAAACAGTAGCTGAGAGACGGCGAGTGAGAGGAATTGACGTGAAGGACTACATCTATATTCCAAGAGGAACTGCATTAACGATGCAACAGATACAGAACACGTGCAACACACGAATGGTGCCAAGCACAGCAAAAAACTAAGGAAGAAGGAATGTAGACCCTGAGGAGATCACCGGGGCCCATTTAGTTTGTGCCAAAGCTGAAAGAATATCATACATGATTCCTGTGTGTTGTACCATTGTGTACTAGTAATGTTTCCGGACTAATCATGCAAAAAGCAGGCGTTCAAGGGAACACAGAAGAATTGCAGAGAAGTGTGAAGTCATACATTTTGGAAGAAGAATGAGGAGAGGCAATATAAAGAAGAGTGTACAATTTTAAAAGGGGTTAGAAACAGAGAGACCTGGGGGTTTACACCCAGATCAGGACAAGTTGTGATCTGGAACGAGCTGCCTGAAAGGGCGGTGGAAGCAGATTCAATAGTAACTTTCAAAAGGGAATTGGAATAAATACTCAAAAGGGAACAAATTCATGGGGCTCCGGGGAAAGAGCAGGGGGAAGTGGATGAATTGGACAGATCTTTCAAAGGAATATTCAGAATGAATCCCTTCCATTTCAGATCCTACTTTATTATCACACCATCAGATTCAGATTCCTCTTTTTTAGAAGATGATTTTGCATTTCTATAGCACCTTTCACAACCTCAGAACAACCCAAAGTGCTTTATAGCCAATGAAGTACTTTTTGAAGTGTAGTAATTTTAATGCAAGAAACACAGCAGTGAATTCATGCACAGCAAGATCCCACAAACAGCAATGTGATAATGACAAATAATGTTATTTTTTGTGATATTGGTTGAGGGATAATTATTGTCCAGGGAGAACTTGCCTGCACTTCTTCAAAATAGCAGCCATGGGATCTTTCACAACCCCCTGAGGGGGCAGATGGAGTGTCGGTTTAACATGGTATCTGAAAGACAGCATCTCTGACAGTGCTGCACTGCTAGTCTCAGCCTGGATGTTGTGTTCAATTCTCGGGAGTGGAACTTGAATCCACAACCTTCTGACTCAGAGTCGAGATCTATAGACTGGGCCACAGGGATCCTGGCCCTAATATCATCAAAGATAAATTCACAAATTTCTTCCTTGTATCTTCATAGGTTCTACACTTGGCACAGAGAATCTGGGTTGGGGGTGGAGGTGGAAGGGGGTGAGAGCAGAGGGACATGGAGTGGGGCAGGAGGGGAGGGAGGAACTGGGGGCAGGAGGGGAGGGAGGAACTGTGCTGTCACAACTCAGGTCAGAGCAGAAATGAATACTGAGACTCCTCCTTTCCCTCAGTAAACCTCTCAGCCTCTCTCTCTCTCTCTCTCCCCCCCTTTCCCTCAGTAAACCTATCCGCCTCTCTCTCTCTCCCCCTTTCCCTCAGTAAACCTCTCCGCCTCTCACTCTCTCACTCTTCCCCCCCTTTCCCTCAGTAAACCTCTCAGCCTCTCTCTCTCTCTCTTCCCCCCCCCCCTTTCCCTCAGTAAACCGCTCCGCCTCTCTCTCTCTCTCCCCCCCTTTCCCTCAGTAAACCTCTCCGCCTCTCTCTCTCTCTTCCTTCCTTCCTTTCCCTCAGTAAACCTCTCCGCCTCTCTCTCTCCCCCCCTTTCCCTCAGTAAACCTCTCCGCCTCTCTCCCTCTCTTCCTTCCTTTCCCTCAGTAAACCTCTCCGCCTCTCTCTCTCGCTCTTCCTTTCCCTCAGTAAACTTCTCCACCTCTCTCTCTCTCTCTTCCTTTCCCTCAGTAAACCTCTCCACCTCTCTCTCTCTCTCTCTCTCTCTCTCCTCCTTTCCCTCAGTAAACCTCTCCGCCTCTCTCTCTCTCTTCCTTCCTTTCCCTCAGTAAACCTCTCCGCCTCTCTCTCCCCCTTTCCCTCAGTAAACCTCTCCGCCTCTCTCTCTCTCTCCCCTTTCCCTCAGTAAACCTCTCCGCCTCTCTCTCGCTCTTCCTTCCTTTCCCTCAGTAAACCTCTCCACCGCTCTCTCTCTCTCCCCCCTTTCCCTCAGTAAACCTCTCTGCCTCTCTCTCTCTCTTCCGTTCCCTCAGTAAACCTCTCCACTTCTCTCTCTCTCTCTCTCTTCCTTCCTTCCTTTCCCTCAGTAAATCTCTCCGCCTCTCTCTCTCTCTCTCTCTCCCCCCTTTCCCTCAGTAAACCTCCCCGCCTCTCTCTCTCTCTCTTCCGTTCCCTCAGTAAACCTCTCCACTTCTCTCTCTCTCTCTCCCCCCGCCTTTCCCTCAGTAAACCTGTCCGCCTCTCTCTCTCTCTCCCCCCTTTCCCTCAGTAAACCTCTCCGCCTCTCTCTCTCCCCCCTTTCCCTCAGTAAACCTCTCCGCCTCTCTCTCTCCCCCCTTTCCCTCAGTAAACCTCTCCGCCTCTCTCTCTCTCTCTTCCTTTCCCTCAGTAAACCTGTCCGCCTCTCTCTCTCTCTCTCTCCCCCCTTTTCCTCAGTAAACCTCTCCGCCTCTCTCTCTCCCCCCCCTTTCCCTCAGTAAACCTCTCCGCCTCTCTCTCCCCCCCCTTTCCCTCAGTAAACCTCTCCGCCTCTCTCTCTCTCCCCCCTTTCCCTCAGTAAACCTCTCCGCCCCTCTCTCACTCCCTCCCTTTCCCTCAGTAAACTGCTCCGCCTCTCTCTCTCTCCCCTTTCCCTCAGTAAACCTCTCCGCCTCTCTCTCACTCTCCCTCCCTCTCTCCCCCGTTTCCCTCAGTAAAGCTCTCCGCCTCTCTCTCTCTCTCTCTTCCTTTCCCTCAGTAAACCTCTCCGCCTCTCTCTTTCTCCTCCTTTCCCTCAGTAAACCTCTCCGCCTCTCTCTCCCCCCTTTCCCTCAGTAAACCTCTCCGCCTCTCTCTCCCCCCTTTCCCTCAGTAAACCTCTCTGCCTCTCTCTCTCTCTCCTCCTTTCCCTCAGTAAACCTCTCCGCCTCTCTCTCTCCCCCCTTTCCCTCAGTAAACCTCTCCGCCTCTCTCTCTCCCCCCTTTCCCTCAGTAAACCTCTCCGCCTCTCTCTCTCTCTCTCTCTCTTCCTTTCCCTCAGTAAACCTCTCCGCCTCTCTCTCTCTCTCTCTCTCTCCTCCTTTCCCTCAGTAAACCTCTCCGCCTCTCTCTCTCTCTCTCTCTCTCTCTCCTCCTTTCCCTCAGTAAACCTCTCCGCCTCTCTCTCTCCCCCCTTTCCCTCAGTAAACCTCTCCGCCTCTCTCTTTCTCCTCCTTTCCCTCAGTAAACCTCTCCGCCTCTCTCTCTCTCACTCTTCCTTTCCCTCAGTAAACCTCTCCGCCTCTCTCTTTCTCCTCCTTTCCCTCAGTAAACCTCTCCGCCTCTCTCTTTCTCCTCCTTTCCCTCAGTAAACCTCTCCGCCTCTCTCTTTCTCCTCCTTTCCCTCAGTAAACCTCTCCGCCTCTCTCTTTCTCCTCCTTTCCGTCAGTAAACCTCTCCGCCTCTCTCTTTCTCCTCCTTTCCCTCAGTAAACCTCTCCGCCTCTCTCTCCCTCTCGCTCCTCCTTTCAGGCCCGCCTCTTTGACCATTACCTGTCCTAATATCTCCTTACCTGGTTCAGTGTCGATTTTGTTTGATGCGGTTTCAGTGATGTGCGTTGGGATTTTTTAACAACATTAAAGATGCAATTTAAATGCAGGTTGTTGTTGTTTAAACCATCCCTTTACTGCAAATCAATTTGATTCACAGTTCATCCATGCAGTTTTCACCCCCCCCCGTTTAAATCTAACCGGTTATGACAAGTCAACTAAATCTAATCAATGGTGCAGATAAATCCTTTGAAATAATGAATTAAAATGCCTGCAGGGCCCTTAATCTCGGTACCAAACATGAACAGGATAGGAAGCACAGCGAAGGCCAGTAAAAGTTCTTATACAAGAATTAAAGCTCTAATCTCAGGAGGGCAGGAAAAAAGAATCAGCCAAGATTCCTTCCCCTAATTGCAATTTCGTAACTCCCGACGAGAAAGTCTGCATCTGAGTATTCAGTCCGTCACTGTGTGTGTATTCAATCTGTGTCTATGGCTGTGAGCATTCAGTCTGTGCTTGTACGTGTGTCTCTGTGTCATGTGTGTCTTGTGTGTGCGTGCACGCTCCCAGCCGGTGTGCGAGCGGGTGTGTGGGCGTGCACGCTCCCAGCCGGTGTGCGAGCGGGTGTGCGCGCGTGCACGCTCCCAGCCGGCGTGCAAGCGGGTGTGCGTGCGTGCACGCTCCCAGCTGGTGTGCAAGCGGGTGTGCGCGCGTGCATGCTCCCAGCCGGTGTGCGAGCGGGTGTGCATGCGTGCACGCTCCCAGCCGGTGTGCGAGCGGGTGTGCGTGTGTGCACGCTCCCAGCCGGTGTGCGAGCGGGTGTGCGTGCGTGCACGCTCCCAGCCGGTGTGCGAGCGGGTGTGTGTGTGCGTGCACGCTCCCAGCCGGTGTGCGAGCGAGTGTGTGTGTGCGTGCACATTCCCAGCCTGCGTGCGAGCGAGTTTGTGTGTGCGTGCACATTCCCAGCCTGCGTGCGAGCAAGTGTGCGTGTGCGTGCACATTCCCAGCCTGCGTGCGAGCAAGTGTGCGTGTGCGTGCACATTCCCAGCCGGTGTGCGAGCGGGTGTGTGTGTGTGCGTGCACATTCCCAGACAGTGTGCGAGCGGGTGTGTGCGCGTGCACATTCCCGGCCTGCGTGCGAGCGAGTTTGTGTGTGCGTGCACATTCCCAGCCAGTGTGCGAGCGAGTGTGTGTGCGTGCACATTCCCAGCCAGTGTGAGTGGGTGTGTGTGCGTGCACATTCCCAGCCAGTGTGAGTGGGTGTGTGTGCGTGCACATTCCCAGCCAGTGTGCGAGCGAGTGTGTGTGCGTGCACATTCCCAGCCAGTGTGAGTGGGTGTGTGTGCGTGCACATTCCCAGCCAGTGTGAGTGGGTGTGTGTGCGTGCACATTCCCAGCCAGTGTGCGAGTGGGTGTGTGTGCGTGCACATTCCCAGCCAGTGTGCGAGTGGGTGTGTGTGCGTGCACATTCCCAGCCAGTGTGCGAGCGAGTTTGTGTGTGCGTGCACATTCCCAGCCAGTGTGCGAGCGAGTGTGTGTGCGTGCACATTCCCAGCCAGTGTGAGTGGGTGTGTGTGCGTGCACATTCCCAGCCAGTGTGAGTGGGTGTGTGTGCGTGCACATTCCCAGCCAGTGTGCGAGCGAGTGTGTGTGCGTGCACATTCCCAGCCAGTGTGAGTGGGTGTGTGTGCGTGCACATTCCCAGCCAGTGTGAGTGGGTGTGTGTGCGTGCACATTCCCAGCCAGTGTGCGAGTGGGTGTGTGTGCGTGCACATTCCCAGCCAGTGTGCGAGTGGGTGTGTGTGCGTGCACATTCCCAGCCAGTGTGCGAGTGGGTGTGTGTGCGTGCACATTCCCAGCCAGTGTGCGAGTGGGTGTGTGTGCGTGCACATTCCCAGCCTGCGTGCGAGCGAGTTTGTGTGTGCGTGCACATTCCCAGCCTGTGTGCGAGTGGGTGTGTGTGCGTGCACATTCCCAGCCAGTGTGCGAGCGAGTGTGTGTGCGTGCACATTCCCAGCCAGTGTGAGTGGGTGTGTGTGCGTGCACATTCCCAGCCAGTGTGAGTGGGTGTGTGTGCGTGCACATTCCCAGCCTGTGTGCGAGCGGGTGTGTGTGTGTGCGTGCACATTCCCAGCCGGTGTGCGAGCGGGTGTGTGTGTGCGTGCACATTCCCAGCCAGTGTGCGAGTGGGTGTGTGTGCGTGCACATTCCCAGCCAGTGTGCGAGTGGGTGTGTATGCGTGCACATTCCCAGCCAGTGTGCGAGTGGGTGTGTGTGCGTGCACATTCCCAGCCAGTGTGCGAGTGGGTGTGTGTGCGTGCACATTCCCAGCTAGTGAGCGAGTGTGTGTGTGTGCGTGCACATTCCCAGCCAGTGTGTGAGTGGGTGTGTGTGCGTGCACATTCCCAGCCTGTGTGCGAGTGGGTGTGTGTGCGTGCACATTCCCAGCCTGTGTGCAAGCGAGTGTGTGTGCGTGTGGGTGTGTGTGCGTGCACATTCCCAGCCAGTGTGCAAGTGGGTGTGTGTGCGTGCACATTCCCAGCCTGTGTGCAAGCGAGTGTGTGTGCGTGCACATTCCCAGCCTGTGTGCAAGCGAGTGTGTGTGCGTGTACATTCCCAGCCTGTGTGCGAGCGAGTGTGTGTGCGTGTGGGTGTGTGTGCGTGCACATTCCCAGCCAGTGTGCGAGTGGATGTGTGTGCGTGCACATTCCCAGCCAGTGTGCAAGTGGGTGTGTGTGCGTGCACATTCCCAGCCTGTGTGCAAACGAGTGTGTGTGCGTGCACATTCCCAGCCTGTGTGCAAGCGAGTGTGTGTGCGTGCACATTCCCAGCCTGTGTGCAAGCGAGTGTGTGTGCGTGCACATTCCCAGCCTGTGTGCAAGCGAGTGTGTGTGCGTGTGGGTGTGTGTGCGTGCACATTCCCAGCCAGTGTGCAAGTGGGTGTGTGTGCGTGCACATTCCCAGCCAGTGTGCAAGTGGGTGTGTGTGCGTGCACATTCCCAACCAGTGTGCAAGTGGGTGTGTGTGCGTGCATATTCCCAGTCAGTGTGCGAGCGAGTGTGTGTGCGTGCACATTCCCAACCAGTGTGCGAGTGGGTGTGTGTGCGTGCATATTCCCAGCCTATGTGCAAGCGAGTGTGTGTGCGTGCACATTCCCAGCCTGTGTGCAAGCGAGTGTGTGTGTGTGCGTGCACATTCCCAGCCAGTGTGCAAGCGGGTGTGTGTGCGTGCATATTCCCAGCCTGTGTGCAAGCGAGTGTGTGTGCGAGTGTGTGTGCGTGCACATTCCCAACCAGTGTGCGAGTGAGTGTGTGTGCGTGCACATTCCCAGCCAGTGTGCAAGTGGGTGTGTGTGCGTGCACATTCCCAGCCTATGTGCAAGCGAGTGTGTGTGCGTGCACATTCCCAGCCTATGTGCAAGCGAGTGTGTGTGCGTGCACATTCCCAGCCAGTGTGCAAGCGGGTGTGTGTGCATGCACATTCCCAACCAGTGTGCAAGCGAGTGTGTGTGCGTGCACATTCCCAGCCTGTGTGCAAGCGAGTGTGTGTGCGTGCACATTCCCAGCCAGTGTGCAAGTGGGTGTGTGTGCGTGCACATTCCCAACCAGTGTGCAAGCGAGTGTGTGTGCGTGCACATTCCCAGCCTGTGTGCGAGCGAGTGTGTGTGCGTGCACATTCCCAGCCTGTGTGCGAGCGAGTGTGTGTGCGTGCACATTCCCAGCCAGTGTGCAAGTGGGTGTGTGTGCGTGCACATTCCCAACCAGTGTGCAAGTGGGTGTGTGTGCGTGCATATTCCCAGCCAGTGTGCGAGCGAGTGTGTGTGCGTGCACATTCCCAACCAGTGTGCGAGTGGGTGTGTGTGCGTGCATATTCCCAGCCTGTGTGCAAGTGGGTGTGTGTGCGTGCATATTCCCAGCCTGCGTGCGAGTGGGTGTGTGTGCGTGCGCATTCCCAGCCAGTGTGCGAGCGAGTGTGTGCGTGCACATTCCCAGCCTGTGTGCGAGCGAGTGTGTGCGTGCACATTCCCAGCCTGCGTGCAAGCGAGTGTGTGTGCGTGCACATTCCCAGCCAGTGTGCGAGTGGGTGTGTGTGCGTGCACATTCCCAGCCTGCGTGCAAGCGAGTGTGTGTGCGTGCACATTCCCAGCCAGTGTGCAAGTGGGTGTGTGTGCGTGCATATTCCCAGCCAGTGTGCGAGCGGGTGTGTGTGCGTGCACATTCCCAGCCAGTGTGCAAGTGGGTGTGTGTGCGTGCATATTCCCAGCCAGTGTGCGAGCGGGTGTGTGTGCGTGCACATTCCCAGCCAGTGTGCGAGTGGGTGTGTGTGCGTGCACATTCCCAGCCTGCGTGCGAGTGGGTGTGTGTGCGTGCACATTCCCAGCCAGTGTGCGCGTGCACATTCCCAGCCTGTGTGCGAGCGAGTGTGTGCGTGCACATTCCCAGCCTGCGTGCAAGCGAGTGTGTGTGCGTGCACATTCCCAGCCTGTGTGCGAGTGGGTGTGTGTGCGTGTGCGTGCACATTCCCAGCCAGTGTGCGAGTGGGTGTGTGTGCGTGCACATTCCCAGCCTGCATGCAAGTGGGTGTGTGTGCGTGCACATTCCCAGCCAGTGTGCGAGTGGGTGTGCGTGCGTGCACGCTCCCAGCCGGTGTGCGAGCGGGTGTGTGTGTGCGTGCACGCTCCCAGCCGGTGTGCGAGCGAGTGTGTGTGTGCGTGCACATTCCCAGCCTGCGTGCGAGCGAGTTTGTGTGTGCGTGCACATTCCCAGCCTGCGTGCGAGCAAGTGTGCGTGTGCGTGCACATTCCCAGCCTGCGTGCGAGCAAGTGTGCGTGTGCGTGCACATTCCCAGCCGGTGTGCGAGCGGGTGTGTGTGTGTGCGTGCACATTCCCAGACAGTGTGCGAGCGGGTGTGTGTGCGTGCACATTCCCAGCCTGCGTGCGAGCGAGTTTGTGTGTGCGTGCACATTCCCAGCCAGTGTGCGAGCGAGTGTGTGTGCGTGCACATTCCCAGCCAGTGTGAGTGGGTGTGTGTGCGTGCACATTCCCAGCCAGTGTGAGTGGGTGTGTGTGCGTGCACATTCCCAGCCAGTGTGCGAGCGAGTGTGTGTGCGTGCACATTCCCAGCCAGTGTGAGTGGGTGTGTGTGCGTGCACATTCCCAGCCAGTGTGCGAGTGGGTGTGTGTGCGTGCACATTCCCAGCCAGTGTGCGAGTGGGTGTGTGTGCGTGCACATTCCCAGCCAGTGTGCGAGTGGGTGTGTGTGCGTGCACATTCCCAGCCAGTGTGCGAGTGGGTGTGTGTGCGTGCACATTCCCAGCCAGTGTGCGAGTGGGTGTGTGTGCGTGCACATTCCCAGCCTGCGTGCGAGCGAGTTTGTGTGTGCGTGCACATTCCCAGCCTGTGTGCGAGTGGGTGTGTGTGCGTGCACATTCCCAGCCAGTGTGCGAGCGAGTGTGTGTGCGTGCACATTCCCAGCCAGTGTGAGTGGGTGTGTGTGCGTGCACATTCCCAGCCAGTGTGAGTGGGTGTGTGTGCGTGCACATTCCCAGCCTGTGTGCGAGCGGGTGTGTGTGTGTGCGTGCACATTCCCAGCCGGTGTGCGAGCGGGTGTGTGTGTGCGTGCACATTCCCAGCCAGTGTGCGAGTGGGTGTGTGTGCGTGCACATTCCCAGCCAGTGTGCGAGTGGGTGTGTGTGCGTGCACATTCCCAGCCAGTGTGCGAGTGGGTGTGTGTGCGTGCACATTCCCAGCCAGTGTGCGAGTGGGTGTGTGTGCGTGCACATTCCCAGCCAGTGTGCGAGTGGGTGTGTGTGCGTGCACATTCCCAGCTAGTGAGCGAGTGTGTGTGTGTGCGTGCACATTCCCAGCCAGTGTGTGAGTGGGTGTGTGTGCGTGCACATTCCCAGCCTGTGTGCGAGTGGGTGTGTGTGCGTGCACATTCCCAGCCTGTGTGCAAGCGAGTGTGTGTGCGTGTGGGTGTGTGTGCGTGCACATTCCCAGCCAGTGTGCAAGTGGGTGTGTGTGCGTGCACATTCCCAGCCTGTGTGCAAGCGAGTGTGTGTGCGTGCACATTCCCAGCCTGTGTGCAAGCGAGTGTGTGTGCGTGTACATTCCCAGCCTGTGTGCGAGCGAGTGTGTGTGCGTGCACATTCCCAGCCAGTGTGCAAGTGGGTGTGTGTGCGTGCACATTCCCAGCCTGTGTGCAAACGAGTGTGTGTGCGTGCACATTCCCAGCCTGTGTGCAAGCGAGTGTGTGTGCGTGCACATTCCCAGCCTGTGTGCAAGCGAGTGTGTGTGCGTGCACATTCCCAGCCTGTGTGCAAGCGAGTGTGTGTGCGTGCACATTCCCAGCCTGTGTGCAAGCGAGTGTGTGTGCGTGTGGGTGTGTGTGCGTGCACATTCCCAGCCAGTGTGCAAGTGGGTGTGTGTGCGTGCACATTCCCAGCCAGTGTGCAAGTGGGTGTGTGTGCGTGCACATTCCCAACCAGTGTGCAAGTGGGTGTGTGTGCGTGCATATTCCCAGTCAGTGTGCGAGCGAGTGTGTGTGCGTGCACATTCCCAACCAGTGTGCGAGTGGGTGTGTGTGCGTGCATATTCCCAGCCTATGTGCAAGCGAGTGTGTGTGCGTGCACATTCCCAGCCTGTGTGCAAGCGAGTGTGTGTGCGAGTGTGTGTGTGTGCGTGCACATTCCCAGCCAGTGTGCAAGCGGGTGTGTGTGCGTGCATATTCCCAGCCTGTGTGCAAGCGAGTGTGTGTGCGAGTGTGTGTGCGTGCACATTCCCAACCAGTGTGCGAGTGAGTGTGTGTGCGTGCACATTCCCAGCCAGTGTGCAAGCGGGTGTGTGTGCGTGCACATTCCCAGCCTATGTGCAAGCGAGTGTGTGTGCGTGCACATTCCCAGCCTAAGTGCAAGCGAGTGTGTGTGCGTGCACATTCCCAGCCAGTGTGCAAGCGGGTGTGTGTGCGTGCACATTCCCAACCAGTGTGCAAGCGAGTGTGTGTGCGTGCACATTCCCAGCCTGTGTGCAAGCGAGTGTGTGTGCGTGCACATTCCCAGCCAGTGTGCAAGTGGGTGTGTGTGCGTGCACATTCCCAACCAGTGTGCAAGCGAGTGTGTGTGCGTGCACATTCCCAGCCTGTGTGCGAGCGAGTGTGTGTGCGTGCACATTCCCAGCCTGTGTGCGAGCGAGTGTGTGCGTGCACATTCCCAGCCAGTGTGCAAGTGGGTGTGTGTGCGTGCACATTCCCAACCAGTGTGCAAGTGGGTGTGTGTGCGTGCATATTCCCAGCCAGTGTGCGAGCGAGTGTGTGTGCGTGCACATTCCCAACCAGTGTGCGAGTGGGTGTGTGTGCGTGCATATTCCCAGCCTGTGTGCAAGTGGGTGTGTGTGCGTGCATATTCCCAGCCTGCGTGCGAGTGGGTGTGTGTGCGTGCGCATTCCCAGCCAGTGTGCGAGCGAGTGTGTGCGTGCACATTCCCAGCCTGTGTGCGAGCGAGTGTGTGCGTGCACATTCCCAGCCTGCGTGCAAGCGAGTGTGTGTGCGTGCACATTCCCAGCCAGTGTGCGAGTGGGTGTGTGTGCGTGCACATTCCCAGCCAGTGTGCAAGTGGGCGTGTGTGCGTGCATATTCCCAGCCAGTGTGCGAGCGGGTGTGTGTGCGTGCACATTCCCAGCCAGTGTGCAAGTGGGTGTGTGCGTGCATATTCCCAGCCAGTGTGCGAGCGGGTGTGTGTGCGTGCACATTCCCAGCCAGTGTGCGAGTGGGTGTGTGTGCGTGCACATTCCCAGCCTGCGTGCGAGTGGGTGTGTGTGCGTGCACATTCCCAGCCAGTGTGCGCGTGCACATTCCCAGCCTGTGTGCGAGCGAGTGTGTGCGTGCACATTCCCAGCCTGCGTGCAAGCGAGTGTGTGTGCGTGCACATTCCCAGCCTGTGTGCGAGTGGGTGTGTGTGCGTGTGCGTGCACATTCCCAGCCAGTGTGCGAGTGGGTGTGTGTGCGTGCACATTCCCAGCCAGTGTGCGAGTGGGTGTGTGTGCGTGCACATTCCCAGCCAGTGTGCGAGTGGGTGTGTGTGCGTGCACATTCCCAGCCAGTGTGCGAGTGGGTGTGTGTGCGTGCACATTCCCAGCCTGCATGCAAGTGGGTGTGTGTGCGTGCACATTCCCAGCCAGTGTGCGAGTGGGTGTGTGTGCGTGCACATTCCCAGCCAGTGTGCGAGTGGGTGTGTGTGCGTGCACATTCCCAGCCAGTGTGCAAGCGAGTGTGTGTGCGTGCACATTCCCAGCCTGCGTGCAAGCGAGTGTGTGTGCGTGCACATTCCCAGCCTGCGTGCAAGCGAGTGTGTGTGCGTGCACATTCCCAGCCTGCGTGCAAGCGAGTGTGTGTGCGTGTGGGTGTGTGTGCGTGCACATTCCCAGCCTGTGTGCAGTGGGTGTTTGCGTGCACATTCCCAGCCTGTGTGCGAGTGGGTGTGTGTGCGTGCACATTCCCAGCCTGTGTGCGAGTGGGTGTGTGTGCGTGCACATTCCCAGCCAGTGTGCGAGCGGGTGTGTGTGCGTGCACATTCCCAGCCTGCGTGCGAGCGTGTGTGCGTGTGTGCGTGCGGGTGTGTGTGCGTGCACATTCCCAGCCTGTGTGCGAGCGAGTGTGTGTGCGTGCGGGTGTGTGTGCGTGCACATTCCCAGCCTGCGTGCAAGCGAGTGTGTGTGCGTGCACATTCCTAGCCAGTGTGCGAGTGGGTGTGTGTGCGTGCACATTCCCAGCCAGTGTGCGAGCGAGTGTGTGTGCGTGCGGGTGTGTGTGCATGCACATTCCCAGCCTGCGTGCAAGCGAGTGTGTGTGCGTGCACATTCCCAGCCTGTGTGCGAGTGGGTGTGTGTGCGTGCACGCGTGTGCCCAGCCTATGTGTGTGGGTGGGTGAGGACTGGATCAGGCTCAGCTGTGATGCCTCCCAGGGTGAAATAGCCCATCAGCACAACATGAAGAATGGCAACTTGGATGATGCAGCAGTGCCCGCCCAAAGTCCAGTCCATGGAACTGTCCCCCAGCAACACTCTACACCTTCAGGAGGAGGGGAGCAAATAAATCAGCCAGGGTGAGGGTGGGGGTGGCAGCAGCTGAGCCTCCAGCTACAGGGAGCCCTGGGGCCGGGGCTGGTCAGGAGGCGGGGGTCAGGGTAACTCCATATGGGCTTCGCCTGTTTCAAAGAGCTCTGTGTTTTAATGTGAATTTCTTTCTGCTCCAACACCCGATCAGATTTCATCCACTGGGACATTATGGTCTGGCACCAGCCCAGCAGAAACCAAGACCAGAGAATGCAAGCTGTAAGGGGGGTTGAAAACAGCTCAGGGCCTCCCCCCAAGTTGGCAAACGTTGAACTGAGCCACGTTGGCCAGATGTGAGCTCTGCTGAGTCAGCTCATCTCGGCCAAGTACATAGCACGTTAGCCTCAGTACCCTTGTACAGCAAGTGAGAGGAAGGGGAAGAGATTTCAACCTCATTGTAATAATCAGTGTGACTCCTGCTGAGTGGTATAGTGTCTGCACAGAATCAAGTTTGATTGTGAAGTGTTCCAGGGTCAAATAGCTCATTGGGTGGACTCACAACTGACCAATTGGACATCGTACTAAAAGGCCATTCATGAGAGAGAGATACAGAGGGGGAGAGAGAGAGAGAGATGCAGAGGGGGGGAGAGAGAGAGATGCAGAGGGGGGGAGAGAGAGAGATGCAGAGGGGGGGAGAGAGAGAGATGCAGAGGGGGGGAGAGAGAGAGATGCAGAGGGGGGGAGAGAGAGAGATGCAGAGGGGGGGAGAGAGAGAGATGCAGAGGGGGGGAGAGAGAGAGATGCAGAGGGGGGGAGAGAGAGAGATGCAGAGGGGGGGAGAGAGAGAGATGCAGAGGGGGGGAGAGAGAGAGATGCAGAGGGGGGGAGAGAGAGAGATGCAGAGGGGGGGAGAGAGAGAGATGCAGAGGGGGGGAGAGAGAGAGATGCAGAGGGGGGGAGAGAGAGAGATGCAGAGGGGGGGAGAGAGAGAGATGCAGAGGGGGGGAGAGAGAGAGATGCAGAGGGGGGGAGAGAGAGAGATGCAGAGGGGGGGAGAGAGAGAGATGCAGAGGGGGGGAGAGAGAGAGATGCAGAGGGGGGGAGAGAGAGAGATGCAGAGGGGGGGAGAGAGAGAGATGCAGAGGGGGGGAGAGAGAGAGATGCAGAGGGGGGGAGAGAGAGAGATGCAGAGGGGGGGAGAGAGAGAGATGCAGAGGGGGGGAGAGAGAGAGATGCAGAGGGGGGGAGAGAGAGAGATGCAGAGGGGGGGAGAGAGAGAGATGCAGAGGGGGGAGAGAGAGAGATGCAGAGGGGGGGAGAGAGAGAGATGCAGAGGGGGGGAGAGAGAGAGATGCAGAGGGGGGGAGAGAGAGAGATGCAGAGGGGGGGAGAGAGAGAGATGCAGAGGGGGGGAGAGAGAGAGATGCAGAGGGGGGGAGAGAGAGAGATGCAGAGGGGGGGAGAGAGAGAGATGCAGAGGGGGGGAGAGAGAGAGATGCAGAGGGGGGGAGAGAGAGAGATGCAGAGGGGGGGAGAGAGAGAGATGCAGAGGGGGGGAGAGAGAGAGATGCAGAGGGGGGGAGAGAGAGATGCAGAGGGGGGGAGAGAGAGAGATGCAGAGGGGGGGAGAGAGAGAGATGCAGAGGGGGGGAGAGAGAGAGATGCAGAGGGGGGGAGAGAGAGAGATGCAGAGGGGGGGAGAGAGAGAGATGCAGAGGGGGGGAGAGAGAGAGATGCAGAGGGGGGGAGAGAGAGAGATGCAGAGGGGGGGAGAGAGAGAGATGCAGAGGGGGGGAGAGAGAGAGATGCAGAGGGGGGGAGAGAGAGAGATGCAGAGGGGGGGAGAGAGAGAGATGCAGAGGGGGGGAGAGAGAGAGATGCAGAGGGGGGGAGAGAGAGAGATGCAGAGGGGGGGAGAGAGAGAGATGCAGAGGGGGGGAGAGAGAGAGATGCAGAGGGGGGGAGAGAGAGAGATGCAGAGGGGGGGAGAGAGAGAGATGCAGAGGGGGGGAGAGAGAGAGATGCAGAGGGGGGGAGAGAGAGAGATGCAGAGGGGGGGAGAGAGAGAGATGCAGAGGGGGGGAGAGAGAGAGATGCAGAGGGGGGGAGAGAGAGAGATGCAGAGGGGGGGAGAGAGAGAGATGCAGAGGGGGGGAGAGAGAGAGATGCAGAGGGGGGGAGAGAGAGAGATGCAGAGGGGGGGAGAGAGAGAGATGCAGAGGGGGGGAGAGAGAGAGATGCAGAGGGGGGGAGAGAGAGAGATGCAGAGGGGGGAGAGAGAGAGATGCAGAGGGGGGGAGAGAGAGAGATGCAGAGGGGGGGAGAGAGAGAGATGCAGAGGGGGGGAGAGAGAGAGATGCAGAGGGGGGAGAGAGAGAGATGCAGAGGGGGGGAGAGAGAGAGATGCAGAGGGGGGGAGAGAGAGAGAGATGCAGAGGGGGGGAGAGAGAGAGAGATGCAGAGGGGGGGGAGAGAGAGAGATGCAGAGGGGGGGGAGAGAGAGAGATGCAGAGGGGGGGGAGAGAGAGAGATGCAGAGGGGGGGGAGAGAGAGAGATGCAGAGGGGGGGGAGAGAGAGAGATGCAGAGGGGGGGAGAGAGAGAGATGCAGAGGGGGGGAGAGAGAGAGAGATGCAGAGGGGGGGGAGAGACAGATGCAGAGAGAGAGAGGGAGGGAGAGACAGATGCAGAGAGAGAGGGAGATATGCAGAGAGATGGTAATGTATAAGAGAGCGGAGAAATGATGAGAAAGACTGAGATGATGTAGAAAATGAGAAGGAACAAGAGAGTGCAAAGGAGAGGAGGAGGTAAAAAGATGGAGACGAAGATGGGAAAAAAGAGCAAGTGGGAGACAGACAGAGAAAGAGCGTGCGAGAGAGAGAGAGAATGAAAGACAGAATCACACTTCTATATGACCTTCTCAAATTTCTCAAAATACCCAAAGTGCTTCATATAACAATAAATTACTTTTGAAATTCAGTCACAGTTATAACAAACACAGCAATCAAACTGTGCATAGCAAGATCCCACAAATGACCAGCTGATTTTTTTTAAATATATATTCGTTTGTGGGATGTGGGCGTCATTGGCCAGGCCAGTATTTATTGCCCATCCCTAATTGCCCTTGAGAAGGTGGCGGTGAGCTGCCTTCTTGAACCACTGCAGTCCATGTGGGGTAGGTACACCCACAGTGCTGTTAGGAAGGGAGTTCCAGGATTTTGACCCAGCGACAGTGAAGGAACGGCGATATAGTTCCAAGTCAGGATGGTGTGTGACTTGGAGGGGAACTTGCAGGTGGTGATGTTCCCATGCATCTGCTGCCCTTGTCCTTCTAGGTGGTAGAGGTCAGGGGTTTGGAAGGTGCTGTTGAAGGAGGCTTGGTGAGTTGCTGCAGTGCATCTTGTAGATGGTACACACTGCTGCCACTGTACGTCATTGGTGGAGGGAGTGAATGTGCTTCTGAGGGTATTGGTTGAGGGGGGGGGGGGGGTTGGTGAATATCAGTCCAGGACATCAGGGAGAACTCCCTTGCTCCTCTTCCAATAGTGGCTGTGGGATCTTTTACAACCACCTCAGAGCGCAGACAGGGCCTCAGCTTAATGTAACATTTATAGGACAGAGGAGAACCACTTCAACGAGGTTTCTGGACCAGTTTTGGATAATCATGGAGAGGCAGGGGTTTGGAGCACAGTTGTGAGGATTACTTGCAAGCTTGGACTGTCCCCTTAAGGCTGCAGCTCCTGCACTCCCTGTGGGAACCCAGGGAATTACAAATTGTTGCTCATAGATTTTTGAGGTCAATTAGAGGAGGCATTGAGAGAAAGACAACAGTGTGTTCCAGGGCGATATCAGAACAACAGGAGTCTCATACCTTATGCTATGTGAGAGTGTGTTAAATGTACTGTAAGGTACAGTAACAGGAGGTGGGGAAGACTAGGGGAAAATGTCTGACATCAGGGGAGCTGGGGAGACAAGAAGCCAGAAAAATGATAGTCACAATTCCTCACCCCTTGGTGATCTGAATTCTGCTGTACTGACTGAAAAATCAGACCAAAGTCAGTTGATATACTGGCTGCAGGACACTGGGGAGACGCCAGTGCCCGTCGGAGCTTTTACATCAAAATAAGGGGGCAGATAGAGCCTTGGATTAATGTCTCATCCAAAAGATAGCACCTCCAACAGTGCAGCACTCCCTCAGTACTGACCCTCCGACAGTGCAGCGCTCCCTCAGTACTGACCCTCTGACAGTGCCGCGCTCCCTCAGTACTGACCCTCCGACAGTGCCGCGCTCCCTCAGTACTGACCCTCCGACAGTGCAGCACTCCTTCAGCACTGACCCTCCGACACTGCAGCACTCCCTCACTACTGACTCTCCGACAGTGCGGCGCTCCCTCAGTACTGACTCTCCGACAGTGCGGCGCTCCCTCAGTACTGACCCTCCGACAGTGCGGCGCTCCCTCAGTACTGACCCTCCGACAGTGCGGCGCTCCCTCAGTACTGACCCTCCGACAGTGCGGCGCTCCCTCAGTACTGACCCTCCGACAGTGCGGCGCTCCCTCAGTACTGACCCTCCGACAGTGCGGCGCTCCCTCAGTACTGACCCTCCGACAGTACGGCGCTCCCTCAGTACTGACCCTCCGACAGTGCGGCGCTCCCTCAGTACTGACCCTCCGACAGTGCGGCGCTCCCTCAGTACTGACCCTCCGACAGTGCGGCGCTCCCTCAGTACTGCACTGGGAATGAGAGCCTGGTTTATGTGCACGAGTCTCTGGAGTACAATTTAAAAACAAAGGGGGGAAATTTATCCTGGCGGCAGGCAACTCAACATTCGGTAAAAGCGACGCTGAGATCCCTGCGTTTCCTCTTTTCTGGAAGGCCCGCCAAATCTAGCGCCAATCAGGCACTTAAGTGGACGGCGATGGGCCGTCTAAAGGACCAAGGACTCCGTCACCGGAGGTCCTGTCCTTAGGGAGCAGGCATCCAAATCGAGGCCAGCAGCTGCAGTACCACCCACCAGAGGTTGCGGAGCATGGCTGGACCCAGGCCTCAGGTAGGTCATGATGGGAGGGGTCTCAGGGTGAGGATCAGTGGGAAGGGGATGTGTGGGTGCAGAGTAAAGGGCTCTCAGCAGGCCCCCCCTTTTCCTGATGCCATGTCCCTCGTTCAGGCACTAAGTGCCTTTGAACAAGGGAGCCTCCCCCCTCAACCCCTGCAGTCAGGGAGCAACCCACACATTTTCCGTGCAGTGACAGGGCCGCCCAACGCACAGCTAATTGCGGCCGCAGAATGAGGACCTTAACTGGGGGTTAATTGCCCAGTTTCGGGCTCCAATTGGATGTGGGGTGGGAAGACTGTTCACAGGCCTTCCTGCCCTGGAATACATTTTGGCAAAGGTGGGATGGTGGCAGAAAATGACCCTCCCTCCCACCCCGAACCCCACCCCCTCTCCCACCATCCCACCCGATTTCACGCTCTTCCCACCTCCAAACCCATTGCAGGGGACAGCATAAAATTCCCCCACAATCTTCTGCCTGAGAGGTGAGAGAACGTGCTCCATACTGAGGCACGGGTGACATGGTCTATAATTGGAAAAAGGATGGATTTGCCTCAACTTTTTTTTTAAATCAAAGATTTACTTCCCGTCATAAGAAGAGAATAGCAAAAGTTTAATTTCTTACATTTTAGCTGCTGATCCGCTATTAACCCATTAACTCCCCATGTCCCCCGTTAGATGCTGCTAACCTGGTGCATCTTCCTGATCCGTGAGGTTAAGTTCCAAACCGGACAGCAAATGCATCAACTGAGCACAGAACCGTTTTCTCCATGCCTTACAAAAAGGGTGCGTTATAAAGAAAGACTTGCATTTATATAGCACCGTTCACTATCTCAGGATATCCCAGAGTGCTTCACAGACAATGAAGTACTTTTGAAGTGTCGTCACTGTTGGAACAAACCAATTTGCGCACAGCAAGATCCCACAAACAGCAATGTGGTAATGAGAGATTGCAGGTGTCAACTCTCTATTTACAAATCAGCAATTTCTGTTGAACTACAGGAACATAAGGGATTTATTCATTTCAGGTTCTTCACCAGCCCTGTCTTGTGAGTAAAACATGGGAACTTGCTACACAGATAACAAAGAGTCAATTAGACAGTTTGGAACGGAGATGAAGTTGCTCCAATTCAGTCAGAGAACCAGAGCTCCAGCTGGGTAAGACGGAATCAACAAATTGACCCTCACACGTCAGATTTTTAGTTTCATTTACATTCCTGGGCTCCTCATCTGAAACCACAGGAGAAGCATTTATCAGTAGTGGCTCAGTGAGTAGCACTTACACTGCAGAGTTAGAAATCCCACTCCAGAGAATTGAGTACATAATCCAGGCTGACACTCCCAGTGCACTACTGAGGGAGTGCCGCACTGCCGGGAGTGGGGGGCCAGTGCTGTGGGAGTGCCGCGCTGCCGCGGGGGTCAGTGCTGTGGGAGTGCCGCACTGCCGGGAGTGGGGGGCCAGTACTGTGGGAGTGCCGCACTGCCGGGAGTGGGGGGCCAGTACTGTGGGAGTGCCGCACTGCCGCGGGGGTCAGTACTGTGGGAGTGCCGCACGGCCGCGGGGGCCAGTACTGTGGGAGTGCCGCACGGCCGGGAGTGGGGGGCCAGTACTGTGGGAGTGCCGCACGGCCGGGAGTGGGGGGCCAGTACTGTGGGAGTGCCGCACTGCCACGGGGGTCAGTACTGTGGGAGTGCCGCACTGCCGGAGGGCCAGTACTGAGGGAGTGCCGCACTGCCGGGAGTGGGGGGCCAGTGCTGAGGGAGCGCCGCACTGCCACGGGGGTCAGTACTGTGGGAGTGCCGCACTGCCGGAGGGCCAGTACTGAGGGAGCGACGCACTGCCGGAGGGCCAGTACTGAGGGAGCGACGCACTGCCGGAGGGCCAGTACTGAGGGAGCGCCGCACTGCCACGGGGGTCAGTACTGTGGGAGTGCCGCACTGCCGGAGGGCCAGTACTGAGGGAGTGCCGCACTGCCGGGAGTGGGGGGCCAGTGCTGAGGGAGCGCCGCACTGCCACGGGGGTCAGTACTGTGGGAGTGCCGCACTGCCGGAGGGCCAGTACTGAGGGAGCGACGCACTGCCGGAGGGCCAGTACTGTGGGAGCGCCGCACTGCCGGAGGGCCAGTACTGTGGGAGCGCCGCACTGCCACGGGGGTCAGTACTGGGGGAGCGCCGCACTGCCACGGGGGTCAGTACTGGGGGAGCGCCGCACTGCCACGGGGGTCAGTACTGGGGGAGCGCCGCACTGCCGGAGGGCCAGCACTGAGGGAGCGCCGCACTGCCGGAGGGCCAGCACTGAGGGAGCGCCGCACTGCCGGAGGGCCAGCACTGAGGGAGCGCCGCACTGCCGGAGGGCCAGCACTGAGGGAGCGCCGCACTGCCGGAGGGCCAGCACTGAGGGAGCGCCGCACTGCCGGAGGGCCAGCACTGAGGGAGCGCCGCACTGCCGGAGGGCCAGCACTGAGGGAGCGCCGCACTGCCGGAGGGTCAGCACTGAGGGAGCGCCGCACTGCCGGAGGGTCAGCACTGAGGGAGCGCCGCACTGCCGGAGGGTCAGCACTGAGGGAGCGCCGCACTGCCGGAGGGTCAGCACTGAGGGAGCGCCGCACTGCCGGAGGGTCAGCACTGAGGGAGCGCCGCACTGCCGGAGGGTCAGCACTGAGGGAGCGCCGCACTGCCGGAGGGTCAGCACTGAGGGAGCGCCGCACTGCCGGAGGGTCAGCACTGAGGGAGCGCCGCACTGCCGGAGGGTCAGCACTGAGGGAGCGCCGCACTGCCGGAGGGCCAGCACTGAGGGAGCGCCGCACTGTCAGAGATGCTGTCTTTCAAGCTGAAATGTTAAACTGAGTAAGGGGAAGTTGAGCAGCCTATACTGCTGCAAAGCAGAGAGTGATCTGGGCCATTTATATGGTTGTGTAGCAGTTTCCGATTTCCCTCACGTCAAGGTTATTCTTTGTAAGAGTGTCCTTCAGTGACCATGCATTCCACTTATTAAAAAATTCAGTAACAGATGGAGATGGGCTGGACAGACAACAAGCTTCTGCCATTAAATCATCCACAGTAACTCTCAAATGGTCAGACAGGAAATATTTTCTCAAAAGGCGACTGGATGCGTGTTTGCCAGAACATACTAAACCACTACAGAAAAGGTTCATATTCACCTCCCCCTCCCCCAGTATGAATTTCAAAATCAGGCTCTAACAGAAATATGATTACTTCCCTTAATCTAAAACAAATAAAAAAGTAATGTAGAAAAACAGCCAACTCAGACCAAATCCCTAAATCAGGAGGGATGAGCAACTATTCTGTGTCACTTACCTTTCAATAACTTTGCTATGATGCACTGTGATATCCTGGTGAACATTTAAAACCAGAAGCCCAACTAACTCAGTCTTCCCTGGTCAAACTCATGGAATAATACAGCAATCCAAAAGGCCATTCAGCCCATCGTGCTGTGCTGGCTTTTTAAAAGCACTTTCCAAAGTTATTTTTATATCTGCTTCCACTGTCCTTCCAGGGAGTGCACTCTGTTGAGTATGGGAGATTTAGGGGTGATCTAATGGAGTTCTTTAAGATGATTAAAGGAGTTGATCGGGTCAATAGACAGAAACTATTTCCTCTGGTGGGGGGAGTCCAGAATACGGGGGAATAACCTTAAAATTAGACCCAGGCCGTTCAGGGGTGATGTTAGGAAGCACTTCTTCACACAAAGGGGAGTGGAAATCTGGAACTCTCTTCCCCCAAAAAGCTGTCGATGCTGGGGATCAATTGAAAATTTTAAAACTGAGATTGCTCACTGTTTGTTGGGCTAGGGTACTAAAGGTTACGGAACTAAGGCAGGTAGATGGAGTTAAAATACAGATCAGCCATGATCTAATTGAATGACGCAACAGGCTGGAAGGGCTGAATGGCCTCCTCCTGTTCACAGATTATAACAACTCGCTGAGTAAAAAAGAAAATCTCCTCATTTCCCCTCTGGCTCTTTTGCCGATTGTCTTTTATTGCAGGACTGACCAGCTAAGGCAGAATATTCTTGCTTGTTTCTATCGTGTGTGTCAAAGTGCATTCTTCAGAAAGGAAGGAGTGTTCCAATAGAAACATCCAGAACAATTCATGGGGCATGTCTGAACACCCTGATAGACCCACCCCTCTGCCTATACCACTCAGTCTGTACATACGACAGCCCAACTTTTAACCCCTGCCCACCTGGCACCGGTGAGACAGTCACCAATTGAAATGGCATTCGGAGGGTGGGGAAGTCACTTAGATCTGCACTCAACTTCACTTGGCAGCGAAAATAAAATGTTCACGGGTGCAGGCCCTCCCCAGACAGGAGGACAGTATCAGTGTGGCAGGCTGGTCGTCACTGCCTCTCTCTCACGCTTCTGAGACAGGATGTTGTGGGTTCAAATCCCAGTCCAGATACATGAGCACTGAATCCAGGCTGACCCTCCCAGTGCAGTACTGAGAGAGTCATCAGACGTTGAATTGAGAGCATGTCTGCGCCCCCCCACTCACGTGTATGTAAAAGATTCCCTGGGGCCAATAGTTATCCCTTAACCAACATCACTAAAACAGGTTATCAGCTCATTTGTCATATTGCTGTTTGTGGGATCTTGCTGTGCGCAAATTAGCTGTGCATTTCCTACATTACAAAGCGTGACTACACTTCAAAAAATACTTCATTGTCTGTGAAGCACTCTAGGATATCCTGAGATAGTGAACGGTGCTATATAAATGCAAGTCTTTCTTTATAACGCACCCTTTTAGTAAGGCACGGAGAAAACGGTCTGTGCTCAGTCGATATATTTGCTGTCCGGTTTGGAACTTAACCTCACGGATCAGGAGGATGCACCAGGTTAGCAACATCTAAGGGGGTACATGGGGTGATCACAGAGGGAGTTAATGGGTTAATAGCGGATCTGCAGCTAGAATGTAAGAAATTAAACTTTTGCTGTTCTCTTTTTATGACAGGAAGTAAAACTTTGAGTAAAAAAAGTGAGGCTGAAACTTCCTTTTTCCAATTATAGACAATGTTAGACATGGCACAGTGAGTCGCAATCTCACGCCTCCAAGGCGGAAGGTTATGGGGTCAGGTCTTCAGCACATAATCTAGGCTGACAGTGTGGCGCTCCCTCAGTACTGACCCTTCGACGGTGCGGCGCTCCCTCAGCACCGACCCTTCGACGGTGCGGCGCTCCCTCAGCACCGACCCTCCGACGGTGCGGCGCTCCCTCAGCACCGACCCTCCGACGCTCCCTCAGCACCGACCCTCCGACGCTCCCTCAGCACCGACCCTCCGACGCTCCCTCAGCACCGACCCTCCGACGCTCCCTCAGCACCGACCCTCCGACAGTGCAGCACTCCCTCAGCACCGACCCTCCGACAGTGCAGCACTCCCTCAGTACCGACCCTCCGACAGTGCAGCACTCCCTCAGTACCGACCCTCCGACAGTGCAGCACTCCCTCAGTACTGCACTGGCACTGTCGGCGGTGCCATCTTTTGAATTAAGTGTCAAACAGACGTGCTGTCTGCCTCTCAGGTGGATGTAAAAGATTCCACTGCCACTATTTGAAAGAGCAGAGGAGCTCTCCCCAGCACGCTGAGCCAATACTCATCCCTGACCAGGTGATCTAGCCAGAATAAAATTGAATCAAAGACTGAGAGGAAGAGCTGTAATGGAACATTGGGTGATCTTTAAGGAAGAGATGCTTCAGGTACAGGCTAGGTACATTCCAACAAGGGTGAAAGGTAAGGGGAACCAAAACCAGGGCTCCTTGGATATCGAGGGAGATAGAGAATATGATGAAACAAGAAGAAAAAAAGGTGTATGGTACATGTCAGGTGAAATCTTCAAATGAGAACCAGGCCAAATACAATAAGATGAAGTGGAAATTAAGACTGGCAAAGAGAAAATATGAGAGTAGAACAGTCAACATAAAAGGGAACCCAAAAATCTTCTACTGCCATGTAAATAGTAAGCGGATAGCAAGAGGTGGAGTGGAGCCTATTAGGGACAAAGAGGACGATAGATGCTTAGAGATGCAAGGCAAGGCTAGAATACTTAATGAGTATTTTCTATGAGTGTTTACTAAGGAAGAGGATGTTGATAAAATATCGGTAGAAGCAGAGACAGTAGAGGCAATGGATAGGGTAAAAATTGAGGGAGGAGATACTGGAAAGGCTGACTATACTTGGGGCAGATAAGTCACCTGGTCCGGATGGTTTGCATCCCAGGTTGCTAAAGTAAGTGGGTGTGGAGATAGTGGAAGGGTTTTCCATAATCTTCCAATCTTCCCTAGATATGGGGGAGGTGCCAGAGGATTGGAGAGTGGCAAATGTGACCCCCTTATTCAAGAAAGGGTGTAAGGACAGTCCTAGCAACGACAGGCCACTTAGTTTAACATCAGCGGTACGTAAGGTTTTAGAAACAATAATCAGACAAAAAAAAAACAACAGACACTTGGAGAGGTTTGAGTTAATTAAGGGTAGCCAGCATGGATTTGTAAAAGGCAAATCATGCTTAACTAATCAAATTGAACTTTTTGATGGAGCAGAGAAGGTTGATGAAGAGAATGTGGTAGATGTTGTCTATATGGATTTTAAGAAAATGTTTGACAAAGTACCACATAAAAGGCTGGTTAGCAAAATTGAAGCTCATGGAATGGATGGTCAGTGTCCAATTGAATAAAAAATTGGCTGAAGGACAGAAAATAGCGAATCATGGTAAATGTTTTTTTTAAAGACTGTTGGATGGTAGATGGTGGTGTTCCCCAAGACTCAGTGCTGGGACTGCTGCTTTTTCTTTTACTATATATAAATGACTTGGGCATTGGAATACGAGTAGAATTTCAAAATTTGCCGATGATGCCAAACTTGGAGTGTCAAACAGTGAGGATGATATGAACTGCCCACAACAGGACATAGACTAGCAGAATGGACAGATGAGTGACAGATGGAATTTAATACAGACTAGTGTGAGGTGATGCATTTTGAGAAGGGATAGGGTGAGGCAATATAGATTTAATGGTGTAGTCCTAAAAAGTGTGCAGGAACTGAGAGACCTGGGAGAGCATGTGTATTGATCTTTGAAGGTGTCAGAACATAGAGAAAGTGGCAGTGGTTGGTAAAGCATATGTGGTCTTGGGATTCATAAATAGAGGCATAGAGTACAAAAGCAGGGAAGTTATGCTGAACCTTTATAAAGCACTGGTTGCACCAGTTCTGGTCACTGCACTTCAGCAAGGATGAGAGTGTCCTTGAGGGTGCAGAGGAGATTTGCCAGAATGGTTCCAGGGATGGAGGATTTTAGTTACAAGGTTAGGTTGGAAAAGCTGAGTTTGTTCTCCTTGGAACAAAGGAGATTGAGGGGAGATATGATAGAGGCGTACAAGATTATGACAGGCTCAGATAAGTCAGACAAGGAAAAACTGTTCCCATTAACTGATGGTACAAGGACTAGGGACACAGATTGAAGGCTGTGGGCAAGAGATGCAGGGGGAATGTGAGGAAGAACTATTTTGCACAGTGGGTGGTAATGACCTGGAACTCTCTGCCCACAAGGGTGATGGAAGTAGAGACAATCAATGACTTCAAAAGGAAATTGGATGGACACAAAGGCAATAAACACTCAGGGCTAGGGTATTTGAGCGGAGGCGTGGGACTGATTGGATCACTCCGTGGAGAGTTGGCATTGACTCAATGGACTGAATGGCCTCCTTCTGTGTTATAAATGACTCCATAATATTATTAAAACAGATTATCTGGTCATTGCTGTTTGTGGGAGCTTGCGTTTCCTACATTACTACAGTGACTACACTTCAAAAAGTACTTCCTTGGCTGTGAAGCATTTGGGATGTCCGGAGGTGGTGAAAGGCGCTAGACAAATGCAATGTCTTTCTTTTCTAAACCAGGACCTTATTACAGTCGGCCTCTTTTGCTTAGACCTGGATTTTCCTGTGGTCCTGTGTTTAAAGGATCTCGAGTCTCCTGCTCTGTCAGTTTATTTCTGAAGAATTTGCTGCATAAAAGATCTACTTTCACAGAGAGAATACTTCAATCCAGGCTCACAGTTTCTAGGGGAACCTTTGTGTACAAGAGGATGGCTGGTGTCTGGAAATGCTTGTTGCTTGCTGTTCTGTCCTTCTGTCCCCTCAGCGAATAGTCTCCGTGGATCACTCCCAGTTCAGAGGAGCAGCGTGGAAAGTTCACACTGACAGTATACACAACACAATCCCGGGATTGCAGTATCTGATATCATTGCAGGGAGGTCAATCTCCTGTGTTCCCCACCCCTCCCAAGTCTCTCGCACTTTTTAGAAAGTGCCTAATGGGGTTCATTCTATGAGTGCTGATGGCCCCCCAGTAACCACTCTGTGCACCAAGCCCCATTTCAGTTACCATCTATAATGAGGCTTAAAGCCCATTGGGGAGAAATTCACCTTGTGCGGCATTCAATGAAGCCGAATATCCAGCCGGGTGTATAACAGGCAGTACATGTGACATTAGCTGTTTGGCATTGCTGCCAGCATTCATTTCTATGCAGCTTTGTGCAAAGCATTAACAGCTAATGGGGTTCTGCCCTGTAGCAGGACAGATTGTTGGAACTCAGTGATCACAGACTGCAGTTACACAGTATACCTGACCCTTCCGAACCCAGTGAAAACACAGCTGATCCACTCGGAGCTTCCAGTCTGACTGCTGCTGATAACAGACCAAGCCGGCATAGCAAGAGTTAACTCTTTAACCCTTAGCTTGCTGCAGCCTTCTGTTATGCAATTCACTTTGGAAAAGGGGCTCAATGAAGGATTAGTCCAGTTAAGTGAGGGACACAAGCAGATCAACATTGGTACAAAGCACACAAAGAAAAGAAAAAGACTTGCATTTATATAGCACCTTTCACAACCACTGGACATCTCAAAGCGCTTTACAGCCAATGAAGTACTTTTGAAGTGTAATCGCTGTTGTAATGTAGGAAACACAGCAACCAGTTTGTGCACAGCAAGATCCCAAGCACAGCAAGAGCCTACAAACAGCAATGTGTTATTGACCAGCTGGTGATGTTGATTGAGGGATAGATATTGACCAGGACACCGGGGAGGACACCCCTGCACTTCTTCAAAATAGGGCCCCGGGATCTTTTACATCCACCTGAGAGAGCAGACAGGGCCTCTCATCGGAAAGGAACACATTCATGTGCACATACAGGGACATGCGCACTGACATACAAACAGCACACACACACGTACATGCAAAACAATTAGCACACGCACAAAACACATCTAAACATACATCAACCTGCATATGTACACTCACACATACAATGGATGATCTCTAACAAGGGACTTTCCTCATACACAGTGGATTAAGTGCCCAGGAGACATAAACTGGAAGGAGTCCCTGAACCTGTCTGCCTGTCTGTCCTCGTATAGCTCGATCTTTTTGGCCAAGGGTTAGGTCGCCCGTCCTAATGTCTCCTTCTTTGGATTGGTATTAAATTCTGTCTGATTACACTCCTGTGAAGCACCTTGGGACATTTATGTGACACTAAAGGCGCTATATAAAGGCTTGTTGTAGTTACTCCAGCTCACTCAGACTGTGGAATTTCCCCAACCACGCAGGACACGGGAGGAGGGACCTCCAGCACAATCCACCAGGGGAGAAATCCAGGAGCAATGTTTGAATTAGGAGACAAGACAGGATCCCACTCCTCACACAGATGCTGTTCTTGGGTCCTGCCCTCGCCCCACGTCTGAATGACCCCCTTAACCTGGATTAGCGGCTGTCAGGCATTGGAAACGAGACAGAAAACCAGACAGTCCATGTAAATGGAGATTCCAGGCTGAGTAGCCCACAGCTGCTTGCAGTCACTTTTAAACTTCAGTAAATAATTTTTTTAAATCACCTGCATAGGAACAAGAGGAGGCCACTCAGCCCTTCAAGCCTATTCCACCATTCTACTAGACCATGACTGATCTGTACCTCAACCTGCCTTTGCTCCATCTCCTTACCCAACAAACTATCAATCTCAGTCTTGAAAAGCTCCCCCAGCATCCATAGAATTTTGGGTGAGGGTTCCAGATTTCCAGTGTCTTTTATGTAAAGAAATGCTTCCTGATTTCACTCCTAAGTGACCCAGCTTTAATCTTATAATCGTGCCCCCTCGTTCTGGATTCTCCCGCCAGAGGAAATAGTTTCTCTTTTTCCCCCTACTGTGTCTGTTGTGGCTTGATGGGTTGTGACTCAGAAGACCATGGGTTCAAGCCTCATTGCTGAGATTTGAGCACAAAATCCAGGCTGACACCTCAGTGCAGTACTGAGGGAGTGCAGCACTGTCGGAGGTGTCGTCTTTCAGATGAGACAATGAACCGAGGGCCTGTGTTACCTCTCAGGTGGACATAAAAGATCCCATGATACTATTCAAAGAAGAGCTGAGAAGTTATCCTCACTATCCTGACCAACAAGACTTTGACCTCGTCAGCAGACGTGGTCTCTTCAGACTACTAGAAAAGATCGGATGTCCACCAAAGCTACTAAGTATCATCACCTCATTCCATGACAAAATGAAAGGCACAATTCAGCATAGCAGCACCTCATCAGACCCCTTTCCTATCCTGAGTGGTGTGAAACAGGGCTGTGTTCTCGCACCCACACTATTTGGGATTTTCTTCTCCCTGCTGCCTCCGGAGAATACTTGGCATCAGGTGGCAGGACCGTATCTCCAACACAGAAGTCCTCGAGGCGGCCAACATCCCCAGCTTATACACACTACTGAGTCAGCGGCGCTTGAGATGGCTTGGCCATGTGAGCCGCATGGAAGATGGCAGGATCCCCAAGGACACATTGTACAGCGAGCTCGTCACTGGTATCAGACCCACCGGCCGTCCATGTCTCAGCTTTAAAGACATCTGCAAACACGACATGAAGTCCTGTGACATTGATCATAGGTTGTGGGAGTCAGTTGCCAGCGATCGCCAGAGCTGGCGGGCAGCCATAAAGGCAGGGCTAAAGTGTGGCGAGTCGAAGAGACTTAGCAGTTGGCAGATAAAAAAGACAGAGGCGCAAGGGGAGAGCCAACTGTGTAACAGCCCCGACAAACAATTTCTTCTGCAGCACCTGTGGAAGAGTCTGTCACTCTAGAACTGGCCTTTATAGCCTCTCCAGGCGCTGCTCCACAAACCACTGACCACCTCCAGGCGCTTACCCATTGTCTCTCGAGACAAGGAGGCCAAAGAAGAAGAAGAATTCATCCATCAACCAACAGCACTAGGTTAAGAGAAATTATCTGCTCATTTGTTCCATTGCTACTTGTGGAATCTTGCCGTGCACAAATTGGCTGCCACGAAAGATAGCATGTCTGAAAGTGACGAAGGTGATCAGAGACAGTGGAGCCTCACCTACCTTGAATTCAACAACTTCCTCAGTAAGAACTCAATAGCAACTTGAACATTTTCTGTCGCCTACATTCACCTTTAATCTATTCTCAATTCTGGTTTTTTTTTTGTCCCATTTCTTTCATGAACACCAGTTTTTTAAAAAATGGTTAAATAGTTCAGTAATTACTCCACCTTTCAAAAGAGAATTTGATTTACAAAGAACAAAGAACAGTACAGCACAGGAACAGGCCATTCGGCCCTCCAAGCCTGCGCCGATCTTGATGCCTGCCTAAACTAAAACCTTCTGCACTTCCGGGGCCCATATCCCTCTATTCCCATCCTATTCATATATTTGTCAAGATGTCTCTTAAACGTCGCTATCGTACCTGCTTCCACCACCTCCCCCGACAGCATGTTCCAGGCACTCACCACCCTCTGTGTAAAAAAACCTGCCTTGCACATCCCCTCTAAGCTTTGCCCCTCGCACCTTAAACCTATGTCCCCTAGTAACTGACTCTTCCACCCTGGGAAAAAGCTTCTGACTATCCACTCTGTCCATGCCGCTTATAACTTTGTAAACCTCTATCATGTCGCCCCTCCACCTCCGTCGTTCCAGTGAAAACAATCGGAGTTTTTCCAACCTCTCCTCATAGCTAATGCCCTCCAGACCAGGCAACATCCTGGTAAACCTCTTCTGTACCCTCTCCAAAGCCTCCACGTCCTTCTGGTAGTGTGGCGACCAGAATTGCACACAATATTCTAAGTGTAGCCTAACTAAAGTTCTGTACAGCTGCAGCATGACTTGCCAATTTTTATACTCTTTGCCTACGACCGATGAAGGCAAGCATGCCGTATGCCTTCTTGACTACCTTATCCACCTGCGTTGCCACTTTCAGTGACCTGTGGACCTGTACACCCAGATCTCTCTGCCTGTCAATACTCCTAAGGGTTCTGCCATTTACTGTATACCTCCCACCTGCATTAGACCTTCCAAAATGCATTACCTCACATTTGTCCGGATTAAACTCCATCTGCCATTTCTCTGCCCAAGTCTCCAACCGATCTATATCCTGCTGTATCCTCTGACAATCCTCATCACTATCCGCAACTCCACCAACCTTTGTGTCGTCTGCAAACTTACTAATCAGACCAGTTACATTTTCCTCCAAATCATTTATATATACTACAAACAGCAAAGGTCCCAGCACTGATCCCTGCCGAACACCACTAGTCACATCCCTCCATTCTGAAAAACACCCATCCACAGATACCCTCTGTCTTCTATGACCGAGCCAGTTCTGTATCCATCTTGCCAGCTCACCTCTGATCCCGTGTGACTTCACCTTTTGTACCAGTCTGCCATGCGGGACCTTGTCAAAGGCTTTACTGAAGTCCATATAGATAACATCCACTGCCCTTCCTTCATCAATCATCTTCGTCACTTCCTCAAAAAACACAGTCAAATTAATGAGACACGACCTCCCCTTCACAAAACCATGCTGTCTCTCGCTAATAAGTTCGTTTGCTTCCAAATGAAAGTAAATCCCGTCCCGAAGAATCCTCTCTAATAATCTCCCTACCACTGACGTAAGGCTCACCGGCCTATAATTTCCTGGATTATCCTTGCTACCCTTCTTAAACAAAGGCACAACATTGGCTATTCTCCAGTCCTCTGGGACCTCACCTGTAGCCAATGAGGATGCAAAGATTTCTGTCACGGCCCCAGCAATTTCTTCCCTCGCCTCCCTCAGTATTCTGGGGTAGATCCCATCAGGCCCTGGGGACTTATCTACCTTAATGCTTTGCACTTGAAAGGGAAAAAATTGCACAACTGTGGGGCAGGGAAGAGGGACTAATTGGATAACTCAGAGCTAGCACAGGCAGGATAGGCTGAATGGCCTGCTTCTGTGCTGTATGATTGTGTGTGACATACTCACTTAGAGCAGCCTCTTGGTTTTCAAACGTCTTCTTTTGTAGCTTTATTCAAATCTCACATCTGCTTCCAACAAATAATCTAGGCTGACAACCCGAGTGCAATAATAAGCTTGAATCTGTAAATCCTTAACAGTGGGATCAAACAGACACGAGTGGAGAAACGGAAATCACTCTGAAGTCACTGTTTACTCCCACTTGCACGAGAACAGGGGGAGTACTGGCCAGAACACCAGGAGAACTCCTTTAAATAAGTGGGAACAGGTAACTGAGTTGGATGATCAGCCATGATCATAATGAATGGTGGAGCAGGCTCGAAGGGGCAAATGGCCGACTCCTGCTCCTATTTTCTATGTTTCTATGTTTAACTCCGTGGGATCTTTAACATCGACCTGGTCAGACAGACAAGCATGGCCTTGAATTAACACCTCATCTAATAACAGTGCTGTCCAGTGCGGCAGAGAGTCAGCCTGGAGTATATGCCACACCAAGTGGGCCAAGGGGTCATTCACAGATTTATACTGCACAGAAGCAGGCCATTCGGCCCATCGTGCCTGTGCTGGCTCTTTGAAAGAGCTATCCAATTAGTCCCACCTCCCCTGCTCTCTCCCCATATTCCTGTAAACTCTGTCCCTTCAAGTATTTATTCAATTCCCTTTTGAAAATTACTATTGAATCTGCTTCCACTGCCCTTTCAGGCAGCGCGTTCCAGATCACAACAACTCACTGTGTAAAAAACAAATCTCCTCGTCTCGCCCTCTGGTTCTTTTGCGAATTATTTTAAATCTGTGTCCTCTGGTTACCGACCCTCCTGCCACTGGAAACAGTTTCTCCTCCTTTACACGAACAAAATCCCTCATGATTTTGAACATCTCTATTAAATCTTCTCTTAACTTTCTCTGCTCTAAGGAGCACAATCGCAGCTTCCCCAGTCTCTCCACAAAACTGAGGTCCCTCATTCCAGATAGCGTTCTAGTATATTTTTAGTGCACCCTCACTAAGGCTTTGACATCCTTAGATAAAGACCTGTTCCATAAACAGCTAATAGACATATCGCAGGAACACATCTTCCATCACCTTCAGGGTGACAGTTTCTTACCTTGTCCTTGTGAGAGGGAGTTACCTGACCCCTGCAAGGTCACATGCATTGGCCAAGGGCAGGACCAGGCTCAGTGATGCTGCTTTGCCTCGACAGTTGAATAATCTGCCTTCAGGAGGAAAGTGGGAACTCGGGCAACTCTCACCCAATGCAGCCAAGAGCCACACTTGATTCAACACAATTAAACCTGGACTCTCTGTCACAATGAGGAGTCAAATTATAGAACTTTTATTTTAATTTATTCTCAGTATTTGGGTGAGCCTGGCCAGACTGCAGTCATTGCCCATCCCCTGGCTGCCTTGAGCAGTGTAATTAAAGAGAGAATTTGCATTTCTATAACGCCTTTAACAACCTCTGGCCATTCCAAGTGCCTCAGTCCCACAAACAGAAATGGAATAAATGGCCAGAACAACTGTGTCTTATTAAAATTAGAACATTACAGCGCAGTACAGGCCCTTCGGCCCTCGATGTTGCGCCGACCTGTGAAACCATCTGACCTAAACTATTCCATTTTCATCCATATGTCTATCCAATGACCACTTAAATGCCCTTAAAGTTGGCGAGTCTACTACTGTTGCAGGCAGGGCGTTCCACGCCCCTACTACTCTCTGCGTAAAGAAACTACCTCTGACATCTGTCCTATATCTTTCACCCCTCATCTTAAAGCAATGTCCCCTCGTGTTTGCCATCATCATCCGAGGAAAAAGACTCTCACTATCCACCCTATCTAACCCTCTGATTATCTTATATGTCTCTATTAAGTCACCTCTCCTCCTCCTTCTCTCCAATGAAAACAACCTCAAGTCCCTCAGCCTTTCCTCGTAAGACCTTCCCTCCATACCAGGCAACATCCTAGTAAATCTCCTCTGCACCCTTTCCAAAGCTTCCACATCCTTCCTATAATGCGGTGACCAGAACTGCACGCAATACTCAAGGTGCGGCCTCACCAGAGTTTTGTACAGCTGCATCATGACCTCGTGGCTCCGAAACTCGATCCCCCTACTAATAAAAGCTAACACACCATATGCCTTCTTAACAGCCCTATTAACCTGGGTAGCAACGTTCAGGGATTTATGTACCTGGACACCAAGATCTCTCTGCTCATCTACACTACCAAGAATCTTCCCATTAGCCCAGTACTCTGCATTGCTGTTACTCCTTCCAAAGTGAATCACCTCACACTTCTCCGCATTAAACTCCATTTGCCATCTCTCAGCCCAGCTCTGCAGCCTATCTATGTCCCTCTGTACCCTACAACACCCTTCGACACTATCCACAACTCCACCGACCTTCGTGTCATCCGCAAATTTACTAACCCACCCTTCTACACCCTCTTCCAGGTCATTTATAAAAATGACAAACAGCAGTGGCCCCAAAACAGATCCTTGCGGTACACCACTAGTAACTAAACTCCAGGATGAACATTTGCCATCAACCACCACCCTCTGTCTTCTTTCAGCTAACCAATTTCTGATCCAAAGCTCTAAATCACCTTCAACCCCATACTTCCGTATTTTCTGCAATAGCCTACCGTGGGGAACCTTATCAAACGCCTTACTGAAATCCATATACACCACATCCACGGCTTTACCCTCATCCACCTGTTTGGTCACCTTCTCGAAAAACTCAATAAGGTTTGTGAGGCACGACCTACCTTTCACAAAACCGTGCTGACTATCGCAAATGAACTTATTCTTTTCAAGATGATTATAAATCCTATCTCTTATAACCTTTTCCAACATTTTACCCACAACCGAAGTAAGGCTCACAGGTCTATAATTACCAGGGCTGTCTCTACTCCCCTTCTTGAACAAGGGGACAACATTTGCTATCCTCCAGTCTTCCGGCACTACTCCTGTCGACAATGACGACATAAAGATCAACAACAACGGCTCTGCAATCTCCTCCCTGGCTTCCCAGAGAATCCTAGGATAAATCCCATCTGGCCCAGGGGACTTATCTATTTTCACTCTTTCCAAAATTGCTAACACCTCCTCCTTGTGAATCTCAATCCCATCTAGCCTAGTAGGCTGTATCTCAGTAATCTCCTCGACAACATTTTCTTTCTCTACTGTAAATACTGACGAAAAATATTCATTTAACGCTTCCCCTATCTCCTCTGATTCCGCACACAACTTCCCACTACTATCCTTGATTGGCCCTGTTCTAACTCTTATCATTCTTTTATTCCTGATATACCTATAGAAAGCCTTAGGGTTTTCTTTGATCCAATCCGCCAATGACTTCTCGTGTCCTCTCCTTGCTCTTCTTAGCCCTCCCTTTAGATCCTTCCTGGCTAGCTTGTAACTCTCAAGCGCCCTAACTGAGCCTTCACGTCTCATCCTAACATAAGCCGCCCTCTTCCTCTTGACAAGCGCTTCAACTTCTTGAGTAAACCACGGCTCCCTCGCTCGACAACTTCCTCCCTGCCTGACAGGTACATACTTATCAAGGACACGCATTAGCTGCTCCTTGAATAAGCTCCACATTTCGTTTGTGCCCATCCCCTGCAGTTTCCTTCCCCATCCTACACATCCTAAATCTTGCCTAATCGCGTCATAATTTCCTTTCCCCCAGCTATAATTCTTGCCCTGCGGTATATACCTGTCCCTGCCCATCGCTAAGGTAAACCTAACCAAATTGTGATCACTATCGCCAAAGTGCTCATCTACATCTAAATCGAACACCTGGCCGGGTTCATTACCCAGTACCAAATCCAATGTGGCATCGCCCCTGGTTGGCCTGTCCACATACTGTGTCAGAAAACCCGCCTGCACACACTGGACAAAAACAGACCCATCTAAAGTACTCGAACTATAGTATTTCCAGTCAATATTTGGAAAGTTAAAGTCCCCCATAACAACTACCCTGTTACTCTCGCTCCTGTCGAGAATCATCTTCGCTATCCTTTCCTCTACATCTCTGGAACTATTTGGAGGTCTATAGAAAACTCCCAACAGGGTGACCTCTCCTCTCCTGTTTCTAACCTCGGCCCATACTACCTCAGTAGACGAGTCCTCAAACGTCCTTTCTGCCGCTGTAATACATTCCTTGATTAACAATGCCACACCCGCCCCTCTTTTACCATCTTCTCTGTTCTTACTAAAACATCTAAATCCCGGAACTTGCAACATCCATTCCTGCCCCTGCTCTACCCATGTCTCTGAAATGGCCACAACATCAGGATCCCAGGTACCAACCCATGCTGCAAGCTCACCCACCTTATTCCGGATGCTCCTGGCGTTGAAGTAGACACACTTTAAACCAAGTTCTTGCTTGCCAGTGCCCTCTTGCGTCCCTGTAACCTTATCCCTGACCTCACTACTCTCAACAGCCTGTACACTGGAACTACAATTTAGGTTCCCATTCCCCTGCTGATTTAGTTTAAACCCCCCCGAAGAGCACTAACAAATCTCCCCCCCAGGATATTGGTACCCCTCTGGTTCAGGTGAAGACCATCCTGTTTGTAGAGGTCCCACCTACCCCAGAAAGAGCCCCAATTATCCAGGAAACCAAAACCCTCCCTCCTACACCATCCCTGCAGCCACGTGTTCAACTCCTCTCTCTCCCTATTCCTCTCTTCGCTAGCACGTGGCACGGGCAACAACCCAGAGATAACAACTCTGGTTGTTCTCGCTCTAAGCTTCCACCCTAGCTCCCTGAATTTCTGCCTTAAATTTCCATCTCTCTTCCTACCTATGTCGTTGGTGCCTATGTGGACCACGACTTGGGGGTGCTCCCCCTCCCTGTTAAGGATCCCAAAAACACGATCAGAGACATCACGTACCCTGGCACCTGGGAGGCAACACACCAACCGTGAGTCTCTCTCGTTCCCACAGAACCTCCTATCTGTTCCCCTAACTATGGAGTCCCCAATGACTAATGCTCTGCTCCTCTTCCCCTTTCCCTTCTGAGCAACAGGGACAGACTCTGTGCCAGAGACCTGCACCCCACTGCTTACCCCTGGTAAGGCGTCCCCCTCAACAGTATCCAAAACGGTATACCTGTTGTTGAGGGAAACGGCCACAGGGGATCCCTGCACTGCCTGCTGGCTCCTTTTCCTTCCCCTGACGGTAACCCATCTACCTACTTCTTTTACCTGAGGTGTGACTGCCTCCCTATAACTCCTGTCAATAATCCCCTCCGCCTCCCGAATGATCCGAAGTTCATCCAGCTCCAGCTCCAGTTCCCTAACGCGGTCTGCGAGGAGCTGGAGTTGGGTGCACTTCCCGCAGATGCAGTCAGCAGGGACACTCTTGGCGACCCCTACCTCCCACATTCTGCAGGAGGAACATACAACTGCCTTTACCTCCATTCCCACTATTCTAGATTCCCAATAAATCTACTGAAAAACCAAACGAAAAAAAAAAGTCAAAACTTGTTCGCTTAGCAATCCGACGGACTGAACTTTTTAAATAAAAAGCTTACCTTATCAACACACCAGAGTCCTTTTTTTTTTGGTTAGAGGAGGAGGGTGGGTGGGAGACACTACACGTGTACTGTCTCGGGTACTGCCACTGCCCAAATAAATAGTTTTCCCTTACCCAGCAGTCCCCTGGTCCTCCGAAACAAAAGGGGATTAACGTAACTTATTGATGGCAGCTGAGGGATACACGTTGGTCAGGACAGCAAGGGGAACTCCTCTGCTCTTCTTCACAACAGCAGCAATGAGATCTTTTACATCCACCAGAGATAGCACCTCCAACAGTGCAGCACGCCCTCAGTACTGCCCCTCGGACAGTGCAGCACGCCCTCAGTACTGCCCCTCGGACAGTGCAGCACGCCCTCAGTACTGCCCCTCGGACAGTGCAGCACGCCCTCAGTACTGCCCCTCGGACAGTGCAGCACGCCCTCAGTACTGCCCCTCGGACAGTGCAGCACGCCCTCAGTACTGCCCCTCGGACAGTGCAGCACGCCCTCAGTACTGCCCCTCGGACAGTGCAGCACGCCCTCAGTACTGCCCCTCGGACAGTGCAGCACGCCCTCAGTACTGCCCCTCGGACAGTGCAGCACGCCCTCAGTACTGCCCCTCGGACAGTGCAGCACGCCCTCAGTACTGCCCCTCGGACAGTGCAGCACGCCCTCAGTACTGCCCCTCGGACAGTGCAGCACGCCCTCAGTACTGCCCCTCGGACAGTGCAGCACGCCCTCAGTACTGCCCCTCGGACAGTGCAGCACGCCCTCAGTACTGCCCCTCGGACAGTGCAGCACGCCCTCAGTACTGCCCCTCGGACAGTGCAGCACGCCCTCAGTACTGCCCCTCGGACAGTGCAGCACGCCCTCAGTACTGCCCCTCGGACAGTGCAGCACGCCCTCAGTACTGCCCCTCGGACAGTGCAGCACGCCCTCAGTACTGCCCCTCGGACAGTGCAGCACGCCCTCAGTACTGCCCCTCGGACAGTGCAGCACGCCCTCAGTACTGCCCCTCGGACAGTGCAGCACGCCCTCAGTACTGCCCCTCGGACAGTGCAGCACGCCCTCAGTACTGCCCCTCGGACAGTGCAGCACGCCCTCAGTACTGCCCCTCGGACAGTGCAGCACGCCCTCAGTACTGCCCCTCGGACAGTGCAGCACGCCCTCAGTACTGCCCCTCGGACAGTGCAGCACGCCCTCAGTACTGCCCCTCGGACAGTGCAGCACGCCCTCAGTACTGCCCCTCGGACAGTGCAGCACGCCCTCAGTACTGCCCCTCGGACAGTGCAGCACGCCCTCAGTACTGCCCCTCGGACAGTGCAGCACGCCCTCAGTACTGCCCCTCGGACAGTGCAGCACGCCCTCAGTACTGCCCCTCGGACAGTGCAGCACGCCCTCAGTACTGCCCCTCGGACAGTGCAGCACGCCCTCAGTACTGCCCCTCGGACAGTGCAGCACGCCCTCAGTACTGCCCCTCGGACAGTGCAGCACGCCCTCAGTACTGCCCCTCGGACAGTGCAGCACGCCCTCAGTACTGCCCCTCGGACAGTGCAGCACGCCCTCAGTACTGCCCCTCGGACAGTGCAGCACGCCCTCAGTACTGCCCCTCGGACAGTGCAGCACGCCCTCAGTACTGCCCCTCGGACAGTGCAGCACGCCCTCAGTACTGCCCCTCGGACAGTGCAGCACGCCCTCAGTACTGCCCCTCGGACAGTGCAGCACGCCCTCAGTACTGCCCCTCGGACAGTGCAGCACGCCCTCAGTACTGCCCCTCGGACAGTGCAGCACGCCCTCAGTACTGCCCCTCGGACAGTGCAGCACGCCCTCAGTACTGCCCCTCGGACAGTGCAGCACGCCCTCAGTACTGCCCCTCGGACAGTGCAGCACGCCCTCAGTACTGCCCCTCGGACAGTGCAGCACGCCCTCAGTACTGCCCCTCGGACAGTGCAGCACGCCCTCAGTACTGCCCCTCGGACAGTGCAGCACGCCCTCAGTACTGCCCCTCGGACAGTGCAGCACGCCCTCAGTACTGCCCCTCGGACAGTGCAGCACGCCCTCAGTACTGCCCCTCGGACAGTGCAGCACGCCCTCAGTACTGCCCCTCGGACAGTGCAGCACGCCCTCAGTACTGCCCCTCGGACAGTGCAGCACGCCCTCAGTACTGCCCCTCGGACAGTGCAGCACGCCCTCAGTACTGCCCCTCGGACAGTGCAGCACGCCCTCAGTACTGCCCCTCGGACAGTGCAGCACGCCCTCAGTACTGCCCCTCGGACAGTGCAGCACGCCCTCAGTACTGCCCCTCGGACAGTGCAGCACGCCCTCAGTACTGCCCCTCGGACAGTGCAGCACGCCCTCAGTACTGCCCCTCGGACAGTGCAGCACGCCCTCAGTACTGCCCCTCGGACAGTGCAGCACGCCCTCAGTACTGCCCCTCGGACAGTGCAGCACGCCCTCAGTACTGCCCCTCGGACAGTGCAGCACGCCCTCAGTACTGCCCCTCGGACAGTGCAGCACGCCCTCAGTACTGCCCCTCGGACAGTGCAGCACGCCCTCAGTACTGCCCCTCGGACAGTGCAGCACGCCCTCAGTACTGCCCCTCGGACAGTGCAGCACGCCCTCAGTACTGCCCCTCGGACAGTGCAGCACGCCCTCAGTACTGCCCCTCGGACAGTGCAGCACGCCCTCAGTACTGCCCCTCGGACAGTGCAGCACGCCCTCAGTACTGCCCCTCGGACAGTGCAGCACGCCCTCAGTACTGCCCCTCGGACAGTGCAGCACGCCCTCAGTACTGCCCCTCGGACAGTGCAGCACGCCCTCAGTACTGCCCCTCGGACAGTGCAGCACACCCTCAGTACTGCCCCAAAACAATGAGAGCAAATCACTGCACAGGGTTAGCCCAGTCAGCCTAAATATAGGTTCCATTTTACAAGAGTCCCCACATCATCCATCTGAGAAACTCCCTTGTGCCAGGAACAGATGCAATTTTTACTCCGACAGTGTGTGCACACCCGTAGTGCTTTCCTTCCTGAGGGAAAACGACAAATTGCCTTTATATAGCACCTTTAACATAACATAATGTCCCAGCCTGCTTCACAGGAACATTAGCAAACAAAATTTGACACTGAACCACATGAGGAGATATTATGACAGGTGACCAAAAGCTTGGATGATCAGCCATGATGGTATTGAATGGCGGGGCAGGCTCAATGGGCTGAATGGCCTACTCCTGTTCCTATGTTCAAAGAGGTAGGTTTTAAGGAGCATCTTAAAAGGAGGAGAGTAAGGTAGAGAGGTTTAGGGAGGGAATTCCAGAGCTTGAGGCCCAGACAGCTGAAGGCACGGCCACCAATGACAGAGCGATTAAATTCGGGGGATGCTCATGAGGCCAGAATTAGAGGAGCAGAGAGATCTCAGAGGGTTATGGGGGTTGAGCAGGTTACAGAGATCAGGAGGGTACGAGGCCATGGAGAGATTTGAAAAGAAATTTGAACCAGTTAAAAAATAAATCCTGACCACTGTGCGGATGTTCCACAAGTGGCATTAGCAATTTGTAACTTACGCGAGCCACACGTGTGCAACGGATGCAGAGACTGAAACACACTCAGAGTCACACTCATAGCAACTAATCAGACTTACAGATATCACGTGCACAGATCCCTACCCTTGTGAAGTGGTAAAAACAAAACTCGGTCAATCCACATGAACGAGACACACAGAGTCCCTCCCGCTGGCTCCCTGTTGCTACAGCGACAACGTGTCTGTCGCTGTACAAGCTTTCCGATGCCCACAACAGTGGCTCAGCTAAAATCCACACGCTGCTGCTACATTTCGGTTCTGATGAAAGGTCACAACCTAAGACGTTAACCCTAACCTTACTCTCTTCACAGCTGCTCTGTGACCTGCGGAGTGTTTCCAGCATTCTGCTGTTTTTGTTTCAGGATTCCAGTGTTTGATTTCTGCTATGTTTTATACACTGGACATACTTGCTTCAAAATTATTGAAACTCTTAGGTGCAAACCTTGGCACAGTGGCTAGCACTCTCACTGGCCTTAGAGCGAGCAAGTCCTGGGTTCAAGCCCCAATCCAGAGAATTGAGCCCGTAATCCAGGCTGACACTCCCAGTGCAGTACGGAAGGAGTGCTGTACTGTCAGAGATGCTGTCTTTCAGATGAGACGTTAAACCAAGGCCCCCGTCTCCCTCTCAGGTGGATGTAAAACATCCCCCGGCCTCTATTCCAAAGAACAGCAGGGCAGCTTTCCCTGGGGTCAATATTTATCAACCAACCGCACTAAAAGCAGATGATTTGATCACTATCACAAAGCAGTCGTGACGGGAATATAGGAGGTATGATCAGTGAGTTCGCAGATGACACGAGAATTGGTGGTGTCATAAATAGTGAGGAGGAAAGCCTTCGATTACAGGATGATATAGATGGGCTGGTAAGATGGGCGGAGCAGTGGCAAATGGAATTTAATCCTGAGAAGTGTGAGGTGATGCATTTTGGGAGGACTAACAAGGCAAGGGAATATACAATGGATGGTAGGACCCTCGGAAGTACAGAAGGTCAGAGGGACCTTGGTGTACTTGTCCATAGATCACTGAAGGCAGCAGCACAGGTAGATAAGGTGGTTAGGAAGGCATATGGGATACTTGCCTTTATTAGCCCAGGCATAGAATATAAGAACAGGGAGGTTATGATGGAGCTGTATAAAATGCTAGTTAGGCCACAGCTGGAGTACTGTGTACAGTTCTGGGCACCACACTATAGGAAGGATGTGATTGCACTGGAGAGGGTGCAGAGGAGATTCACCAGGATGTTGCCTGGGCTGGAGCATTTCTGCTGTGAGGAGAGACTGGATAGGCTAGGGTTGTTTTCCTTAGAGTAGAGAAGGCTGAGGGGGGACCTGATTGAGGTATACAAAATTATGAGGGGCATTGATAGGAAGAAACTTTTTCCCTTAGTGGAGGGGTCAATAACCAGGGGGCATAGATTTAAGGTAAAGGGCAGGAGGTTTAGAGGGGATTTGAGGAGAAAAAAAATTCACCCAGAGGGTGGTTGGAATCTGGAACACTCTGCCTGAAGGGGTGGTAGAGGCAGGAACCCTCAAAACATTTAAGCATCGAGATGAGCACTTGAAACGCCATAGCACACAAGGCTACAGGCCAAGTGTTGGAAAATTGGATTAGAATAGACAGGTGCTTGATGGCCGGCACAGACACGATGGACCGAAGGGCCTGTTTCTGTGCTGTATAACTCTATGACTGCGGCGTTTCCTACATTACAACAGTGACTAAACTTCAAAAAGTACTTCATTGGTTGTAAAGCTCTTCGGAACGTCCTGAGCTCCTGAAAGGCGCTATAGAAACGCAAGTGTTTCTTTAAAGAATTGGGGTCAGCAAAAGAAACTACCAACGTGTCAAACAGTTGTCAATCGATGACAGACAACTTCAACCTGTAACTTTCTGATTAGGGACATTTCCCTGTGATGTTTTTTGTGGGAGGGGGCATTAACAGCTGATCAGAGTACCCCCGCCCCCAACTAACCCCCAGTCAATTTCCAAATGTGTCAGGGTTGTAATCTAGTCAATTTCACCCGCTACATTACCTGGGCTGAAACCGCCTTGGAAGTAAAGGAGCACCAACAGGAAGGATCCGAAGCAAGTCAGGGCTACAATCCGGACCAGCCTGGTCCTCCTCATCCCTTCGACTACAGCTTGAATCCACCAAGCTCGCAACCCGGGAGCTCCTGCAATCGGGGAGGGGAGGATCGGGAGTGTCCCGGCTCCCAGCTCCTCACCCCCCTGGGCTCTGATACCGTGTGCCACAATGTAACGCTGCTGAATGTAACAGGTTCTCCAGGAAGCCACCACCGCCCGGGACAGGGAGGGCAAGAAACTTCAGCAACTCTTTCTCAAAGTTTTTTTCCAAATAACTTTTTACGGAATGGCCTGAACGCTGAATAATTGTTAGAATTATTCTGTCTGTATGGGATTTGTTTGGAAAGACGGGTTGAGAATTATGAAGTTTGTCCCCCCTGCAGGCACACCCCCCCCCCCTTCACTGGTCTGTTCATTCCGCTACCGTATTGTTTCTAATACGCGGAACTGAGCCATTGGGAAGCAGGAATTGTCCAGTTTCATTCAGTTTAGTGTATTCCCAATTCTCACCTCTCCCGAAAGAGCTGACACTTGCTCTGCCCCCAGGTTCAATGGAAGGATATACCGAGAGATTTAAAGGACATAAGGAGACCATTCGTCCCATTGTGTCTGTGCTGGCCCTTTGCCAGGGAATTAATTTGGCGCCTTTCACAACCTCAAACTTCCCAAAGCTTTTTTTGTCACTGGAATAATTTCCCGCGAAAGATGTTTGCTGCAGAATAACTAAGGGCTTGAGTGTCGTTGAACAATCCGATTCCTGTGCTCTGGGAAGGAGGGTGGGGGTTACATTAAGGAGGTCTCAATCCTCTGCCCAGCCTGGGTAAGTGGCAGTGTGTAGGTATTCACTATCACAGTGAGTGCTGCTCTAACAGCAGCTCCGAACCTCAAGCCCACAATGAGAAGCATTGAGTCTTTTATCCCGAATCCCTGAGAGCATGGACTCTGTGACCTGATTTTGGCGTTTATCTTCGACTTCACAGCCGAGGTGAGATTGAGGTATGTGGAGGTAGGTTAGGAGATGAGGTGGAGGGATATGGCGAGATGGGGTTGGGGGATATGGGGGGGGGGGGGTGATGTAGCGAAATGGGGTTTGGGGATATGGGGAAAGGTGGGGAGATGGGGTTGGGGGATATGGGCATGGTGATAATCATGGGGGGGGGTTTAACCTACATATAGATTAGAAAAATCAGATGGGCAAAGTTGGCCAAGATGTTCATAGAATGTTTTCGGGATAGTTTCTTAGAACAGCACATTCTGGAGCCAACCAGAGAGCAGGTTAAATTAGACCTGGTATTGTGCAACGAGATAGGATTAATTAATGACCTCATAGTGAAGACGCCCCTGGGCAGCAGTGATCATAATATGATTGAATTTCACATTCAGTTTCAGAGAGAGAAGAGTGGGTCCAAGACTAGTATTTTAAACTTAAATAAGGGCAATTATGAGGGCGTGAAAGTAGAGCTAGCTAAAATGAACTGGCAAATTAGGTTAAGGGGTAGGTCAATAGAGATGCAGTGGCAGACATTTAAGGGGATATTTCAGAATACACAAAATAGATACATTCCAACGAAAAAGAAAAATTCCACGGGTGGGACCCACCATCCGTGGTTAACAAAAACAGTTAAAGATAGTATCAAACTTAAAGAAAAAGCATATAATTGTGCAAAGATGGGAGGCAGGTCAGAAGATTGGACAGAATATAAAAAATGCAAAGAATGACTAAAAGATTAATAAGGAGGGAAAATTAGAGTACGAGAGAAAGCTAGCTAGAAATATAAAGACAGATAGTAAGAGTTTCTATAGATAATTTAAAAAGAAAAGCGTTAACAAAGTGGTCATCTAGCAAGCGAGTCTGGGGAAGTGATAAGGGAAAATAAGGAGATGGCAGATGAACTGAACAGGTATTTTGCTTCGGTCTTCACTATAGAAGATACAAGGAACATCCCAGAAATAGCTGTAAATCAGGAAATGGAAGGGAGGGCGGAACTCAAGAAAATTACAATCACCAGGGAAACAGTGGAACATAGGAAGATAGGAACAGGAGTAGGCCATTCAGCCCCTCGAGCCTGTCCCGCCATTCAATGAGATCATGGCTGATCCACAGCCTAACTCCATATACCTGCTTTCGGCCCATATCCCTTAATATCTTTGCTTAACAAAAATCTATCTATCTCAGATTTAAAATTAACAACTGTTCTAGCTAAATTGTGTGCTGATCAAATTGTTGGAGTTGCGGGCTGACAAGTCCCCAGGTCCTGATGGACTTCATCCTAGGGTCTTAAAAGAAGTGGCCAGTGAGATAGTTGATGTGTTGGTTTTAATTTTCCAAAATTCTCTAGATTCGGAGAAGGTTCCATTAGATTGGAAAATTGTGAATGTAACTTCTTTATTCAAAAAGGGAGGGAGACAGAAAGCAGGAAACTACAGGCCAGTTAGCTTAACATCTGTCTTAGGAAAAATGTTAGAAGCTATTATAAAAGACGTTATAGCAGGGTGCTTAGAAAAATTCAAGGTAATCAGGCAGAGTCAACATGGTTTTGTGAAAGGGAAATGGTGAGGGATGCAGAGGGATCTGGGTGTTCTGGTGCATGAATCGCAAAAGGTTAGTATGCAGGTACAGCACGTAATTAGGAAAGTGAATAGAATGTTATTGTTTATCGCGAGGGAAATTGAATACAAAAGTAGGGAGGTTATGCTTCAGTTATATAGGGTATTGGTGAGACAACATCTGGAGTATTGTGTACAGTATTGGTCTCCTTATTTAAGGAAGGATGTAAATGCATTGGAAGCAGTTCAGAGAAGGTTTACTAGACTAATACCTGGAATGGGCGGGTTGTCTTATGAGGAAAGGTTGGACAGGCTAGGTTTGTATCCACTGGAGTTTAGAAGAGTAAGAGGTGACTTGATTGAAACATATAAGATCCTGAGGGGTCTTGACAGGGTGGATGTGGAAAGGATGTTTCCCCTTGTGGGAGAATCTAGAACTAGGGGTCACATTTAAAAATAAGGGATCATCCATTTAAGACAGAGATGGGGAGAAAATTCTCTCTCTCAGAGGGTTGTGAGTCTTTGGAACTCTCTCCCTCAACAGGCAGTGGAAGCAGAGTCTCTAAATATTTTTTAAGGCAGTGGTAGATAGATTCTTGATAAGCAAGGGGGTGAAAGGCTATCGGGGGTAGGCGGGAATATGGAGTTGAGGTTACAATCAGATCAGCCATGATCTTATTGAATGGCGGAGCAGACTCGAGGGGCCGAGTGGCCTACTCCTGTTCCTAGTTCGTATGTTCTCATGTTCGTATGAAATGGGGTTGGGGGATGTGGGGAGATGGAGTTTGGGGATATGGCAGGAATGTAATAAGATGGGTTTGGGGGATATGGGGGTGGGGGGGGGGGGTAAGTTAGGGAGATGTGTTTAGCTGAATATAGCCTGTAACATCCACCCAAACCAAGCTGTGAATTAACATTTAATCTAAAGGACGGCACCTCCAGTAAAGCCTCCAAACTCGTGACCTCAACACCTCGAAGGACAAGGGCAGCAGATACATGGGAACACCACCACATCCAAGTTCCCCTCCAAGCCACACACCATCCTGACTTGGAACTATATCGCCATTCCTTCACTGTCGCTGGGTCAAAATCCTGGAATTCCCTCCCTAACAACACTGTGGATGTACCCACACCAGATCACTGCAGCGGTTCAAGAAGACAGCTCACCACCACCTTCTCAAGGGTAATTAGGGATGGGCAATAAACGTTGGCCTGGCCAGTGATACCCTCATCCCAGAATGAAATGGAGCACTTCCTCAGTATTGCACAGGGGTGTCTAGATCCCATCAGGCCCTGGGGACTTATCTACCTTAATGCTTTGCAAGACGCCCAACACCTCCTCCTTTTTGATAACGACATGACCCAGACTATCTACACTCCCTTCCCTAGACTTATCATCCACCAAGACCTTCTCTTTGGTGAATACTGATGCAAAGTACTCATTTAGTACCTCGCCCATTTCCTCTGGCTCGACACATAGATTCCCTCCTCTGTCCTTGAGTGAGCCAACCCTTTCCCTGGTTACCCTCTTGCTCTTTATATACGTATAGAAAGCCTTGGGATTCTCCTTAATCCTGTTTGCCAATGACTTTTCATGACCCCTTTTAGCCCTCCTGACTCCTTGCTTAAGTTCCTTCCTACTGTCTTTATATTCCTCAAGGGCTTCCTCTGTTCCCAGCCTTCCAGCCCTTACGAATGCTTCCTTTTTCTTTTTGACTAGGCTCACAATATCCCGCGTTATCCAAGGTTCCCGAAACTTGCCAATATATCCAAATTTGCTGATGATGCAAAGTTAGGCGGCATTGTAGACAGTCTAGATCATAGCATAAAATTGCAAAGAGATATTGACAGACTAGGTGAGTGGGCAAAACTGTGGCAGATGGATTTCAATGTGGGCAAGTGTGAGGTTATCCATTTTGGACCAAAAAAGTTTTGGACCAAAAAAGGATAGAGCAGGGTACTTTCTAAATGGGAAGAGGTTAAGTACAGTGGATGTCCAAAGAGAGTTGGGGGTTCAGGTGCATAGATCTTTAAAATGCCACGAGCAAGTGCAGAAAATAATCAAAAAGGCTAATGGAATGCTAGCCTTTATATCTAGAGGATTGGAGTATAAAGACACAGAGGTTATGCTGCAGCTGTACAAAACCCTGGTTAGACCCCACTTGGAGTATTGTGAGCAGTCCTGGGCACCACACCTTAAGAAGGATATATTGGCCTTGGAGGGAGTGCAACATAGGTTTACAAGAATGATACCTGGACTACAGGGGTTAAGTTACGAGGCGGGATTACACAAATTAGGCCTGTTTTTGCTAGAATTTAGAAGGTTAAGGGGTGATCTGATTGAAGTCTTCGAGATATTAACAGGAAAAGACAGGCTAGATAAAGATAAACTATTTCCACTGGTTGGAGATTCTAAAACTAGGGGGCATAGTCTAAAAATTAGAACCAGACCGTTCAGGAGAGATGTTAGGAAGCACTTCGTCACGCAAAGGGTGGTAGAGGTTTGGAACTCTCTCCCACAAACAGCAGTTGAAGCTAGAACAGTTGTTCATTTTAAATCTGAGATAGATTTTTGTTAAGCAAAGATATTAAGGGATATGGGCCAAAGGCAGGTATATGGAGTTAGGCCGCGGATCAGCCATGATCTCATTGAATGGCGGGACAGGCTCGAGGGGCTGAATGGCCTACTCTTGTTCCTATCTTCCTATGGTCCTGTATTCAATAAAGAGTTAGATATAGTTCTTAGGGCTAAAGGGATCAAGGGATACGGGGAGAAAGCAGGAACAGGGTATTGAGTTTGGATGATCAGCCATGATCATAATGAATGGTGGTGCAGGCTCGAAGGGCTGAATGGCCTACTCCTGTTTCTATTTTCTATGTTTCTATCTACATGGGTGGTCAGAGACTAAAGCGAGGGAGTGACTCTGGATAGGATTTTGTCCTTCTGGGTGTATCTGAAGAAAATAGCGGCAAAGGTCAAAACCAGAAACAACCTATTAACCAAACTTGCTGGATCTACATGGGGCACTGCTGCCACAACACTCTGAACCTCAGTACTTGCTCTATCATACTCAGTAACACAGTACTGTGCACCTGTCTGGCATAGGTCATCACACACACATCTTGTTGATACTCAATTGAGTGCAACCATGTGCGTCATAACTGGAACCCTCTGCTCAACATCCCTCCCCTGGCTTCCTGTCCTCGCAAACATCACTCCCCCAACATCCGCCGACTGATGAAAACCCACAAGCTGGTTGAAACCATCCGTGCTGCAGTCACTTACCACTCCATAATAACATGTTCAATCCACCTACTGCCCACTGTCTATCTCAGTGCCCCACATGGAGTGAGATCTACCAGGAGACATCCTTTGGACCAAGGAATGGGAAACACAGGAAGTCACTAACAAGTTCCTTGTGACAAATCCCATCTGTTGAATGGCAGGCTTTGAACTACCACGGCGAGAGTGGTCTTTGCTAAACAGGTTCAGGACAAGCCAGGGCCCTTGCACAGCCAACCTCCACCACTGGGACCTCAGTGCAAACCCCTTGTGCATTTGTGGAGAGACAGAACAATGCTGCACATTACCGAGGAGCGTCCCTGCTACAGACTAAGTGGTGGAAAAATCACATTTAACTCAATAAATGAGAAGGCTATCACTTGGCTCCAGGCATTTGCATTTGTTAAATAATAACAGTGCTTCATTGGCCATAAGCACCTTGGGACATCTTGAGGTCATGAAAGGTGTTACAGGAACAGGTTCTCCCTTGGTTTTTTTTAACGTACTGCTGGTTTGTTACAATAACCATTAACGTCAGTGTTTCAGTGACAACAGTGGAACACTTTGATATATTTCCACAGATAGCTGGCAATAAGCTTCAGATCTGTCATCAGCTGGAACAAACTACCCAGGAAGTGGCAAACATTTTCCACCCTGTTACACACAGTAAACTCAAGTTCTATCACAAGGGGACTAAAACATGGTGTTATAATTCCAAATTTAATTAAACTATTAATTATCTATTTAATGGGCCTCGGGTAGGTGCCTACTTTACATTTTGTATTCTTTACCCATTCATTGTGATCCCTGGTATGTCAGCTGTGGCTCAGTGGGTACTGCTCTTGCCTTTGAATCACAGTATTGTGGGTTCATGTCCCATCCCAGGACTAGAATACAAACATCAAGGCAGACACAGCAGTGCAGTACTGAGGGAATGCTGCACTGTCAACGGTGCTGTCTTTTGGATGAGACTTTAAACCGAGATCTCTGCCTGCTCTCTCAGGTGGACATAAAAGATACCATAGTGACTATTCCAAAGAAGAGGAGGGGAGCTCTCCTGGCCAATATTTATAGAGTGATACAGCACTGAAACAGGCCCTTCGGCCCACCAAGTCTGTGCTGACCAACAACCACCCATTTATACTAATCCTACATTAATCCCATATTCCCTTACATCCCCACCTTCCCTCAATTCTCCTACCACCTACCTACACTAGGGGCCATTTACAATGGCCAATTTACCTATCAACCTGCAAGTCTCTGGCTGTGGGAGGAAACCAGAGCACCCAGCGGAAACCTACGTGGTCACAGGGAGAACTTGCAAGCTCTGCACAGGCAGTACCCAGAACTGAACGCAGGGTCGCTGGAGCTGTGAGGCTGCGGTGCTAACCACTGTGCCACCCCTTATCCTCAATCACCATCACTAAAACAGATTATCTGGTCATTATCACATTTCTGGTTGTGGGATCTTGCTGTACTCAAATTGTCTGCTGTGTTTCCTACATTGTTACAATGACTACACTTCAAAAGTGCTTCATTGGTGTAAAGTGCTTTGTGACGTGCTGAGGCGGTGAAAGGTGCTATAGAAATGCAAATCTCTCTGTCTTTGCAGTTGAATGATGGATATCTGCACATAGATGAACACTGTTACGACCACATGGTGTGACCTGGGCAGCTCCCACTGTTCAACTGCCCACCTGACCGCAGCAAGTGTATTTGTATTAGAGTTTAGCCCCTTGGTGTTTTATTTTTCAAATAAACAGACAGTGACAGGGTTTCTTGTAGGTTTTAAAAACAGAAAGTCAATTGATTATTGATCAATACACCTTATCCCGAAATTGCCACAACCACATCCACTCACGCACTCGCTCGCACACAAGAGGCAGAGAAGGGATAAAGGAAGGTGACTGTAGTTGGGGGGGGGGGGGTTGCGGAGATTACGATAAACCTGTTGAATTCTCTTGGAAATCAAGTTCTCAATAGAATAAAAACAGAAAGTGCTGGAAGTACTTAGCAGATCTGGCAGCATCTGTGGAGAGAGAAGCAGAGTTAACGTTTCAGGTCAGTGACCTTTCAACAGAACTCAGCACTTGGTTTTTATTTCAGATTTCCAGCATCTGCAGTATTTTGCTTTCAAGTTCTCAATGGATGCAGGCCTGAGATGATTGTAGATTTCTCTCTTGATTGAAGAGGGTGGGTCACTTCTAGCTCTCACTGCTGTATAATGTAGATGTAGGATTCTGCAGCAGGGCATGTGCTTTCTGGCTTGGCTGGAACACAAGCTGTTAGGATGTTGCTTCTTGCTGTCTCTCCCTCTCGCTGGCTGTCTTTTTTTTAAGATAAAACTGTTATCTCTCATCTCCTGTTAGGTGATACTCTGGTCTCTCCCTCATGGTGATTGCACAATGGCCCAGGACGTGGCTCCTTCACAACTTCTTTGTTTCAGAAGACGACATTTGATTTTGGAATGTTTTAGGATAGGTGCAGGATGGGTTCAACTGACACCTCTTAGGTTTGAAGATTTATCCTTTGTCTTTGTCAGCCAGTTTGAATGCACAAAAGGCCAATCCCCTTTTCTTTGGTGGCCATTTTGGACCAGTGTTCACTTTTTAAAATAAAAGTTCATTTTTTTTAAAGCCAGTCAGTTTTCCAAACTCTTCCAGAGTTAGTCCATAATTGTTGTATCATCGAGCTTCCGGTGTATGTGACAACACACAATACGCACACTCAAAGCAAACACTTGTAATTTAGAAACACGACCTTAACACTGGATGGTCAACTGGTGGAGCCCCACCTGCATCCCAATGCAACTCACAGAATTGACAACCAATATCGGACTGCTACGGCCGACAGGACGGTAAGTGAAGGCAGGAGGTGGTGGTGATTGCAGGAAGTGGTGGGAGGGGAGAGTCCCGGGGAATATGCTATTGGTCATGTAACATGACCTTGTGAAACTGCAGTGTCATAACAGAAACAAAACACTTCATAGTAACAGGAGGAGGCCATTCAGCCCCTCCAGCCTGTTCCATCCATTCAGTTAGATCATTGCTGATCTACACCTGAGCTCCAATTACCCATCTTTACTCCATATTCCTTGATACCCGACCCTTACTCCAACAAAAATTGATTGATCTCCATCTTGAAAGGTCTAATTGATCCCCAGCACCCTCAGTGTATTGGGTGTCAGAGTTGGAGATTTCCACTGCCCTTTGTGTGGTAGAAGTGGGTCCTGACTGCAGAGCAAGCTTCACTGTACAAACATAGAATATAGACCATGTCTACTACCTTAATACAAGCCATTGAAACATCTAGTTTCACTGGAACTGAGTGCTACAGCAGGATGGTCACATCTGGCTTTCATGCCTGGGACATGGGTACAATTTCAAGCCCAGGCTGAAGGAATGAAAGGTCAGTCTGCAGGCTGTAAGGTTCCCTTGTGAAATGAGTTTAGCCATCTCACCCCACTTCACAGTGGTTTTGGCACTTGACCCTAACTGGCACAATTACTCAGTTAAGCCAAGGGAAGACTGGTGCGGGAAATAGAAAAGAAATCATGGTGTGGTGTAATAATGAAGAATTCAGGCTGGAACAGTGTAGCTCAGGGTTGTCCAACATACCACCTGTGGGCCAGGATCCGGCCTGCCAAAGGTTTCCATTCGGCCTATGGATATATTTCAGAGAAGAGAAATTTTCCATTGTCTTCTTTCAGACAAGTTTTTTTTTTAAATCGCAAGTCAATTTCATAGCTGACAGGTGCTGACTTCGGGACTTTTTAAAAAACCCATTGGAAAACCTCGAATCTGTCCGAAGATGGGAAACGGCTGTTCCCGCTCTCAACACCCGTCAGCTGTGAAACTGACATGCAATTTTTTTTTTTTTTAAATAACTGACCAACTACAAAACTGCTGTGCTGAGTGTTCCCGCTCCCTGCAATTGTCAGAGCGACAGAGAGAAGGGGAACAGAGAGAGAGAGAAGGGACCTGAGAGACAGAGAGACAGAGAGGGGGAACAGAGAGAGAGGGGAGGCGAACAGAGAGATACAGAGAGGGGGAACAGAGAGAGAGAGGATGCAGACAGAGAAAGAGAAGAGTGAGAGAGAACGGGGTGAACAGAGAGAGAGGGAGGAACATAGAGAGACGGGGCAAAGAGAGAGAGAGAGAAAGGGGAACAGAGAGAGAGGGAGAAGGGGAACAGAGAGACAGAGTAATCAAGATCATTCCTGATAGATGGACATCTATCCAGAATACTCCGCATCACTATAAGATGTGTGCGGGCAGAGATTGACTACTTGTGCAAGCAAAAAATCAGTGTCCAATTTAGTGACGATAAAGTAAGTCAATAAATTAATCTTCTCGTTTAAAGCATCTTCATAAAAATGCACATTTGTTGTTGCTTTGATTAATAGTAAGATAAATTTTTAATGCCTTTATCTCCAAACTTGTTTCACTGGCCCTCCATTTAAGACAAAAATTGTAATGTGGACCCCCACGTGAAAAGATTGGACACCCCTGGTGTAGAGGGAGCTTTACTCTGTATCGAACCCATTTTTCTCAATATATAAGGTGGCCTTTACGCCCCAGGCCTCTTTTATTTTGCTTGACGGGGCCTTTATTCCCTAGGCCCCCCCTTATATACATTTTATAAAATTACTTTATTAAAATCAAATCAATAAAAGAAAACTCAAATTAAAATGCCATTCTCGGCATCGATGATGCACTCCAGTCCCTGCGATCCCCACCGGTCGTGGAAGGCCTCAAACGGCAGACACCGCATGCTCCTTCTCCAGGGACACCCGAGTGCGAGCGTAACCTCGGAAGAGGGGCAGGCAATCAGAGAGGACGGACCCCCCGATAGCCCACAGCCTGGACCTGTGATTTGCCACCTTGGCCAGGCCCAGGAGCAGACGAAGAGGAGATCCGCCTCCCGGCCCACCCCACTCCACACCAGATTCCCATGGATCGGGAGCAGCCCATTTGAGTATTTAAAGAGGGGCTGCAACCTCACACACTCCGTTTATATGTGGAACGCAGACTTGTCCAGGCTGCAGAAATTAGAGGCAGCCTGGGAATCGGTGAACCTACTTAAAAATCTATTGTACGGGATTGCCCTGTGCAGCACCCGCCACCCCAGGTCCCCGATGTAAAGGGGGAGGACTCCCGAGTAAAGACGCCTCCACCGAGGTTTCCTCTCGCCGCAAGTTGGCAACACGGACCGCCACGGCATGTCCGGGCAGCTGACGAGCGCGAGGAAGTGTGCAGGAGCAGCTCGTACAGGAAATCCCTCCACGCCACGTGGAATGGCACGGAGGGCATTTCCGAGAGGCGGCTCAGGTTGTGTGGGACCAGCTCCCGAGGAGGGTTTCGATGACCTGGGTCCGATGAGTAATTCCGGCCGAGCGGGGCTCAGCTCAGCCAGGAGCACTCCGCTCTCCCAAGCCCCCTTGTCACCTGCAGTGGAGGGGCGTCCCAGGGGCTTCGGCTATTCCTAGGCCCGTCAGTCCTTCCCCAGAGCCGGCCGCCCGGACTGCCGAGGTGCTCTCCTCTGCCAGCGGGAGAGCGCCCAGACTGGAGGCGACCATGTTCCAGACTCGGAATAGATCCTGGTAAAAGACAGGCAACTCCCTGAGAGAGGCACAGCTAACATTCACAAATTTAAAAAACTGTAATTGTACAACAGCCTCTTTTATTTCAACCATTTAACAATGCAGCATTTCACTTTCCACAATGCTTAGCTTTCTGGGGACTCCAAATCTCCTGAATTTCTCTCACGTTCGCTGGAAGCTGAAAAGCAAAAGATGGGTTTGAGTTTAGCTCGGGTTGGAGTGGCGCTGTTTCCAGATCAATTCTTTGCCTCAGCAGCCACTGCCCTCAAAGCTAGTGAACAATTGCAATAAATAATTTGGAAGACTAGTGGAATGTTGGCCTTTATCCCCACGGCAGCTGTAATACCAAGGGGAGGAAGTTATGCTACAGCTGTAGAGAGCTCTGGCTAGTGTTCACGGAGAGGGAGCACATGGTGTCCATGGAGAGGGAACACCTGGTGTTCACGGAGAGAGAGCACATGGTGTTCAGGGAGAGGGAGCACATGGTATTCACGGAGAGGGAGCACATGGTATTCAGGGAGAGGGAGCACCTGGTGTTCACGGAGAGAGAGCACATGGTGTCCACGGAGAGGGAGCACCTGGTGTTCACGGAGAGAGAGAACATGGTGTTCAGGGAGAGGGAGCACATGGTATTCACGGAGAGGGAGCACATGGTGTTCAGGGAGAGGGAGCACATGGTGTTCAGGGAGAGGGAGCACATGGTGTTCACGGAGGGGGAGCACATGGTGTTCACGGAGAGAGAGCACATGGTGTTCAGGGAGAGGGAGCACATGGTATTCACGGAGAGGGAGCACATGGTGTCCAGGGAGGGGGAGCACATGGTGTTCACGGAGAGAGAGCACATGGTGTTCAGGGAGAGGGAGCACATGGTATTCACGGAGAGGGAGCACATGGTGTTCAGGGAGGGGGAGCACATGGTGTTCACGGAGAGAGAGCACATGGTGTTCAGGGAGAGGGAGCACATGGTATTCACGGAGAGGGAGCACATGGTGTTCAGGGAGGGGGAGCACATGGTGTTCAGGGAGAGGGAGCACATGGTGTCCATGGAGAGGGAGCACATGGTATTCACGGAGAGGGAGCACATGGTGTTCACGGAGAGGGAGTACATGGTGTTCACGGAGAGGGAGCACATGGTGTTCACGGAGAGGGAGCACATGGTGTTCACGGAGAGGGAGCACATGGTGTTCAGGGAGAGGGAGCACATGGTGTCCACGGAGAGGGAGCACATGGTGTTCAGGGAGAGGGAGCACATGGTGTTCACGGAGAGGAATCACATGGTGTCCATGGAGAGGGAGCACCTGGTGTTCACGGAGAGAGAGCACATGGTGTTCAGGGAGAGGGAGCACATGGTGTTCACGGAGAGGGAGCACATGGTGTTCAGGGAGGGGGAGCACATGGTGTTCAGAGAGAGGGAGCACATGGTGTTCACGGAGAGGGAGCACATGGTGTCCATGGAGAAGGAGCACATGGTGTTCAGGGAGAGGGAGCACATGGTGTTCAGGGAGAGGAAGCACATGGTGTCCACGGAGAGGGAGCACATGGTATTCAGGGAGAGGGAGCACATGGTGTTCACGGAGAGGGAGCACATGGTGTTCAGGGAGAGGGAGCACATGGTATTCAGGGAGAGGGAGCACAAGGTGTCCACGGAGAGGGAGCACATGGTGTTCAGGGAGAGGGAGCACATGGTGGTCATGGAGAGGGAGCACATGGTGTTCAGGGAGAGGGAACACATGGTGTCCATTGGAATGCTTGAGGCCTGTGGGGACCGGGATGCTTCATCAACATCCAGAATCAAAATTTTAAATAAATGTACATTTCACTTACGTTTTTATTGGCTGTGCCCCTCTAAGAAGGAAGAGGAAGCGCCCGTTACTTTAACTGGTAATGACACCCGTCATCAGATAGTTAATTTACATAAGAGGCAGACCCCACCTGGAGTAACTGTGTTCAGTTCTGGGCCCTGCATCTCAGGAAGGAGATATTGGCCTTGGAGAGGGAGCAGCACAGATTCACCAGAATGATACCAGGGTGAAAGGGTTAAATTATAAATCACCAGAACTGGACCCAGTTTGATCTCGACTGCCTCTGACTTGTAAACTATTGTTTGGTTGTGAAGATTAAACATATTAAAATAAGTTATGGAAGAGATGACAGAGCTCTATAACACACATACAACAGTCGATTAGAAAAGGCAGTACTGAGCGAAGACTGGCGGGAAGCTCATGTCATTGCTCAATTAACGTAATCTTGGTGGTAGGAAAGATAATTGAATCTTTACTCAATGATGTGATAATGTTCCTGTGGGATTCAAGGGTTATGGGGGACAGACAGGAAAGTGGAGTTGAGACCGTAATCAGATCAGTCATGATCTAGTTGAATGGCACAGCAGGCCGGGAGGGGCCATTGGCCTCCTCCTGCTCTTGTGTTCCGATAGAAAAATATCGAGAAACTGAAAATATAATAGTCAGCACCAATTTCAAAAAGGGAAGGTCACACTTAACCAATCTTATTGAATACTTTGAAGAAGTAACAAAAAGAGGAGATAAGGACGATGTAGTAGATGTAATATATTTGTAATTTCAAAAGGCCTTTGATAAAGTACCAGGTGGTGGGCTCTTGATGAAGGTTAGAACATGAGGAGTCAGGGGTCAAGTTGCAGAATAGATAGCAAACTGGCTACAAAATTGAGAGGTGTGACTTTTTAAAAATTCATTCATGGGATGTGGGCGTCACTGGCTAGGCCAGCATTTATTGCCCATCCCTAATTGCCCTTGAGAAGGTGGTGGTGAGCTGCCTTCTTGAACCGCTGCAGTCCTTCGGGTGTGGGTACACCCACAGTGCTGTTAGGAAGGGAGTTCCAGGATTGGAAGGGAACTTGCAGGTGGTGGTGTTCCCATGCATCTGCTGCCCTTGCCCTTCTAGGGGGTAGAGGTCGTGGGTTTGGAAGGTGCTGTCTAAGGAGCCTTGGTGCATTGCTGCAGTGCATCTTGTAGATGGTACACACTGCTGCCACTGTGCGTCGGTGGTGGAGGGAGTGAATGTTTGTAGATGGGGTGCCAATCAAGCGGGCTGCTTTGTTCTGGATGGTGTCGAGTTTCTTGAGTGTTGTTGGAGCTGCACCCAACCAGGCAAGTGGAGAGTATTCCATCACACTCCTGACTTGTGCCTTGTAGATGGTGGACAGGCTTTGGCAAGTCAGGAGGTGAGTTACTCGCCACAGGATTCCTAGCCTCTGACCTGCTCTTGTAGCCACGGTATTTATATGGCTACTCCAGTTCAGTTTCTGGTCAATGGTAGCCCCTAGGATGTTGATAGTGGGGCATTCAGCGATGGTAATGCCGTTGAATGTCAAGGGGAGATGGTTAGATTCTCTCATGTTGGAGATGGTCATTGCCTGGCACTTGTGTGGCGCGAATGTTACTTGCCACTTTTCAGCCCAAGCCTGGATATTGTCCAGGTCTTGCTGCATTTCTACAGGGACTGCTTCAGTATCTGAGGAGTCACGACTAATCAAAAGAGAGATTGCAAAGCAGAGGAGAGCGAGGTAAAGAGTAGGCGAGGTGTAGGGAGGGAATTCCAAAGCTTAGGGACCAGGCAGCTGAAGGTACGGCCGCCAATGATGGAGCGATTAAATTTGGGGAAGCTCAAGAGACCAGATTTGGAGGTGGGCAGAGATCTCGGAGGGTTGTAGGGGTGGAGGAGGTTACAGAGATAGGGGTGGAGGAAGTTACAGAAATAGGGGGGTGGAGGAAGTTACAGAAATAGGAGGGAGGAGTGAGGCCATGAACACCAGACCTTCTTTGGGTCAGTTGGTCATTTCTCAGGGATACAGGTGGATTCAAAGATTGGGGTGTAGATTTTCCTCTCAATCAGCCTGGGACTGTGCTTAGCAAACGGGAGCTTGTAGTTCGGGAACCGTTCCTTTAGCAGCCTCTCTTCCAGGGGCGTAGGCACGGGCATCTTAGGTGGAGCGTAAGTCTCTCTCACTATGACAAACATTCTGGTGAAACACACAAAAAAAATTAGCCCTTAATAGCCTTCAGTGACATTAAAGATCCTACCCCCTCCCCCACTCCCACTAACCCTTCCCCCATTGCCCCTCTCCCACTCATGCTTCCCCCACTGCCCCCCCCACTCACCCTTCCCCATTGCCCCTGCCCCACTGACTGACCCTTCCCCCACTCATCCCTCCCACTGCCCCCTTCCCCCACTGACTGACCCTACCCCCATTGCCCCTCCCCCACTGACTTCCCCCTCCCCCATACCTCCTCCCCCACTTACTGCCCCTCCCCCACTGCCCCCTCCCCCACATCCCTCCCACTGTCCCCTCCCCCACTGCCCGCTCCCCCACTGACTGACCCTTCCCCATTGCCCCTCCCCCACTGACTGACCCTTTCCCCACTGCCACCTTCCCCCTCACCCCTCCCCCACTGCCCCCTCCACCACTATCCCCTTCTCCACTGTTCCTTCCCCACTGCCCAACACCCACTTGCACCTTCTCACTCACCCCGTCCCCCTCACACTCTGCCTCCACCCCTCCCCCCCCCACAATCACCTTCCCCACTCCCCTCCACAAACTGCCACAGGTTACGAGTCGATAGCAACCTCAGTGATACGGCTGACCAATACCTGGGATCCTCCTGCACAGGCGGCCGACTGGAAATTGGCGGTATTCCCGTTGCTCTCACTGCCAGTAATCCGGAAGACAGCAGGGTTGGTGGGAGTGGCGGAGGGAGGAGCAGCGGCTTCGGGTACCAAGTCTTCCTTTGCAGGCGGCTGGGGCGCGAGTCAGGAGCGTGTTGGGGCTCCGTCTGAGACGTTTCATCTGCGTGAGCTTCCATCACTGGAAGCAAAAGGTCAGTGGGTTTGTTATGGTGTGGCCTCAATGGTTGAATTCAACAACAATATCTTGCATTTATATAGCCCCTTTCATGTCCCTAAGGTGCCTCACAGGAGCAATATCAAACAAAATTTCATTGAAAGGTATCAAATTCTGAGAGGGTTTGACAGGGTCGATGCTGAGAGGCTGTTCCCCCTTCCCCCCACCCCCCGGGCTGGAGAGTCTAGAACGTGGGGGGGTCCCAGACTCAGGATAAGGGGTCGGCCATTTGGGACTGAGATGAAGAGAAATTTCTTCACTCAGAGGGTGGTGAATCTTTGGAATTCTCTACCCCAGAGGGCAGTGGACACTCCGCCGATGAATATATTCAAAACTGAGATGGATAGATTTTTGAGCACTAAGGGAATCTTGGGATATCGGGATAATGCGGGAAAGTGGAGTTGAGGTAGAATGGTGGAGCAGGCTCGAGGGGCGGAGAAACGACACCCCCTCCTACTTCTCTAGTCCGTAAAAAAATGTTGACACCAAGCTACACATTGACATGTGACCTGGAATGTTACATGGCAGCAGATGCGCTGGGCCACCCGGCTGAATAGTTGGAGGCGAGCTGGCCTCTGCCGGGCCTGTAAGCCATCAGCGATTTTGCGCAGCCCACGCCCTTAATTGGCCTCAGGCAGGACCTCCGCCCCTCTGAGGCAGGAAGTCCCGCCTCCAAGAGCTGCCGGCCAATCAGCGGGCCAGTAGGTCCTCAGTCCCAGCAGTGTCACCGAGAGCAGTAGCCACTGCTGGGACTGCACCCAGCTATCAGAGCAAGAGGGATGCAGCCCTGAAAGGCGAGAGGTTGCTGTCCCTCGCTGGGGAAAATAGGCTGGGCCCTGCTGAGGGAGCTGGGGGTCAATTAGGAGGAGGGGGGGGGTGCGGGGGAGGTGCTCCAGCGGGGTTGGATTGTGCCACAGGGAGTCATCCATGTGGCACAGAGTGTCTGATCAGGAGGGCCCCACCTCCACCAAGCCCAGAAGGTAAAATAAGTGGCAATTAATGTTATCAAAACTGAGAAATTACAGTGTTACGAGCAGGTGAGAAAGGGGTCCAGGGTTCCCTTTCAGTCTTCACCTGGTCTTACCACAACAGGGTTTTTTATTTTACACACTATGATTTTCGCTCCCACTTTGGTGAATCCTTGTTCACTGCTTTCCAATTATAAGGCAAAGAAACCAGCACAAACAGGCTTTCTTAGGTATAAAGAAGCTGAAATTTTATTAAACTTAAACTCTAATTCGGTTAACGCCTACGGATACACACCGCACCCCATGCTAACATGCATACGCGATACTCACATGGAAAGGTTTGAGACAATATCGGAAGAGTTGTTGTTACGGTTCTTCGAGCTCACTGTAGAGTCCTTGATTGTAGGTAGATCTTGCTTTTCACTAGGGCCCAGTATTCTTCTTAAACCTTGTTCGCTTTTGGAGACTTTTCTCTCTTGGGGTTCATGTGTCATCAGTGGATTCAGAGGCTTGTGAGAAAGAGATGGGAGCAGACAGGAGAGATCTTCTCAATCCAGGAGCAAACAGATGTTCTCCCTTCAAACTCCCTTCGAGAAGGTGACCAAACAGGTGGATGAGGGTAAAGCCGTGGATGTGGTGTATATGGATTTCAGTAAGGCGTTTGATAAGGTTCCCCACGGTAGGCTATTGCAGAAAATACGGAAGTATGGGGTTGAAGGTGATTTAGAGCTTTGGATCAGAAATTGGCTAGCTGAAAGAAGACAGAGGGTGGTGGTTGATGGCAAATGTTCATCCTGGAGTTTAGTTACTAGTGGTGTACCGCAAGGTTCTGTTTTGGGGCCACTGCTGTTTGTCATTTTTATAAATGACCTGGATGAGGGTGTAGAAGGGTGGGTTAGTTAATTTGCGGATGACACGAAGGTCGGTGGAGTTGTGGATAGTGTCGAAGGGTGTTGTAGGGTACAGAGGGACATAGATAGGCTGCAGAGCTGGGCTGAGAGATGGCAAATGGAGTTTAATGCGGAGAAGTGTGAGGTGATTCACTTTGGAAGGAGTAACAGCAATGCAGAGTACTGGGCTAATGGGAAGATTCTTGGTAGTGTAGATGAGCAGAGAGATCTTGGTGTCCAGGTACATAAATCCCTGAAAGTTGCTACCCAGGTTAATAGGGCTGTTAAGAAGGCATATGGTGTGTTAGCTTTTATTAGTAGGGGGATCGAGTTTCGGAGCCACGAGGTCATGATGCAGCTGTACAAAACTCTGGTGAGGCCGCACCTTGAATATTGCGTGCAGTTCTGGTCACCGCATTATAGGAAGGATGTGGAAGCTTTGGAAAGGGTGCAGAGGAGATTTACTAGGATGTTGCCTGGTATGGAAGGAAGGTCTTACGAGGAAAGGCTGAGGGACTTGGGGTTGTTTTCGTTAGAGAGAAGGAGGAGGAGAGGTGACTTAATAGAGACATACAAGATAATCAGAGGGTTAGATAGGGTGGATAGTGAGAGTCTTTTTCCTCGGATGATGATGGCAAACACGAGGGGACATAGCTTTAAGTTGAGGGGTGAAAGATATAGGACAGACGTCAGAGGTAGTTTCTTTACGCAGAGAGTAGTAGGGGCGTGGAACGCCCTGCCTGCAACAGTAGTAGACTTGCCAACTTTAAGGGCATTTAAGTGGTCATTGGATAGACATATGGATGAAAATGGAATAGTGTAGGTCAGATGATCGGCGCAACATCGAGGGCCGAAGGGCCTGTACTGCGCTGTAATGTTCTAATGTTCTAAAAAAAAACTCTCTGTGGCCAGTTCAAAATAAAACCCTGGAACAGCCAGGTAGCCATGTGACCAGCTGGTCTAGCCAGTCCTGGCCCTTGTGGATTGTATCCTCCTTAGCAGGCCCTGGATTGCACTTCCTCACCTTTGATGTCTGTTGGTATGTAAATACTTTTTTCCAGCCATGGCTGATCTGTTTAACAAGTCCTTTCTTCACTTCAGTAACAGTTTAAAATTAATGTTCATGACAAAATTAATGTGCCTCATTCTTGGCAAGTGGGGGCCTTGCATGACACCGCCACACCCAGTGGAATGAAATGCAATTTGAGAAAAGGCGCATTTCATTAAAAGGGTTGAGAGAAAAATATAAGATACGGAAAAAAACATGCATTTCTCTCATTCATTCACAAGTCCTAAAACTTATTAAAATCACCCCTTTTTTGGCATCCCAATAAACATGTGGTTCTTTTTTGGGGAAGTTTCTCTTTCTTTTGCCCATTTCCATGGCTGCCTTGGGTCTTTGTTCCTGCTGAGGTAATTTTTTTCCCAGGAGAGTCAGTAGTGGGCGGGTCTATCCTGAACTCTCAGTGCCTTGCTGAGTCATGCAAAGGCTTTTGACTTTGGGGGATGGGTTGTTCTCTTTTTTTCCTGACTGTGGGGGAGGATTATTTGCTAATCTCCCCTTTGTCCCAGAGGACACTCCTGCCTGCAGTTTTTATGCAGACTCTACTGCACTCCCCTGTGGCACTTCAACTAGGTGAGACATCACCTTCAAGGTTTCTGTACCCCCTAGAGGTCTTTCTTTGTCTCTGCAGGTTCCTGTAAACACTGTTAGCAACTCTGGTGGGGTGCTTCTAGTGTCTGCATTTACGTAGGAGGATATGGGGTCTAACTTTTCACATTTTTCAGGATTGGCTAACCGGACAGTAGGGGTTTTCATCTGGGATTCCTCCCGGAATTCCTTTAACCGGTCCTCTTGGTCACTTTTTCCCCTTCTCTTTCTAAACTTTTGCTAGCCGTGTGCCTGGCTGTCCCTTTTTGTTCTCAGCGGGGGTCCCTTACAGTTCACCAGCCCTCTGCTGGAGGGTCCTCCTAACACTGGTACAGGAATTAGGGGTGCAGGTTTCACTGTAGGTTGGGGGTTTCCCCTCAACTTGGCACATGTGGCAACTCCTGCAGTACTCCACCACATCTTTGTGGAGTTTTGGCCAGTCAAACTGCTGTCTTATGTGGGCTTTGGTCTTTTGTATATTGACATGTGCAGCCACTGTTGTCTCGTGGGCCCTTGTTAATATTTCTCTCCGGTATCTCTGTTGCAATACGAACTGGTGAACTACTGTCCACTCCTTGCTCTCAGGTCTGTGAGGAGAACTCCATTTCCTCATCAGTACCTCATTCTTTAAATAGTAACAATCAGGGACTCCCTCTGCTTTACTTTCAGACTGGGCAGCCTGTGCTAACTCTCACAATACTGGGTCAGCTTGCTGAGCCTCAGCTAGGGAAAATCCATATAATTCATTCCCTGGGTCTCCTAACTTTCCAAAGAAAGTCTCAGACAGACAGACCTGGTCATCTGCCTGCAGTGCCAATTCAGTCTCCTCTGGGGGAGCTGGTTTGATCATGGCCTGATCCACTACACATTCAGGGAAACTGCAGGGGTCTGTATCCTGCCACTGCCCGGTCTCTGACCTTCTGCGGCCTTTCTTTCACTACTGGGGGGGCTACTACCTTCACCCCCGCCAGATCATTACCGAGGAGCAGATCAACCCCGTTCACAGGCAAACTAGGGACAATCCCTACAGTCACCGGTCCTGAAACTAGGTCGCACTCCAGGTGCACCCAGTGTACAGGTGCAGACATACACTGCCCTCCAATACCATTCACCACCATTCTGGTGTTCACTGCACTCTCTGGGGGAAAGGTCAGGTCTTTTCCCAGTAAAAGGTGGCCCCTGTGTCCCTGAGAGTTACTATGGGCTTGCTTGCCCCACTCGAGGGGTATGGGGTTACTTTCCCTTCAGACACGAAATCCTGATAACCTTCAGGAATCCTATTAAATTTTTCTGCACTTGTGGTAGTAAGCCTCCTGGGTCTCACTCTTACTGCAGTTAAAGCCACAGCTTGTTCTGCTGTGCTTTCCATCAGGTTCCCTTCTTCACTGAGTGGGTGTACCCTGATTAACCCTACAGGCTTTCCCTTTAGTTTCCAGCAGTAAGCTTTTAAATGCCCTGCTTTATTACAATGGAAGCACACAGGTTTCCGGGTCTCACTCTTGCTCACAACATCTACCTTTTTGGCTAGAAGAGGACCCCTTGTGTCTCCTGCTTTTCTTTCTCTCCCAGGACTGCTTGGGCTCCAATCACCTTCCCACCCTTTGTCCTTTTCGGATTTGTGGGGGTGATGAGGAAAGGTTCTCCCCTGGGAAACTGATATAAATTAAAGCAAATGCATCGGCCAGAACAACCGGTTGCCGGGCTCTCTGAACCCACTGCTCCTCTACATGGGTCTTTATTGAGAGTGGGAAAGAGTTTTTAAATTCCTCTAATAGAACTGCTTCCCTGAGATTCTCATAGCTGAGCTGTACTTTAAGAGCCCTCAGCCACTGGTCAAAAGCCAGCTGCTTACTTCTTTCAAACTCCAGATAAGTTTGATTAGCTTGCTTCTCACTTCCAATTTCTCTTGTTTGTCTATAAATTTGTTTGAAACTATAGACCAGTCAGCCTAACATCGGTCATTGGAAAATGCTAGAGTCCATTATTTAGGAAGAAATAGCAGGACATTTAGAAAAGCTTAACGCAATCAAACAGAGTCAACATGGTTTTGTGAAAGGGAAATCATGTTTAACAAATTTGCTAGAGTTTGAGGATATAACAAGCAGAGTTGATAAACGGGAACTGGTGGATGTAGTGTATTTGGATTTCCAGAAGGTGTTCGGTAAGGTGCCACATAAAAGATTATTGCATAAGATAGGAGCTCAGGGTATTGGAGGTAATGTATTAGCATGGATTGAGGATTGGTTAACTCACAGAAGACAGAGAGTCGGGATTAATGGGTCTTTTTCAGGTTGGAAAGACATAACTAATGGAATGCCACAAGGATCAGTCCTAGGGCCTCAATTATTTACTATCTATATTAATGACTTGGAAGAGGGGGCAGTGTGTAATATATCCAAATTTGCTGATGATATAAAAATAGGTGGGAGGGCATGTTGTGATGAAGACATGAGGAATCTGCAAGGGGATATAGATAGGTTGAGTGAGTGGGCAAAAACTTGGCAGATGGAGTTTAATGTAGGAAAGTGTGAGGTCATGCACTTTGGTAGGAAGAATCAAAAGACAGACTATTATTTAAAAGGAGAGAGACTCCAAAAAGGTGCAGCACAGAGGGATCTGAGTGTTCTTGTGCATGAAAGACAAAAAGTTAGCATGCAGGTGCAGCAAGTAATTAAGAAGGCAAATGGAATTTTGGCCTTTATTGTTAGGGAGTTGGAGTTTAAAAATAGGGAAGTCTTGTTACAGCTGTACAGGTGTTGGTGAGACTACACCTGGAGTACTGTGTACAGTTTTGGTCCCTGTATTTAAGAACGAATATACTGCCACTGGAGGCAGTTCAAAAGAGATTCACTCGGCTGATTCCTGGGATGAAGGGGCTGTCTTATCAAGAACTTTGAAACCAGGTTAGGCCTTTATTCATTAAAGTTTAGAAGAATGAGGGGTGATCTTATTGAAACGTACAATATTCTGAGGGAGCTTGACAGGGTAGATGTTGAGAAGATGTTTCCACTAGTGGGGGAATCTCGAACTAGGAGACATAGTTACAGAATAAGGGGACACTCATTTAAAACAGAGATGCAAAGGAATTTCTTCTCTCAGAGGGTAGTGAATGTCTGGAATTCTCTACCTCAGAGAATTGTGGAGGCTAGATCACTGAAAGTATTTAAAGTGGAGGTAGATAGATTTTTGAAATAATCAGGGAGTTGTGGGCTATGAGGAACTGGCACGAAAGAGGAGTTGAGGTCTGGGGCAGATCAGCCATGATCTTATTGAATGGCAGGGCAGGCTCGAGGGGCCGAATGGCCGACTCCTGCTCCTATTTCTTATGTTCTTATGTCTGTGGGTAAAATTCTGGACCCTAGCACCCAAATTTCTGTTATGACCAGGTGAGAAAGGGGTCTAGGGTTCCCTCTCAGCCTTCACCTGGTCTTACTGTAACAGGGTTTAATTTTAAACACACCGTGTTTTGAGCTCCCCCTTGGTGAATCCTTATTCATCGCTTTCCAATTATAAGGCAAGGAAACCAGCACAAACAGGCTTTCTTAGGTTTAAAGAAGAAAAGTTGAAATTTATTCAACTTAAACTTAAACTCTAATTCGGCTAATGCCTATGGATACACGACGCACCCACTCTAGCATGTATACACGATACACACATGCAAATAGAGACAAAAAAGAGCAGAAGAAAAATAAAGTGGAAAGGTTTGAGGCAATATCTGGAGAGTTGTTGTTACGGTTCTTTGAGCTCACTGTAGAGTCCTGTGGCCAGTTCAAAAGAAAACCCTGGAACAGCCAGCTAGTCATGTGACCAGCTGGTCTAACCAGTCCTGGCCCTTGTAGATTGTATCCTCCTTAGCAGGCCCCGGAATGCACTTCCTCACCTTCGATATTTGTTAGTATGTAAAAAGAAATTTCAGCTGCAGCTGATCTGTTTAACAAGTCCTTTCTTCACTCCAGTAATAGTTTAAAATCAATGTTCATGACAAAATTAATGTGCCTCATTCTTGGCAGGTGGGGGCCTAGCGTGACAACAGCTATCAGGAAAGATTGAACAGGTTGGGACAATTTTCTTCAGAAAAGAGGAGACTCAGAGGTGACCTGACTGAAGTCTTTAAAATGATGAATGGGTTGGACAGGGTAGATGTGGCGAGAATGTTTCCACTCGTGGGTGAATCCAAAACTAAAGGTCATAAATACAAGACTGTTACTGATAGATGCAATAGGGAAATGAGCAAATTCTTTACCCAGAGAGTGGTAAAAATGAGGACCTCACTACCACGGAAAGTGGTCGAGGCAAATAGCATTGATACTTTCAAAAGGAAACTATACGAGTACCTGAGAGAAAAGGGGATAGAAAGATATGTTGAAAGGCTGAGTTGAGTTAGATGGAATGGAAGGAGACTCACAAGACGTATTACTATCTGTTTGTATTATAAAAGCACAAAGCCATGATGAGATGAACCATTCGGACATAATAGTCCATGGAGGGAGTGCAGCATAGATTTACCAGAATGATACCTTGATTACACTCGGGTTGTATTCCCTGGAATTCAGATGATTGAGGGGTGATTTTATTGAAGATTTCAAGATATTACAGGTTACAGATAGGGTAGAGAAACAATTTCCACTAGCTGGGGAGTCTAGGACTGGGGATAGAATCTAAAAATTAGAGACAGATATTTCAGGAGTGACATTGCGAAACACGTCTACACACAAAGGGTGGTAGATATTTGGAACTTTCTTCCACAAATGGCATTTGATGCTGGATCAGTTGTTAATTTTAAATCTGAGATCGATGGATTTTTGTTATCCAGAGGTAATGAGGGGATATGGGGCAAAGGCCCCTGGAATTAGGTCGCAGATCCGTCATGATCTTGTTGAAGGGTGGGACAGGCTTGAGGGGCTCAATGGCCTACTCCTGTTCTTATACTCCTCGCTCCCAGATGCGCCATGTGGAGAGATTCATAGTTCGAATCACGTTCTGCGCAGCCCATATCAAGCCTGACTCCCAACGCTGACCAGCTGACCAGTGCTGCTGAAGATCTTGACACATGACCTCCGGCCTCCAACTGCCCGCCCAGTCAAACAGTCTTTTTTCCCACCATTTCCAATAAACAACAGGGTTCTAAGCAAAATGGGAGAAACCCCACATTTTATTTTTAAGACAACATGTAATTTTTCACCCGGGTTTCTTTTGGTCCCAGCAGTGTCCCGGGAGGATCTTCTTCAATTGCTGCGTAGTCCAGGGCAGTGCAGGAGTTGTTGACAAGCCAAGTGTCAGGGGTCATGGAGCAGGGGTCATTCTCCTTACATGGGCAGGGGCAGGGGGAGGAAGGGAAACCCCGCCAACCGCAAAATGATTGAAAGCGCGGAGCTAATACTTGACCCCCACATCATCTTGTGTGCTGAAAGTGCGAGAGGCAGAGAGAGAAAGAAGCAGATAGAGAGGCAGAGAGAGAGACAGAGAGAAAGTGAGAGAGAGAGAGACAGAAAGAGAGAGGGAGACAGAGAGAGAGAGAGAGAAGAGGGAGAGAGACAAGAGTCAGACAAAGAGAGTCAGACAGAGGAGAAACAGACAGAGAGAGAGACAGAGAGAGAGACAAGAGAGAGACATGAGTCAGACAAAGAGAGACAGACAGACAGAGAGAGAAAATGACAGAGAGAGAGAGAGAGACAGAGAGAGAGACAGATAGAGAGAGAGAGAGAGAGACAAGAGAGAGACATGAGTCAGACAAAGAGAAACAGACAGAGACAGAGAGAAAGTGACAGAGAGAGAGAAAGACAGAGAGAGCGACAGAGAGAGAGACAAGAGAGAGAGAGACATGAGTCAGACAGAGACAGAGAGAGACAGAGAGAGAGAGAGAGACAGAGAGAGAGAGAGATAGAGAGAGAGAGAGAGAGAGACAAGAGAGAGACATGAGTCAGACAAAGAGAAACAGACAGAGACAGAGAGAAAGTGACAGAGACAGAGAGAGACAGAGAGAGAGAGAGACAGAGAGAGAAAGAGAGACAGAGACACAGAGAGAGTCAGACAGAGAGAGACAGAGACAGAGAGGGTCAGAGACAGAGAGGGTCAGAGACAGAGAGGGTCAGAGACAGTCAGACAGAGAGTGTCAGGCAGAGAGTGTCAGGTAGAGAGAGTCAGGCAGAGAGAGAGAGTTAGGCAGAGAGAGAGAGAGTCAGACAGAGAGGGACAGACAGAGAGGGACAGAGACAGAGAGGGTCAGACAGAGAGGGAGGGAGAGAGAGGGAGAGAGAGTCAGGCAGAGAGAGAGAGTTAGGCAGAGAGAGAGAGAGTGAGTCAGGCAGAGAGAGAGAGAGAGAGTCAGGCAGAGAGAGAGAGTCAGGCAGAGAGAGAGAGAAAGAGTCAGGCAGAGAGAGAGTCAGGCAGAGAGAGAGAGAGAGTCAAGAAGAGAGAGAGAGAGAGTCAGGCAGAGAGAGAGAGAGAGAGAGTCAGGCAGAGAGAGAGAGAGTCAGGCAGAGAGAGAGAGAGAGAGTCAGGCAGAGAGAGAGAGAGAGAGTCAGGCAGGCAGAGAGAGAGAGAGAGAGAGTCAGACAGAGAGAGAGTCAGACAGAGTGAGTCAGACAGGGAGAGTCAGACAGAGAGAGTCAGGCAGAGAGAGAGAGAGAGAGAGTCAGGCAGAGAGACAGAGAGAGAGAGAGTCAGGCAGAGAGAGAGAGAGAGAGAGAGTCAGGAAGAGAGAGAGAGAGAGGGAGTCAGGCAGAGAGAGAGAGAGAGAGTCAGGCAGAGAGAGAGAGAGAGAGTCAGGCAGAGAGAGAGAGAGAGAGAGTCAGGCAGAGAGAGAGAGAGTCAGGCAGAGAGAGAGAGAGAGTCAGGCAGAGAGAGAGAGGAAGGAGAGGGAACCAGCAGGCAGTGCAGGGATCCCCTGTGGCCGTTTCCCTCAACAACAGGTATACCGTTTTGGATACTGTTGCGGGGGACGACTTACCAGGGGTAAGCAATGGGGTACAGGTATCTGGCACAGAGTCTGTCCCTGTTGCTCAGAAGGGAAGGGGGAAGAGGAGCAGAGCATTAGTCTTTGGGGACTCCATAGTTAGGGGAACAGATAGGAGGTTCTGTGGGAACGAGAGAGACTCACGGTTGGTGTGTTGCCTCCCAGGTGCCAGGGTTCGTGATGTCTCGGATCGTGTTTTTGGGATCCTTAAGGGGGAGGGGGAGCAGCCGCAAGTCGTGGTCCACATAGGCACCAATGACATAGGTAGAAGAGAGATGGGGATTTAAGGCAGAAATTCAGGGAGCTAGGGTGGAAGCTCAGAGCAAGAACAAACAGAGTTGTTATCTCTGGGTTGTTGCCCGTGCCACGTGCTAGCGAAGCGAGGAATAGGGAGAGAGAGGAGTTGAACACGTGGCTGCAGGGATGGTGTAGGAGGGAGGGTTTTGGTTTCCTGGATAATTGGGGCTCTTTCTGGGGTAGGTGGGACCTCTACAAACAGGATGGTCTTCACCTGAACCAGAGGGGTACCAATATCCTGGGGGGGAGATTTGCTAGTGCTCTTCGGGGGGGTTTAAACTAATTCAGCAGGGGAATGGGAACCTAAATTGTAGTGCCAGTGTACAGGATGTTGAGAGTAGTGAGGTCAGGGATAAGGTTACAAGGACGCAAGAGGGCACTGGCAAGCAAGAACCTGGTTTAAAGTGTGTCTACTTCAACGCCAGGAGCATCCGGAATAAGGTGGGTGAGCTTGCAGCATGGGTTGGTACCTGGGATCTCGATGTTGTGGCCATCTCGGAGACATGGGTAGAGCAGGGGCAGGAATGGATGTTGCAGGTTCCGGGATTTAGATGTTTCAGTAAGAACAGAGAAGATGGTAAAAGAGGGGGGGGTGTGGCATTGTTAATCAAGGAGAGTATTACAGCGGCAGAAAGGACGTTTGAGGACTCGTCTACTGAGGTAGTATGGGCCGAGGTTAGAAACAGGAGAGGAGAGGTCACCCTGTTGGGAGTTTTCTATAGACCTCCGAATAGTTCCAGAGATGTAGAGGAAAGGATAGCGAAGATGATTCTCGACAGGAGCGAGAGTAACAGGGTAGTTGTTATGGGGGACTTTAACTTTCCAAATATTGACTGGAAATACTATAGTTCGAGTACTTTAGATGGGTCTGTTTTTGTCCAGTGTGTGCAGGAGGGTTTTCTGACACAGTATGTAGACAGGCCAACCAGGGGCGATGCCACATTGGATTTGGTACTGGGTAATGAACTCGGCCAGGTGTTAGATTTAGATGTAGGTGAGCACTTTGGTGATAGTGATCACTATTCGGTTAGGTTTACCTTAGCGATGGGCAGGGACAGATATATACCGCAGGGCAAGAATTATAGCTGGGGGAAAGGAAATTATGATGCAATTAGGCAAGATTTAGGATGCGTAGGATGGGGAAGGAAACTGCAGGGGATGGGAACAATCGAAATGTGGAGCTTATTCAAGGAGCAGCTACTGCGTGTCCTTGATAAGTATGTACCTGTGAAGCAGGGAGGAAGTTGTCGAGCGAGGGAGCCGTGGTTTACTAAAGAAGTTGAAGCGCTTGTCAAGAGGAAGAAGAAGGCTTATGTTAGGATGAGACGTGAAGGCTCAGTTAGGGCGCTAGAGAGTTACAAGCTAGCCAGGAAGGATCTAAAGGGAGAGCTAAGAAGAGCAAGGAGAGGACACGAGAAGTCATTGGCGGATAGGATCAAGGAAAACCCTAAGGCTTTCTATAGGTATATCAGGAATAAAAGAATGACTAGAGTTAGATTAGGGCCAATCAAGGATAGTAGTGGGAAGTTGTGTGTGGAATCAGAGGAGATAGGGGAAGCGTTAAATGAATATTTTTCGTCAGTATTTACAGTAGAGAAAGAAAATGTTGTCGAGGAGAATACTGAGATTCAGACTACTAGGCTAGATGGGATTGAGGTTCACAACGAGGAGGTGTTAGCAATTTTGGAAAGTGTGAAAATAGATAAGTCCCCTGGGCCAGATGGGATTTATCCTTGGATTCTCTGGGAAGCCAGGGAGGAGATTGCAGAGCCTTTGTCCTTGATCTTCATGTCGTCATTGTCGACAGGAATAGTGCCGGAAGACTGGAGGATAGCAAATGTTGTCCCCTTGTTCAAGAAGGGGAGTAGAGACAGCCCTGGTAATTATAGACCTGTGAGCCTTACTTCGGTTGTGGGTAAAATGTTGGAAAAGGTTATAAGAGACAGGATTTATAATCATCTTGAAAAGAATAAGTACATTAGAGATAGTCAGCACGGTTTTGTGACGGGTAGGTCGTGTCTCACAAACCTTATTGAGTTTTTCGAGAAGGTGATCAAACAGGTGGATGAGGGTAAAGCCGTGGATGTGGTGTATATGGATTTCAGTAAGGTGTTTGATAAGGTTCCCCACGGTAGGCTATTGCAGAAAATACGGAAGTATGGGGTTGAAGGTGATTTAGTGCTTTGGATCAGAAATTGGCTAGCTGAAAGAAGACAGAGGTGGTGGTTGATGGCAAATGTTCATCCTGGAGTTTAGTTACTAGTGGTGTACCGCAAGGATCTGTTTTGGGGCCACTGCTGTTTGTCATTTTTATAAATGACCTGGATGAGGGTGTAGAAGGGTGGGTTAGTAAATTTGCGGATGACATGAAGGTCGGTGGAGTTGTGGATAGTGCCGAAGGATGTTGTAGGGTACAGAGGGACATAGATAGGCTGCAGAGCTGGGCTGAGAGATGGCAAATGGAGTTTAATGCGGAGAAGTGTGAGGTGATTCACTTTGGAAGGAGTAACAGGAATGCAGCGTACTGGGCTAATGGGAAGATTCTTGGTAGTGTAGATGAGCAGAGAGATCTTGGTGTCCAGGTACATAAATCCCTGAAAGTTGCCACCCAGGTTAATAGGGCTGTTAAGAAGGCATATGGTGTGTTAGCTTTTATTAGTAGGGGGATCGAGTTTCGGAGCCACAAGGTCATGCTGCAGCTGTACAAAACTCTGGTGAGACCGCACCTGGAGTATTGCGTGCAGTTCTGGTCACCGCATTATAGGAAGGATGTGCAAGCTTTGGAAAGGGTGCAGAGGAGATTTACTAGGATGTTGCCTGGTATGGAGGGAAGGTCTTACGAGGAAAGGCTGAGGGACTTGAGGTTGTTTTCGTTGGAGAGAAGGAGGAGGAGAGGTGACTTAATAGAGACATATAAGATAATCAGAGGGTTAGATAGGGTGAATAGTGAGAGTCTTTTTCCTCGGATGGTGATGGCAAACACGAGGGGACATAGCTTTAAGTTGAGGGGTGACAGATATAGGACAGATGTTAGAGGTAGTTTCTTTACTCAGAGAGTAGTAGGGGCGTGGAACGCCCTGCCTGCAACAGTAGTGGACTCTCCAACTTTAAGGGCATTTAAGTGGATAGACATATGGATGAAAATGGAATAGTGTAGGTCAGATGGTTTCACAGGTCGGCGCAACTTCGAGGGCCGAAGGGCCTGTACTGCGCTGTAATGTTCCAAAATAAAAAGAGAGAGTCAGGCAGAGAGAGTCAGGCAGAGAGAGAGAGAGTCAGGCAGAGAGAGAGAGAGAGAGAGTCAGGCAGAGAGAGAGAGAGAGAGTCAGGCAGAGAGAGAGAAAGAGAGAGTCAGGCAGAGAGAGAGTCAGACAGAGAGAGTCAGGCAGAGAGAGTCAGGCAGAGAGAGTCAGGCAGAGAGAGTCAGGCAGAGAGAGTCAGGCAGAGAGAGAGAAAGAGAGAGTCAGGCAGAGAGAGAGAGTCAGACAGAGAGAGTCAGACAGAGAGAGTCAGGCAGAGAGAGTCAGGCAGAGAGAGTCAGGCAGAGAGAGTCAGGCAGAGAGAGAGAAAGAGAGAGTCAGACAGAGAGAGAGTCAGAGAGAGAAAGAGTCAGAGAGAGAAAGAGTCAGAGAAAGAGAAAGTCAGACAGAGAGAGTCAGACAGAGAGAGTCAGACAGAGAGAGTCAGACAGAGAGAGTCAGGCAGAGGGAGTCAGGCAGAGGGAGTCAGGCAGAGAGAGAGAAAGTGAGAGTCAGGCAGAGAGAGAGTCAGGCAGAGAGAGAGAAAGAGAGAGTCAGGCAGAGAGAGAGTCAGGCAGAGGGAGTCAAGCAGAGAGAGTCAGGCAGAGAGAGAGTCAGACAGAGAGAGAGTCAGACAGAGAGAGAGTCAGACAGAGAGAGAAAGTCAGGCAGAGAGAGTCAGACAGAGAGAGTCAGACAGAGAGAGTCAGGCAGAGAAAGTCAGACAGAGAGAGTCAGACAGAGAGAGTCAGGCAGAGAGAGTCAGGCAGAGAGAGTCAGGCAGAGAGAGAGTCAGACAGGGAGAGTCAGGCAGAGGGAGTCAGGCAGAGGGAGTCAGGCAGAGGGAGTCAGGCAGAGAGAGAGAAAGTGAGAGTCAGGCAGAGAGAGAGTCAGGCAGAGAGAGAGAAAGAGAGAGTAAGGCAGAGAGAGAGTCAGACAGAGAGAGTCAGGCAGAGAGAGTCAGGCAGAGAGAGAGTCAGGCAGAGAGAGAGTCAGGCAGAGAGAGAGTCAGAGAGAGAGAGTCAGGCAGAGAAAGTCAGGCAGAGAGAGTCAGACAGAGAGAGTCAGACAGAGAGAGTCAGACAGAGAGAGTCAGACAGAGAGAGTCAGGCAGAGAAAGTCAGACAGAGAGAGTCAGGCAGAGAGAGTCAGGCAGAGAGAGTCAGGCAGAGAGAGTCAGGCAGAGAGAGTCAGGCAGAGAGAGAGTCAGGCAGAGAGAGTCAGGCAGAGAGAGAGTCAGACAGAGAGAGAGTCAGGCAGAGAGAGAGTCAGGCAGAGAGAGAGTCAGGCAGAGAGAGAGTCAGACAGGGAGAGTCAGACAGAGAGAGTCAGACAGAGAGAGAGTCAGACAGAGAGAGAGTCAGGCAGAGAGAGAGTCAGGCAGAGAGAGAGTCAGGCAGAGAGAGAGTGAGGCAGAGAAAGTCAGGCAGAGAGAGTCAGACAGAGAGAGTCAGGCAGAGAAAGTCAGACAGAGAGAGTCAGACAGAGAGAGTCAGGCAGAGAGAGTCAGGCAGAGAGAGTCAGACAGAGAGAGTCAGGCAGAGAGAGTCAGGCAGAGAGAGAGTCAGACAGAGAGAGAGTCAGACAGAGAGAGAGTCAGACAGAGAGAGAGTCAGACAGGGAGAGAGTCAGACAGGGAGAGTCAGACAGGGAGAGAGTCAGACAGGGAGAGAGTCAGACAGGGAGAGAGTCAGACAGGGAGAGTCAGACAGAGAGAGTCAGACAGGGAGAGTCAGACAGGGAGAGTCAGACAGGGAGAGAGTCAGGCAGAGAGAGAGTCAGGCAGAGAGAGAGTCAGACAGAGAGAGAGAGTCAGACAGAGAGAGTCAGGCAGAGAGAGTCAGACAGAGAGAGTCAGACAGAGAGAGAGTCAGACAGAGAGAGAGTCAGGCAGAGAGAGAGTCAGACAGAGAGAGAGTCAGGCAGAGAGAGTCAGGCAGAGAGAGTCAGGCAGAGAGAGAGTCAGACAGAGAGAGTCAGGCAGAGAAAGTCAGACAGAGAGAGTCAGACAGAGAGAGTCAGACAGAGAGAGTCAGACAGAGAGAGTCAGGCAGAGAGAGTCAGGCAGAGAGTCAGACAGAGAGAGTCAGGCAGAGAGAGAGTCAGGCAGAGAGAGAGTCAGGCAGAGAGTCAGACAGAGAGAGTCAGGCAGAGAGAGAGTCAGACAGAGAGAGAGTCAGACACAGAGAGAGTCAGACACAGAGAGAGTCAGACACAGAGAGAGTCAGACAGGGAGAGTCAGACAGGGAGAGAGTCAGACAGGGAGAGAGTCAGACAGAGAAAGAGTCAGACAGGGAGAGAGTCAGACAGGGAGAGAGTCAGACAGAGAGAGAGTCAGGCAGAGAGAGAGTCAGGCAGAGAGAGTCAGACAGGGAGAGTCAGACAGGGAGAGAGTCAGACAGGGAGAGAGTCAGACAGGGAGAGAGTCAGACAGAGAGAGTCAGGCAGAGAGAGAGTCAGACAGAGAGAGTCAGGCAGAGAGAGTCAGGCAGAGAGAGTCAGACAGAGAGAGTCAGGCAGAGAGAGAGTCAGGCAGAGAGAGAGTCAGGCAGAGAGAGAGTCAGGCAGAGAGAGAGTCAGGCAGAGAAAGTCAGACAGAGAGAGTCAGGCAGAGAGAGAGTCAGACAGAGAGAGAGTCAGACAGGGAGAGTCAGGCAGAGGGAGTCAGGCAGAGGGAGTCAGGCAGAGGGAGTAAGGCAGAGAGAGAGAAAGTGAGAGTCAGGCAGAGAGAGAGTCAGGCAGAGAGAGAGAAAGAGAGAGTCAGGCAGAGAGAGAGTCAGACAGAGAGAGTCAGGCAGAGAGAGTCAGGCAGAGAGAGAGTCAGGCAGAGAGAGAGTCAGGCAGAGTCAGACAGAGAGAGAGTCAGGCAGAGTCAGACAGAGAGAGAGTCAGGCAGAGAGAGAGTCAGACAGAGAGAGAGTCAGGCAGAGAGAGTCAGACAGAGAGAGTCAGACAGAGAGAGTCAGACAGAGAGAGTCAGGCAGAGAGAGTCAGACAGAGAGAGTCAGACAGAGAGAGTCAGACAGAGAGAGTCAGGCAGAGAGAGTCAGGCAGAGAGAGTCAGGCAGAGAGAGAGTCAGGCAGAGAGAGTCAGACAGAGAGAGTCAGACAGAGAGAGAGTCAGGCAGAGAGAGAGTCAGACAGAGAGAGAGTCAGGCAGAGAAAGTCAGGCAGAGAGAGTCAGGCAGAGAAAGTCAGACAGAGAGAGTCAGGCAGAGAGAGTCAGGCAGAGAGAGTCAGACAGAGAGAGTCAGACAGAGAGAGTCAGGCAGAGAGAGAGTCAGACAGAGAGAGAGTCAGACAGGGAGAGTCAGACAGGGAGAGAGTCAGGCAGAGAGAGAGTCAGGCAGAGAGAGTCAGGCAGAGAGAGTCAGGCAGAGAGAGAGTCAGGCAGAGAGAGTCAGACAGAGAGAGTCAGACAGAGAGAGTCAGACAGAGAGAGAGTCAGGCAGAGAGAGAGTCAGACAGAGAGAGAGTCAGGCAGAGAGAGAGTCAGGCAGAGAAAGTCAGGCAGAGAGAGTCAGGCAGAGAGAGTCAGGCAGAGAAAGTCAGGCAGAGAAAGTCAGGCAGAGAAAGTCAGACAGAGAGAGTCAGGCAGAGAGAGTCAGGCAGAGAGAGTCAGGCAGAGAGAGTCAGACAGAGTCAGACAGAGAGAGTCAGGCAGAGAGAGAGTCAGACAGAGAGAGTCAGACAGAGAGAGTCAGACAGAGAGAGTCAGACAGGGAGAGAGTCAGGCAGAGAGAGAGTCAGACAGAGAGAGTCAGACAGAGAGAGTCAGGCAGAGAGAGTCAGGCAGAGAGAGTCAGGCAGAGAGAGTCAGACAGAGAGAGTCAGACAGAGAGAGAGTCAGGCAGAGAGAGAGTCAGACAGAGAGAGTCAGGCAGAGAGAGTCAGGCAGAGAGAGTCAGGCAGAGAGAGTCAGGCAGAGAGAGAGTCAGACAGAGAGAGTCAGGCAAGAAAGTCAGACAGAGAGAGTCAGACAGAGAGAGTCAGACAGAGAGAGTCAGGCAGAGAGAGTCAGGCAGAGAGAGTCAGGCAGAGAGAGAGTCAGGCAGAGAGAGTCAGACAGAGAGAGTCAGGCAGAGAGAGAGTCAGACACAGAGAGAGTCAGACACAGAGAGAGTCAGACACAGAGAGAGTCAGACAGGGAGAGTCAGACAGGGAGAGTCAGACAGGGAGAGAGTCAGACAGGGAGAGAGTCAGACAGGGAGAGAGTCAGACAGGGAGAGAGTCAAACAGAGAGAGAGTCAGACAGGGAGAGAGTCAGACAGGGAGAGAGTCAGACAGGGAGAGAGTCAGACAGAGAGAGAGTCAGACAGAGAGAGTCAGGCAGAGAGAGTCAGGCAGAGAGAGTCAGACAGGGAGAGAGTCAGACAGGGAGAGAGTCAGACAGGGAGAGAGTCAGACAGAGAGAGAGTCAGACAGAGGGAGAGTCAGACAGAGGGAGAGTCAGACAGAGAGAGTCAGACAGGGAGAAAGTCAGACAGAGAGAGAGAGTCAGACAGAGAGAGTCAGACAGGGAGAGAGTCAGACAGGGAGAGAGTCAGACAGGGAGAGAGTCGGACAGGGAGAGTCAGGCAGAGAGAGAGTCAGACAGAGAGAGAGTCAGACAGAGAGTCAGGCAGAGAGAGAGTCAGGCAGAGAGAGAGTCAGACAGGGAGAGTCAGACAGGGAGAGTCAGGCAGAGAGAGAGTCAGACAGAGAGAGAGTCAGACAGAGAGAGAGTCAGACAGAGAGTCAGGCAGAGAGAGAGTCAGGCAGAGAGAGAGTCAGACAGAGAGAGAGTCAGACAGGGAGAGTCAGACAGGGAGAGTCAGGCAGAGAGAGAGTCAGACAGAGAGAGAGTCAGACAGAGAGAGAGTCAGACAGAGAGAGAGAGTCAGGCAGAGAGAGAGTAAGGCAGAGAGTCAGGCAGAGAGAGTCAGGCAGAGAGAGTCAGGCAGAGATGGAGTCAGGCAGAGAGAGAGTCAGACAGAGAGAGTCAGGCAGAGAGAGAGTCAGACACAGAGAGAGTCAGACAGGGAGAGTCAGACAGGGAGAGTCAGACAGGGAGAGAGTCAGACAGGGAGAGCGTCAGACAGGGAGAGAGTCAGACAGGGAGAGAGTCAGACAGAGAGAGAGTCAGACAGAGAGAGAGTCAGACAGAGAGAGTCAGACAGAGAGAGTCAGACAGAGAGAGAGTCAGACAGAGAGAGAGTCAGACAGAGAGAGTGTCAGGCAGAGAGAGTCAGGCAGAGAGAGTCAGACAGAGAGAGTCAGACAGAGAGAGTCAGACAGAGAGTGAGTCAGGCAGAGAGAGAGTCAGACAGAGAGAGAGTCAGGCAGAGAAAGTCAGGCAGAGAGAGTCAGACAGAGAGAGTCAGACAGAGAGAGTCAGGCAGAGAGAGTCAGGCAGAGAGAGAGTCAGGCAGAGAGAGAGTCAGGCAGAGAGAGAGTCAACAGGGAGAGAGTCAGACAGGGAGAGAGTCAGACAGAGAGAGAGTCAGACAGAGAGAGTCAGACAGAGAGAGTCAGACAGCGAGAGAGTCAGACAGAGAGAGAGTCAGACAGAGAGAGTCAGGCAGAGAGAGTCAGACAGGGAGAGAGTCAGACAGGCAGTGAGTCAGACAGGGAGAGAGTCAGACAGGGAGAGTCAGGCAGAGAGAGAGTCAGACAGAGAGTCAGGCAGAGAGAGAGTCAGACAGAGAGAGAGTCAGACAGGGAGAGTCAGACAGGGAGAGTCAGGCAGAGAGAGAGTCAGACAGAGAGAGAGTCAGACAGAGAGAGAGTCAGACAGAGAGAGAGAGTCAGGCAGAGAGAGAGTCAGAGAGAGAGAGTCAGACAGAGAGAGAGTCAGACAGAGAGAGTCAGGCAGAGAGAGTCAGACAGAGACAGTCAGGCAGAGAGAGTCAGACAGAGAGAGTCAGACAGAGAGAGTCAGACAGAGAGAGTCGGGCAGAGAGAGAGAGTCAGGCAGAGAGAGAGTCAGACAGGGAGAGTCAGACAGGGAGAGTCAGACAGGGAGAGTCAGACAGGGAGAGTCAGACAGGGAGAGAGTCAGGCAGAGAGAGAGTCAGACAGAGAGAGTCAGGCAGAGAGTCAGACAGAGAGAGTCAGGCAGAGAGAGTCAGGCAGAGAGAGTCAGGCAGAGACAGTCAGGCAGAGAGAGTCAGACAGAGTCAGGCAGAGAGAGAGTCAGACACAGAGAGAGTCAGACAGGGAGAGTCAGACAGGGAGAGAGTCAGACAGGGAGAGAGTCAGACAGAGAGAGAGTCAGACAGAGAGAGTCAGACAGAGAGAGTCAGACAGGGAGAGAGTCAGACACAGAGAGAGTCAGACAGAGAGAGAGTCAGACAGAGAGAGAGTCAGGCAGGGAGAGAGTCAGGCAGGGAGAGAGTCAGACAGGGAGAGAGTCAGACAGGGAGAGAGTCAGACAGGGAGAGAGTCAGACAGGGAGAGAGTCAGACAGGGAGAGAGTCAGACAGGGAGAGTCAGACAGGGAGAGTCAGACAGGGAGAGAGTCAGACAGGGAGAGAGTCAGACAGGGAGAGAGTCAGACAGGGAGAGAGTCAGACAGAGAGAGAGTCAGACAGAGAGAGTCAGACAGAGAGAGTCAGACAGGGAGAGAGTCAGGCAGAGAGAGAGTCAGACAGAGAGAGTCAGACAGAGGGAGTCAGACAGAGAGAGTCAGACAGAGAGAGTCAGGCAGAGAGAGAGTCAGGCAGAGAGAGAGTCAGACAGAGAGAGTCAGGCAGAGAGAGTCAGGCAGAGAGAGTCAGGCAGAGAGAGAGTCAGACAGAGAGAGTCAGACAGAGAAAGTCAGACAGAGAGAGTCAGACAGAGAGAGTCAGACAGAGAGAGTCAGACAGAGAGAGTCAGGCAGAGAGAGTCAGGCAGAGAGAGTCAGGCAGAGAGTCAGACAGAGAGAGTCAGGCAGAGAGAGTCAGGCAGAGAGAGTCAGGCAGAGAGAGAGTCAGGCAGAGAGAGTCAGACAGAGAGAGTCAGGCAGAGAGAGAGTCAGACAGAGAGAGAGTCAGACAGAGAGAGAGTCAGACAGAGAGAGAGTCAGACACAGAGAGAGTCAGACACAGAGAGAGTCAGACAGGGAGAGTCAGACAGGGAGAGTCAGACAGGGAGAGAGTCAGACAGGGAGAGAGTCAGACAGAGAGAGAGTCAGACAGAGAGAGTCAGACAGAGAGAGTCAGACAGAGAGTGTCAGACAGAGAGAGTCAGACAGGGAGAGAGTCAGGCAGAGAGAGTCAGACAGGGAGAGGGTCAGACAGGGAGAGAGTCAGACAGGGAGAGAGTCAGACAGGGAGAGAGTCAGACAGAGAGAGTCAGACAGGGAGAGAGTCAGACAGGGAGAGAGTCAGGCAGAGAGAGAGTCAGGCAGAGAGAGTCAGGCAGAGAGAGTCAGGCAGAGAGAGTCAGGCAGAGAGAGAGTCAGACAGAGAGTCAGGCAGAGAAAGTCAGACAGAGAGAGTCAGACAGAGAGAGAGTCAGACAGAGAGAGAGTCAGACAGAGAGAGAGTCAGACAGAGAGAGTCAGACAGGGAGAGAGTCAGACAGGGAGAGAGTCAGGCAGAGAGAGAGTCAGACAGAGAGAGTCAGACAGGGAGAGAGTCAGGCAGAGAGAGAGTCAGACAGAGAGAGTCAGGCAGAGAGAGTCAGGCAGAGAGAGTCAGACAGAGAGAGTCAGACAGAGAGAGTCAGACAGAGAGAGAGTCAGGCAGAGAGAGAGTCAGACAGAGAGAGAGTCAGGCAGAGAAAGTCAGGCAGAGAGAGTCAGACAGAGAGAGTCAGACAGAGAGAGTCAGACAGAGAGAGTCAGACAGAGAGAGTCAGACAGAGAGAGTCAGGCAGAGAAAGTCAGACAGAGAGAGTCAGGCAGAGAGAGAGTCAGACACAGAAAGAGTCAGACACAGAGAGAGTCAGACAGGGAGAGTCAGACAGGGAGAGAGTCAGACAGGGAGAGAGTCAGACAGGGAGAGAGTCAGACAGAGAGAGAGTCAGACAGAGAGAGAGTCAGACAGAGAGAGAGTCAGACAGAGAGAGTCAGACAGAGAGAGTCAGACAGGGAGAGAGTCAGACAGGGAGAGAGTCAGACAGGGAGAGAGTCAGACAGGGAGAGTCAGACAGGGAGAGAGTCAGACAGAGAGAGAGTCAGGCAGAGAGAGTCAGACAGAGAGAGTCAGACAGAGAGAGTCAGGCAGAGAGAGTCAGACAGAGAGAGTCAGACAGAGAGAGTCAGACAGAGAGAGTCAGACAGGGAGAGAGTCAGGCAGAGAGAGAGTCAGACAGAGAGAGTCAGACAGAGAGAGTCAGGCAGAGAGAGTCAGGCAGAGAGAGTCAGGCAGAGAGAGTCAGGCAGAGAGAGAGTCAGGCAGAGAGAGAGTCAGACAGAGAGAGAGTCAGACAGAGAGAGTCAGGCAGAGAGAGTCAGGCGGAGAGAGCGTCAGACAGAGAGAGTCAGGCAGAGAAAGTCAGACAGAGAGAGTCAGACAGAGAGAGTCAAGCAGAGAGAGTCAGGCAGAGAGAGTCAGGCAGAGAGAGTCAGACAGAGAGTCAGACAGAGAGTCAGACAGAGAGAGTCAGGCAGAGAGAGTCAGGCAGAGAGAGAGTCAGGCAGAGAGAGTCAGACAGAGAGAGAGTCAGGCAGAGAGAGAGTCAGACAGAGAGAGAGTCAGACAGAGAGAGAGTCAGACAGGGAGAGTCAGACAGGGAGAGTCAGACAGGGAGAGAGTCAGGCAGGGAGAGAGTCAGACAGGGAGAGAGTCAGACAGGGAGAGAGTCAGACAGGGAGAGTCAGACAGGGAGAGAGTCAGACAGGGAGAGAGTCAGACAGGGAGAGAGTCAGACAGAGAGAGAGTCAGACAGAGAGAGTCAGACAGAGAGAGTCAGACAGGGAGAGAGTCAGGCAGAGAGAGAGTCAGACAGAGAGAGTCAGACAGAGAGAGTCAGGCAGAGAGAGTCAGGCAGAGAGAGAGTCAGGCAGAGAGAGAGTCAGGCAGAGAGAGAGTCAGGCAGAGAGAGAGTCAGGCAGAGAGAGTCAGGCAGAGAGAGTCAGGCAGAGAGAGAGTCAGACAGAGAAAGTCAGACAGAGAGAGTCAGACAGAGAGAGTCAGACAGAGAGAGTCAGGCAGAGAGAGTCAGGCAGACAGAGTCAGGCAGAGAGAGTCAGGCAGAGAGTCAGACAGAGAGAGTCAGGCAGAGAGAGTCAGGCAGAGAGAGTCAGGCAGAGAGAGAGAGTCAGGCAGAGAGAGTCAGACAGAGAGAGTCAGGCAGGGAGAGTCAGGCAGAGAGAGAGTCAGACAGAGAGAGAGTCAGACAGAGAGAGAGTCAGACACAGAGAGAGTCAGACACAGAGAGAGTCAGACACAGAGAGAGTCAGACAGGGAGAGTCAGACAGGGAGAGAGTCAGACAGAGAGAGAGTCAGACAGAGAGAGTCAGACAGAGAGAGTCAGACAGAGAGAGTCAGACAGGGAGAGAGTCAGACAGAGAGAGAGTCAGACAGAGAGAGTCAGACAGAGAGAGTCAGACAGAGAGTGTCAGACAGAGAGAGTCAGACAGGGAGAGAGTCAGGCAGAGAGAGTCAGACAGGGAGAGGGTCAGACAGGCAGAGAGTCAGACAGGGAGAGAGTCAGACAGGGAGAGAGTCAGACAGAGAGAGTCAGACAGGGAGAGAGTCAGACAGGGAGAGAGTCAGGCAGAGAGAGAGTCAGGCAGAGAGAGTCAGGCAGAGAGAGAGTCAGACAGAGAGTCAGGCAGAGAAAGTCAGACAGAGAGAGTCAGACAGAGAGAGAGTCAGACAGAGAGAGAGTCAGACAGAGAGAGTCAGACAGGGAGAGAGTCAGACAGGGAGAGAGTCAGGCAGAGAGAGAGTCAGACAGAGAGAGTCAGACAGGGAGAGAGTCAGGCAGAGAGAGAGTCAGACAGAGAGAGTCAGGCAGAGAGAGTCAGGCAGAGAGAGTCAGACAGAGAGAGTCAGACAGAGAGAGTCAGACAGAGAGAGAGTCAGGCAGAGAGAGAGTCAGACAGAGAGAGAGTCAGGCAGAGAAAGTCAGGCAGAGAGAGTCAGACAGAGAGAGTCAGACAGAGAGAGTCAGACAGAGAGAGTCAGGCAGAGAAAGTCAGACAGAGAGAGTCAGGCAGAGAGAGAGTCAGACACAGAGAGAGTCAGACACAGAGAGAGTCAGACAGGGAGAGTCAGACAGGGAGAGAGTCAGACAGGGAGAGAGTCAGACAGAGAGAGAGTCAGACAGAGAGAGAGTCAGACAGAGAGAGTCAGACAGAGAGAGTCAGACAGAGAGAGTCAGACAGAGAGAGTCAGACAGGGAGAGAGTCAGACAGGGAGAGAGTCAGACAGGGAGAGTCAGACAGGGAGAGAGTCAGACAGAGAGAGAGTCAGGCAGAGAGAGTCAGACAGAGAGAGTCAGACAGAGAGAGTCAGGCAGAGAGAGTCAGACAGAGAGAGTCAGACAGAGAGAGTCAGACAGGGAGAGAGTCAGGCAGAGAGAGAGTCAGACAGAGAGCGTCAGACAGAGAGAGTCAGGCAGAGAGAGTCAGGCAGAGAGAGTCAGGCAGAGAGAGTCAGACAGAGAGAGAGTCAGGCAGAGAGAGAGTCAGGCAGAGAGAGAGTCAGACAGAGAGAGTCAGGCAGAGAGAGTCAGGCGGAGAGAGCGTCAGACAGAGAGAGTCAGGCAGAGAAAGTCAGACAGAGAGAGTCAGACAGAGAGAGTCAAGCAGAGAGAGTCAGGCAGAGAGAGTCAGGCAGAGAGAGTCAGACAGAGAGTCAGACAGAGAGAGTCAGGCAGAGAGAGTCAGGCAGAGAGAGAGTCAGGCAGAGAGAGTCAGACAGAGAGAGAGTCAGGCAGAGAGAGAGTCAGACAGAGAGAGAGTCAGACAGAGAGAGAGTCAGACAGAGAGAGAGTCAGACAGGGAGAGTCAGACAGGGAGAGTCAGACAGGGAGAGAGTCAGGCAGGGAGAGAGTCAGACAGGGAGAGAGTCAGACAGGGAGAGTCAGACAGGGAGAGAGTCAGACACGGAGAGAGTCAGACAGGGAGAGAGTCAGACAGAGAGAGAGTCAGACAGAGAGAGTCAGACAGAGAGAGTCAGACAGGGAGAGAGTCAGGCAGAGAGAGAGTCAGACAGAGAGAGTCAGACAGAGAGAGTCAGGCAGAGAGAGTCAGGCAGAGAGAGAGTCAGGCAGAGAGAGAGTCAGGCAGAGAGAGTCAGGCAGAGAGAGTCAGGCAGAGAGAGAGTCAGACAGAGAAAGTCAGACAGAGAGAGTCAGACAGAGAGAGTCAGGCAGAGAGAGTCAGGCAGAGAGAGTCAGGCAGAGAGAGTCAGGCAGAGAGAGTCAGGCAGAGAGTCAGACAGAGAGAGTCAGGCAGAGAGAGTCAGGCAGAGAGAGAGAGTCAGGCAGAGAGAGTCAGACAGAGAGAGTCAGGCAGAGAGAGTCAGGCAGAGAGAGAGTCAGACAGAGAGAGAGTCAGACAGAGAGAGAGTCAGACACAGAGAGAGTCAGACACAGAGAGAGTCAGACACAGAGAGAGTCAGACAGGGAGAGTCAGACAGGGAGAGAGTCAGACAGAGAGAGAGTCAGACAGAGAGAGTCAGACAGAGAGAGTCAGACAGAGAGAGTCAGACAGGGAGAGAGTCAGACACGGAGAGAGTCAGACAGAGAGAGAGTCAGGCAGAGAGAGTCAGACAGGGAGAGGGTCAGACAGGGAGAGGGTCAGACAGGGAGAGAGTCAGACAGAGAGAGTCAGACAGAGAGAGTCAGACAGGGAGAGAGTCAGGCAGAGAGAGAGTCAGGCAGAGAGAGTCAGGCAGAGAGAGAGTCAGACAGAGAGAGTCAGGCAGAGAAAGTCAGGCAGAGAAAGTCAGACAGAGAGCGTCAGACAGAGAGAGAGTCAGACAGAGAGAGAGTCAGACAGAGAGAGAGTCAGACAGAGAGAGAGTCAGACAGGGAGCGAGTCAGACAGAGAGAGAGTCAGACAGAGAGAGAGTCAGACAGAGAGAGTCAGACAGAGAGAGTCAGACAGAGAGAGTCAGACAGGGAGAGAGTCAGGCAGAGAGAGAGTCAGACAGAGAGAGTCAGGCAGAGAGAGTCAGGCAGAGAGAGTCAGACAGAGAGAGTCAGACAGAGAGAGAGTCAGGCAGAGAGAGAGTCAGACAGAGAGAGAGTCAGGCAGAGAAAGTCAGGCAGAGAAAGTCAGGCAGAGAGAGTCAGACAGAGAGAGTCAGGCAGAGAAAGTCAGGCAGAGAGAGTCAGGCAGAGAGAGTCAGGCAGAGAGAGAGTCAGGCAGAGAGAGAGTCAGGCAGAGAGAGTCAGACAGGGAGAGAGTCAGACAGGGAGAGAGTCAGACAGAGAGAGAGTCAGACAGAGAGAGAGTCAGACAGAGAGAGTCAGACAGAGAGAGTCAGACAGGGAGAGAGTCAGACAGAGAGAGAGTCAGACAGAGAGAGAGTCAGACAGAGAGAGTCAGGCAGAGAGAGTCAGACAGGGAGAGAGTCAGACAGGGAGAGAGTCAGACAGGGAGAGAGTCAGACAGGGAGAGTCAGGCAGAGAGAGAGTCAGACAGAGAGAGAGTCAGACAGAGAGTCAGGCAGAGAGAGAGTCAGGCAGAGAGAGAGTCAGACAGGGAGAGTCAGACAGGGAGAGTCAGGCAGAGAGAGAGTCAGACAGAGAGAGAGTCAGACAGAGAGAGAGAGTCAGGCAGAGAGAGAGTCAGGCAGAGAGAGAGTCAGGCAGAGAGAGTCAGGCAGAGAGAGAGTCAGACAGGGAGAGTCAGGCAGAGAGAGTCAGACAGAGAGAGTCAGACAGAGACAGTCAGGCAGAGAGAGTCAGACAGAGAGAGTCAGACAGAGAGAGTCAGGCAGAGAGAGTCAGACAGAGACAGTCAGACAGAGAGAGTCAGACAGAGAAAGTCAGGCAGAGAGAAAGTCAGACAGGGAGAGTCAGGCAGTCCTCACCTTGCAGCACAGCTTGTGGCTGGATACAGTGCTCATGCCTGGGCAGACTGCGCTGGCGCTCGATGCGTTGCATTTGCTGCAGAATGCGTCGCTCCTCGTTCATTGACTCGCGCTTCAACCTCACTGCCTTCCGCACCATTCGCCTGATGACAAAGCAGAACAAATCCCCCTTCGTTTTCAATGTGTGAAATCGTCTTTCCGGAAAATTATTTTTCAGCCTAGCTTTTAATTTTTGCTTGCCACCGTTTTGCCCATTCCCATTCCAGACTTCCCTCCGCCTGTCCCGTTAACCCTCCCCCTCAACCCTACCTCCCCTCACTTGTCCCCAACCCCCAATATCCCCCGCATGTTCCGCATGCTTTGCTGTGTAACACTCTCTCAGCTCTGAGGAAGAAGGTTGTGGGTTTCAGACCCATTCGAGATTTCAGGCTAATGCTGCTCGGTACAGTGCAGAGGGAGTGCTGCACTGTCAGAGGTGTCACCTGTCAGGTAAGACAATAATCTGAGGACCTCTCGGCTAAATAGTAGCAGGGGTTGTGGATGGGTGGTGGAAACAATTTGCCAACTCCTTTCGACCTGCCTTCCCTCTATCATGGGCTCTACCCTCTCATTTAATCCTCTCCCAAGCTCAAGTGGAATTTGCTCACCTCTGTACCTCCATGCTAATCCATTTTGATACAGAACTGTCGATAGAAAAAGAGAGAAATTTAATCCCAATAACACGTATGCTCTGTGTACATTTCCCCCCGACCCCATCCTGTGAAGAGGCTTGACAGGGTGGATACTGAGAGGCTGTTTCCCCCTGGCTGCACAGTCTAGAACTGGGGGTCATTATCTCAGGATAAGGGGTCGGCCATTTCGGACTGAGATGTGGAGAAATTTCTTCACTCAGAGGGTTGTGAATCTTTGGAATTCTCTACTTCAGAGGGTTTTGGATGCTCCATCATTGAGTATATTCAAGAGAGAGATCAATAGATTTTTGTGAAGTAAGGGATATTGGGATAGTACAGGAAGGTGGAGTTGAGGGACAATATCAGCTATGGTCTTGTTTAGTGATGGAGCAGAATCAAGGGACCAAATGGCCTGCTCCACTTTCTATTTCTTATGTCCTGCCTCCTCTCCTTTTTTTATTATTCTTTCATGGGATGTGAGCGTTTCTGACCAAGCCAGCATTTGTTGCCCTTCCCTAATTACCCATGACAACTGAGTGGCTTGCTAGGCCATTTCAGAGGAAGGTGCTGACTCTCACTGGGGTACGGGTTCTCTCCTCTCCTGAGGGTACTGTCCCACTGGGGTACGGGTCCCCTCCTCTCCTGAAGGTGCTGACTCTCACTGGGATGCGGGTCCCTTCCTGTCCTGAGGGTGCTGACTCTCACTGGGGTGCGGGTCCCCTCCTCTCCTGAGGGTGCTGACTCTCACTGGGGTACGATGCCCTCCTCTCCTGAAGGTACTGACTCTTACTGGGGTACGGGTCCTCACCTCTCCTGAAGGTACTGACTCTCACTGGGGTACGGGTGCCCTCCTCTCCTGAGGGTACTGACTCTCACTGGGGTACAGGTCCTCTCCTCTCCTGAAGGTACTGACACTCACTGGGCTACGGGTGCCCTCCTCTCCTGAGGGTACTGACTCTCACTGGGGTACGGGTGCCCTCCTCTCCTGAAGGTACTGACTCTCACTGGGGTACGGGTGCCCTCCTCTCCTGAAGGTACTGACTCTCACTGGGGTACGGGTGCCCTCCTCTCCTGAAGGTACTGACTCTCACTGGGGTACGGGTTCCCTCCTCTCCTGAGGGTACTGACTCTCACTGGGGTACGGGTCCCCTCCTCTCCTGAGGGTACTGACTCTCACTGGGGTACTGGTGCCCTCCTCTCCTGAGGGTACTGACTCTCACTGGGGTACGGGTCCTCTCCTCTCCTGAAGGTACTGACTCTTACTGGGATACGGGTGCCCTCCTCTCCTGAAGGTACTGACTCTCACTGGGGTACAGGCCCCCTCTCTCCGCTCCAACCAACCAGTCTGGGATCACTTCGCTGAGCAAAGGTAAAGGGTTAAGATTGAAACAGGCACCTGGCTGGTCTCTGGGTCTCAGTACTATTTCAGGATACAGTAATGTCAGACATGACGTGTGGTGAGTGTAGCTCGGGAGGAACAGGTGACTTTGGCCTCAGGTTCCCAAAGCTCTCCACCACTGGGGGTTTCCCCCACCTCCTGTCTGGGTCTGTTGTTGACTCATTGATAATGATTGATCGCTGTGATTGGTCAATAATTCCATTATCAGGTCTCCTCGGGTGGGAGAAGATTAAATCAATCGACCGCTGTTCTGATGCATCAGACTGGCTGTGCATTTTGCAGCTAGATCACTAAAGGGGAAAGTTTTTGCATTGCTATAGCATATAGATCATCTCAGTGATGGTGATTGGGAGACAAATATTGGCCCCAGGACACCAGGGAGAACACACTGCTATTCTATGAAATCAAGACTGGGATCTGTTACATTCACCTGAGAGGGCGTACAGGGCCTCAGTTTAATGTCTCATCCAAAAGACAGAACCTCTGACAGTGCAGCACTCCCTCAGTACTGATCCTCCGACAGTGCAGCACTCCCTCAGTACTGCCCCTCCGACAGTGCAGCACTCCCTCAGTACTAACCCTCTGACAGTGCAGCACTCCCTCAGTACTGACCCTCTGAGTGCAGCACTCCCTCAGTACTAACCCTCTGACAGTGCAGCACTCCCTCAGTACTGACCCTCTGACAGTGCAGCACTCCCTCAGTACTGACCCTCTGACAGTGCAGCACTCCCTCAGTACTGACCCTCTTACAGTGCAACACTCCCTCAGTACTGACCCTCTTACAGTGCAGCACTCCCTCAGTACTGCCCCTCCGACAGTGCAGCACTCCCTCAGTACTGACCCTCTGAGTGCAGCACTCCCTCAGTACTGACCCTCTGACAGTGCAGCACTCCCTCAGTACTAACCCTCTGACAGTGCAGCACTCCCTCAGTACTGACCCTCTTACAGTGCAGCACTCCCTCAGTACTGACCCTCTGACAGTGCGGCACTCCCTCAGTACTGACCCTCTGACAGTGCAGCACTCCCTCAGTACTGCCCCTCCGACAGTGCAGCACTCCCTCAGTACTGACCCTCTGAGTGCAGCACTCCCTCAGTACTGACCCTCTGACAGTGCAGCACTCCCTCAGTACTAACCCTCTGACAGTGCAGCACTCCCTCAGTACTGACCCTCTTACAGTGCAGCACTCCCTCAGTACTGACCCTCTGACAGTGCAGCACTCCCTCAGTACTGACCCTCTGACAGTGCAGCACTCCCTCAGTACTGACCGTCCGACAGTGCAGCACTCCCTCAGTACTGACCCTCTGACAGTGCAGCACTCCCTCAGTACTGCACTGGCAGTGTCAGCCTGGCTTTTGCGGTTGAGTCTGTGGAGTGGGGACTTGAACTCACAACTTACTGACTCCGAGGAGAGAGAGAGCGAGAGCGAGAGAGAATATCATACTCTGAGCCATGGCTGGCGCCGACATAAAATTTAAGAAGCATCGTTAACGCCAACTCTTCTAATTACACGACAACATTGATCCCCAGGCTGTAATTCAGTTCTGATGTGTGTCCCGAGGGCTGCTTCAGATTAAAGTCAGCTTTGAAAGCTGTGTTTGACATGGAGCATTGGAGTCTATATTTTGTTTGGGGTTGAGCTACATGTGCCTTCCCACACACCCCTGGCACCAGCTGCTGACAAAGTGAACAGGACTCCCAGCATCACTCCTGGAGCAGTGCCACCCCTGGCTAAGTGGGCGATACTCTCAAATCTGAGTCAAAAGTTCAAGTCCCCACTCCGGAAAATTGAACACAACATCCAGGCTGACAATCCCAGTGCAGTACTGAGGGAGTGCCGCACTGTCAGAGGGTCAGTACTGAGGGAGTGCTGCACTGTCAGAGGGTCAGTACTGAGGGAGTGCCGCACTGTCAGAGGGTCAGTACTGAGGGAGTGCCGCACTGTCAGAGGGTCAGTACTCAGGGAGTGCCGCACTGTCAGAGGGTCAGTACTGAGGGAGTGCCGCACTGTCAGAGGGTCAGTACTGAGGGAGTGCTGCACTGTCAGAGGGTCAGTACTGAGGGAGTGCTGCACTGTCAGAGGGTCAGTACTGAGGGAGTGCCGCACTGTCAGAGGGTCAGTACTGAGGGAGTGCTGCACTGTCAGAGGGTCAGTACTGAGGGAGTGCTGCACTGTCAGAGGGTCAGTACTGAGGGAGTGCTACACTGTCAGAGGGTCAGTACTGAGGGAGTGCCGCACTGTCAGAAGGTCAGTACTGAGGGAGTGCTACACTCACAGGGTCAGTACTGAGGGAGTGCTGCACTGTCAGAGGGTCAGTACTGAGGGAGTGCTGCACTGTCAGAGGGTCAGTACTGAGGGAGTGCTGCACTGTCAGAAGGTCAGTACTGAGAGAGTGCTACACTGTCAGAGGGTCAGTACTGAGGGAGTGCTGCACTGTCAGAGGGTCAGTACTGAGGGAGTGCTGCACTGTCAGAGGGTCAGTACTGAGGGAGTGCTGCACTGTCAGAAGGTCAGTACTGAGAGAGTGCTACACTGTCAGAGGGTCAGTACTGAGGGAGTGCTGCACTGTCAGAGGGTCAGAACTGAGGGAGTGCTGCACTGTCAGAGGGTCAGTACTGAGGGAGTGCTGCACTGTCAGAGGGTCAGTACTGAGGGAGTGCTACACTGTCGGAGGGGCAGTACTGAGGGAGTGCTACACTGTCGGAGGGGCAGTACTGAGGGAGTGCTGCACTGTCAGAGGGTCAGTACTGAGGGAGTGACGCACTGTCAGAGGGTCAGTACTGAGGGAGTGCTGCACTGTCGGTCAGTACTGAGGGAGTGCTGCACTGTCGGAGGGTCAGTACTGAGGGAGTGCTGCACTGTCAGAGGGTCAGTACTGAGGGAGTGCTGCACTCAGAAGGTCAGAACTGAGGGAGTGCTGCACTGTCAAAGGGTCAGTACTGAGGGAGTGCTGCACTCAGGGGGTCAGTACTGAGGGAGTGCTGCACTGTCAGAGGGTCAGTACTGAGGGAGTGCTGCACTCAGAGGGTCAGAACTGAGGGAGTGCTGCACTGTCAGAGGGTCAGAACTGTGGGAGTGCTGCACTGTCAGAGGGTCAGTACTGAGGGAGTGCTGCACTGTCAGAGGGTCAGAACTGTGGGAGTGCTGCACTGTCAGAGTGTCAGTACTGAGGGAGTGCTGCACTCAGAGGGTCAGAACTGAGGGAGTGCTGCACTGTCTGAGGGGCAGTACTGAGGGAGTGCTACACTCACAGGGTCAATACTGAGGGAGTGCTGCACTCAGAGGGTCAGAACTGAGGGAGTGCTGCACTGTCTGAGGGTCAGTACTGAGGGAGTGCTGCACTCAGGGGGTCAGTACTGAGGGAGTGCTGCACTCAGAGGGTCAGTACTGAGGGAGTGCTGCACTCAGAGGGTCAGTACTGAGGGAGTACTGCACTGTCAGAGGGTCAGTACTGAGGGAGTGCTGCACTCAGAGGGTCAGAACTGAGGGAGTGCTGCACTCAGAGGGTCAGAACTGAGGGAGTGCTGCACTCAGAGGGTCAGTACTGAGGGAGTGCTGCACTCAGAGGGTCAGTACTGAGGGAGTGCTGCACTGTCAGAGGGTCAGTACTGAGGGAGTGTTGCACTGTCAGAGGGTCAGTACTGAGGGAGTGTTGCACTGTCAGAGGGTCAGAACTGAGGGAGCGCTGCACTGTTAGAGGGTCAGTACTGAGGGAGTGCGGCACTCAGAGGGTCAGTACTGAGGGAGTGCTGCACTGTCAGAGGGTCAGTACTGAGGGAGTGCGGCACTCAGAGGGTCAGTACTGAGGGAGTGCTGCACTGTCAGAGGGTCAGTACTGAGGGAGTGCTGCACTCAGAGGGTCAGTAGGAATGCCGCACTGTCAGAGGGTCAGTACTGAGGGAGTGCTGCACTGTCAGTGGGTCAGTACTGAGGGAATGCCGCACTGTCAGAGAGTCAGTACTGAGGGAGTGCCGCACTGTCAGAGGGTCAGTACTGAGGGAGTGCTGCACTGTCAGAGGGTCAGTACTGAGGGAGTGCTACACTCACAGGGTCAGTACTGAGGGAGTGCTGCACTGTCAGAGGGTCAGTACTGAGGGAGTGCTACACTGTCAGAGGGTCAGTACTGAGGGAGTGCTGCACTGTCAGAGGGTCAGTACTGAGGGAGTGCTGCACTGTCAGAAGGTCAGTACTGAGGGAGTGCTACACTCACAGGGTCAGTACTGAGGGAGTGCTGCACTGTCAGAGGGTCAGTACTGAGGGAGTGCTGCACTGTCAGAGGGTCAGTACTGAGGGAGTGCTGCACTGTCAGAAGAGCAGTACTGAGGGAGTGCTGCACTGTCAGAGGGTCAGTACTGAGGGAGTGCTGCACTGTCAGAGGGTCAGTACTGAGGGAGTGCTGCACTGTCAGAGGGTCAGTACTGAGGGAGTGCTGCACTGTCAGAGGGTCAGTACTGAGGGAGTGCTGCACTGTCAGAGGGTCAGTACTGAGGGAGTGCTGCACTGTCAGGGGGTCAGTACTGAGGGAGTGCTGCACTCAGAGGGTCAGTACTGAGGGAGTGCTGCACTGTCAGAGGGTCAGTACTGAGGGAGTGCTGCACTGTCAGAGGGTCAGTACTGAGGGAGTGCTGCACTGTCAGAAGGTCAGTACTGAGAGAGTGCTACACTGTCAGAGGGTCAGTACTGAGGGAGTGCTGCACTGTCAGAGGGTCAGAACTGAGGGAGTGCTGCACTGTCAGAGGGTCAGTACTGAGGGAGTGCTGCACTGTCAGAGGGTCAGTACTGAGGGAGTGCTACACTGTCGGAGGGGCAGTACTGAGGGAGTGCTACACTGTCGGAGGGGCAGTACTGAGGGAGTGCTGCACTGTCAGAGGGTCAGTACTGAGGGAGTGACGCACTGTCAGAGGGTCAGTACTGAGGGAGTGCTGCACTGTCGGTCAGTACTGAGGGAGTGCTGCACTGTCGGAGGGTCAGTACTGAGGGAGTGCTGCACTGTCAGAGGGTCAGTACTGAGGGAGTGCTGCACTCAGAAGGTCAGAACTGAGGGAGTGCTGCACTGTCAAAGGGTCAGTACTGAGGGAGTGCTGCACTCAGGGGGTCAGTACTGAGGGAGTGCTGCACTGTCAGAGGGTCAGTACTGAGGGAGTGCTGCACTCAGAGGGTCAGAACTGAGGGAGTGCTGCACTGTCAGAGGGTCAGAACTGTGGGAGTGCTGCACTGTCAGAGGGTCAGTACTGAGGGAGTGCTGCACTGTCAGAGGGTCAGTACTGAGGGAGTGCTGCACTGTCAGAGGGTCAGAACTGTGGGAGTGCTGCACTGTCAGAGTGTCAGTACTGAGGGAGTGCTGCACTCAGAGGGTCAGAACTGAGGGAGTGCTGCACTGTCTGAAGGGCAGTACTGAGGGAGTGCTACACTCAGAGGGTCAATACTGAGGGAGTGCTGCACTCAGGGGGTCAGTACTGAGGGAGTGCTGCACTCAGAGGGTCAGTACTGAGGGAGTGCTGCACTCAGAGGGTCAGTACTGAGGGAGTACTGCACTGTCAGAGGGTCAGTACTGAGGGAGTGCTGCACTCAGAGGGTCAGAACTGAGGGAGTGCTGCACTCAGAGGGTCAGTACTGAGGGAGTGCTGCACTGTCAGAGGGTCAGTACTGAGGGAGTGTTGCACTGTCAGAGGGTCAGTACTGAGGGAGTGTTGCACTGTCAGAGGGTCAGTACTGAGGGAGTGCTGCACTGTTAGAGGGTCAGTACTGAGGGAGTGCGGCACTGTCAGAGGGTCAGTACTGAGGGAGTGCTGCACTCAGAGGGTCAGTAGGGAGTGCCGCACTGTCAGAGGGTCAGTACTGAGGGAGTGCTGCACTGTCAGTGGGTCAGTACTGAGGGAATGCCGCACTGTCAGAGGGTCAGTACTGAGGGAGTGCTGCACTGTCAGTGGGTCAGTACTGAGGGAATGCCGCACTGTCAGAGGGTCAGTACTGAGGGAGTGCCGCACTGTCAGAGGGTCAGTACTCAGGGAGTGCCGCACTGTCAGAGGGTCAGTACTGAGGGAGTGCCGCACTGTCAGAGGGTCAGTACTGAGGGCCCATTGCACTGTTAGAGGTGCCAACTTTCAGATGAGATATTCAACTTAGGCCTCATCTGCCCTATGAGGTTGGTGTAAACGATCCCACAGCCACTGTTCTCCCCACTGTCCCGGCCAATATTTATCCCTCAACCAACATCACTAAAATAAAATGTATCTGGTCATTATCATATTGCTGTTCCTGGGATCTTGCTGCCCGCAAATTAACTTCCACATTTCATATATTACATCAGTAACTGCATTTTAAAATTGTTCTTATTTGGCTGAAAAGCATGTTGGGACATCCTGGGATAAAACGCAAGGTGAAATGTGCCACACGTCAGTGTGATCAGCTCTGAGACTCTGCGGACTAGAGGCAGACGTCAGTCTGTGTTGTGTATACTCTGTGCAGCTGCTTTATTCTGCTGCCAGCAGTTTGTTTAATGTGTCTCCAGGCCTGATCAGATAGCGACCTCTTGCTCCTCTCAAGCAACTCAGTGCACCCGAGTGCGACACAGCCCAGGGCCACTATACACTGGAGGGCACTGCCACCTCCTGTGCAGGATCAGCAACTGAGCACAAGAGGAAAAGGAGGAGAACTGACTGTGAGAAGAGATCCCAAACTACACGCAGCTTAAAAAAAGTGCAATTTCCACCTCTCCACTCATGACTCCTGCAGGGATTTGAATGCCATAGCAATGACACCTTACTGTGTGTATGTGTTTGTTGGCAAGCTATTTGACTGCAGTAGGATATTAAAGGATATGGGGAGTGAACAAGGGAGTAAAATCAGATCAGGTTTTTAGTGCAGGAAATTGGAAGACTTTGATGGGCTGAATGGAGCATTCTGTGATTCTACAAGTGGCCTACAGGCACTCACTGATGTGGCGAGATACTGGGAGGTGGGTCTGTAACCAGAGAACCTCACAAAATATCACAAGAGAGAAAATCAAAACAGAAAAAAAGCACAGAGGCCACTTTCAACAACACGGATCCTAATTTCAACCAAAAATATGAAAAATAAAATTACTGAGTCACCTCTAACTGCCTCCTGGTGAACTGGAGTCTCTATTCTGAATCTGTGGATCAGAGCGGAACTCTCTCTCCAGAGAACTGAGCCTATAGTTTAGGCTGACACTCCAGTGCAGTACTGAAGGAGTGCTACACTGTCAGAGGTGTCATCTTTCAGATGAGGTGTTAAACTGTCTGCTCCTCTCAGGTGGGTGCAAAAGATCCCACGGCCGCTATTTTGAAGAGCATGGGAGTTCTCCTCGGTGTCCTGACCAATATTTATCCCTCGACCAACTTCAGTCAATGAGATTATCTGGTCATTATCTTATTGCTGTTTGTGGGAGCTTGCTGTGCGCAAACTGCGCTTCCTACATTACAACAGTGACTACACACTTCAAAAAGTATCGCATTGGCTGTGCAGCGTTTTGGCATGTCCTGACGTTGTGAGAGGCACTATAGAAATGCAAAATCAATCTTTTTCCACCTGGCTCATACTCCACCTCTCGATATTTTTTTACAAACACTCACCTCTGTCGTCTTCTCCGTTCCTGTGGAAAAAAAAGGAATGTTTACAAAGAGGACACAAAATGCATCAGGTGCTTAAAACTATCAATTGTGCAAACAGCCTTTTATACTCATCGAGATAAGGATGTCAGTGCCGGGGAATGGAGAACAATCACCCGAGATTCCCATCAAACACTCCCAGGACAGGTACAGTGCGGGGTTAGATACAGAGTAAAGCTCCCAAAAAGAAAAAAAACAACAACAAAAAACGGGGTTGGCTGCTTCCTGATTGGGACTCCAGACTGCATCAACGAGGTGCAGCTGACAGTGCTGCAGTCAATTGCTGGAGAGGGAGTGCTGAGGAGAGAACTGCAAAAACTTTGAACAACTTTTGCTGCAGAGGAAGAAAGACTTTGGAAGAAGCCTGTATTTCGAGGTGGGTGTCGAGCACCAGACTCTTATTTCATTTGGACTGTTGTGGGAGGTGGAAGAGGCCAGAAGAACAAGGGGTGGGATCTATACAATTCTGCAGGGAGCTGTGCAGTTGCAGGGAAGCTCCCTCCCCACCCCAATTGCCCAGCCTCAGTCAGCTGAAGCTGCCTGGCTAATAGACGGAAGGGGATAAATAGTGCCTGGGCAGCTTCAGCTGACCCAGGTGAAGACGCCTCCCCCAACCAGAAGACCGGAAGACCAAGTGTGCTGGCAGAGACTGTTTCAAGTGTGCTGTGTGCACCACCTCCAGAAAAGAAAGTCATCCCTTACAGCCTGTCTTTCCCTCTCCTCTATTCCCTCAGCCTCTCCCCTAACCTGTTGTTTGTTTGTTTTGTGCATCTTAAAGTTATTTACAAGCCTACAATTTGGGGTGGGTTTAGCTCTTAGACCCATGGCAAGTCCTTCATCACAGGTGGCGGGGCCCTCTACTATCTATGCAGCTGCAGCATCTGTGGCTGCCCACGTGGTCCCGTCACCCTTTAAATTAATAACATCCAGCCATGTGGTGAAGAGCTATCCCCACCCCAACATGTCCACTGAGGCCTGCGTGAAGGCAATGGCTGAGGTTGTCGGCCCCTCGGCCATTGTTGCGGCCTCAAAGATGTACGGGAAGACTGTGTTTTTTCTAAAGACCGAGCGGCCCGTGTCCATGGCCCTGAGTAAGGGGCTCAATGTGGGGGGGGGACCTTCCTGCCTGTGGATCCTCTGCGCAGCGGATAATATCGTCCAATGTTCCGCCCTTCATTCCCAGTGAGCTCCTCCTCCCCCACCTGCACCATCTGGGGGAGGTGAGGTCGGGGATCACCCCAGTCCCGCTTGGTCTTCGGGAAAACAGCCTCCGGCATGTCTACTCCTTCCACCGCCAGCTATTTATGCAGCTGGCGTGGGAGGAGGTCTCGGAGGGCCAATTTAATGTGGATTTCCAGGGGACAGCCTACCGTGTCTTTTGGACCTCGGACGGGGCGCGGTGCCACGTCTGCAAGGGGGTGGTGCATGTTCGTAAGAACTGCCCCAACCTCCCGGCCGCCAGCTCCACCTCGGCGGCCCAGAGTGGTTCCACAACACCTCCTCCCACTCCCCCCACACATCCAACAGACACCGCTCAGTCGGTTCTGGAGGCTGTGGTTTTCACAGCCTCCGGCGGGGAGGGGAGCGTCCGTTTGAGTGGAAGGAAGACGCGGAGGAAAAAGAAACATTACAAGGCGCGTCCCCTGGACACTTTGACACAACCCGAGCCTGAGCTCAGCCCAAAGCCCGTTCCCACAGAATCCACCTGTCCCAAGGCTGGGCTCAGGCCCAGGATGACTAAAAAAAAAGGAGGGTGCGGAGGCGGAGGCCTCTGATGACATGGAGGTCTCTGAGCCTCCACGACCTAGTGGGAAAAAGAGAAGGCACCCCTCCACAGAGGTAACAAGGGGCCCTGAGGTGCAGGGTCCATCTGTTGGAGGGGAGCTGTCTCCTGTTTAGGGTCCTCAGGTTCCCCCGACCACCACCACCAACATCAAGGCTGCAAAGTCTGGGCAGGAGCTCCCTATTCCTCAGGATGGAGGGGAGGGGGAGACACCTGTACATGTGGCCCCTCCGGGAGAAGCCCTGCTTGTGGTGGGTGAGCCTGGGGACGCCGCCCATTCTGCCACTGCTAATGGGTCGGGTGCCCTGAATGAAGGAGAGGGCGAGGCCCCAGAGGGTCGGCCCTCCCAGCCGGAGTCCACCACCAACCGCCTCGTGACGGAGGCGGGACCAGCTGGCACGGCCGGGACGTCCGCCCCACAGTGTGTGATGGATGTGTCAGCCACTGGCGGTGACGACCTGTAGGAGGATGGGGATTTGGTGTGGGGCACGGAGGATGACTTTGATTCCATCACCAGTCAGCTGGTGGAGTCCCTCGTGCCTCCCAGAGTCTCCTCTCAACCCCACGGCGGAACTCCGGAATTTCCTCGTGGCTTGCAGGGGTTGCCACAATAAAGTTCAGCTGGCCCTCGGCCGTTAGTCGAATCTGGCACTGATCATACAGTCCGTCCGTGCCGCCCTGAAGAAAGCGGGAAAGCGCGCGGGCGTGAAACTGGTTGAGAGGCGCCGTTTTATTGTGTTCCTCAATGGGTTGCTGGGGGAGTGGAAGGCCAGGTGCACTTCCACTCCCTCCTCACAGTGAGGTGTTGGTGACGGGTTTTAAGTACCTTTGACATGAAGATAACCATAGCCAGCCTCAACATCAACGGCAGCAGGGGGTCTCACCGCAGATTTCACAATCTCTCAGTCCTCAGGGAAGGGAGATACGCGGTGAGCTTTCTGCAGGAAACCCACACCGTTCTGGGAGACAAAGCCACCTGGCTCCTGGAGTGGCAGGGTGGGGTCTACATGAGTCACCTCACCCCTATTTCTAGTGGGGTGGCTTTCTTGCTGGCCCCAACTTTTCAGCCGGAGATCTTGGGGGTCAAGGAGTTAGTGCCGGGCCGCTTGCTCCACCTCGCCGTTCGCCTGGGTAGCGTGCCACTCCACTTTGTGAACGTGTACGCGCCCAGGCCCGGCGCGTTGCAAGCGCGCTTCTTTGAAGAAGTGTCCGCTCTCTTGAGCTCCATCGGTAGCGGCGAGTGCATCATCCTCGGGGGGGATTTTAACTGCACCCTCGAGGTGGGGGATCGCTCCGGTCCCCAGCGCGGCCAAGTGTCGGTGGAGAAGTTGAGGGGACTGATCAGCTCCCTCAACTTGGTGGACGTCTGGCGGAATCTCCATCCTGACTCCAGCGCCTTCACGTGGAGGTCTGGAGGAGGAGGGTCCCGAATCGACCGCCTCTACATTTCGCAGGCGTACGCCTCCCGCGTTTCGGCGGCCTCCATGCGGCTGGTGCCGTGCTCGGACCACCGCCTGGTGTGGGCGGAGTTCACTCCGTTCCGCACGCGGGCGGGGTCCGCGTACTGGCACTTTAACAACCGGCTGCTGGAAGACGAGCGATTCCGGGACTCGTTCTGTCGATTCTGGGCCGACTGGAGAAGGAAGCAGGGGGGCTTCCCCTCCTTGAGGCTATGGTGGGATGTGGGCAAGACTCACATCCGCGTCTTCTGTCAGGAGTACGTGAAGGGGTCAACCAAGAGGCGGGAAGCCGAGATTGGGCGCCTAGAGAGGGAGGTGCTCGACTTGGAGTCCCACCTCGGTCATGCCGTCGTGGACCCAGCCCCGTGGCAGGTGTACAAAGAGAAGTAGGGGGCGCTGAGGGACCTGCAGCTCATCGCGTCCCGAGGCGCGTACGTGAGGTCGCGGATCCAGATCCTGGAAGATTTGGACCGCGCCTCACCCTTCTACTACTCGCTGGAAAAATGGCAGGGGGTCCGGAAGCAGCTCATCGAGCTGCTGGCCGACGACGGATCCTCCATCACGGATCCGGAGGGAATGGGCCTCCTGGTCCGTACTTATTACAGTGCGTTGTTCTCTCCAGATCCGTCCAGCGAGTACGCGCGCAGAGTTTTGTGGGAGGACCTGCCGCAGGTCAGCCCGGAGGGCGCCGAAGGATTGGAGGCTCCGCTCACGTTGGCGGAGCTGACTGGCGCCCTCCACCAGCTCTCGAGGGGCAAATTCACAGGGCTGGATGGGTTGACCGTGGAGTTCCTCAGGGCGTTCTGGGACGTCCTGGGGGACGATTACGCGCGGGTCCTGGGGGAAAGCCTGGCGACTGGGAAGATGCCCCTCTCGTGGCGCAGGGCGGTCATCGTCCTGCTGCCGAAGAGGGGCGATCTCCGCCTGCTTAAAAACTGGCGTCCGGTCTCCCTCCTCAGCACGGATTATAAGATCTTTGCCCGGGCTATGTCTACTCGCCTGGGCTCCGTGCTGGCCCACATGATCCACCCCAAACAGTCCTACACGGTCCCGGGCCGGTCCATCCAGGAAAACATACACCTGGTCCGGGACCTGATCCATCTTTTCCAGAGGCCTGGTCAGTCGGTCGCCTTTCTCTCCCTCGATCAGGAGAAGGCGTTCAACAGGGTGGATCACGAATACCTTTTCGGGACTCTGCGCGCTTTCGGACTCGGGCCGCATTTTGTGGCCCGGGTCCGACTTTTATACGCTGCCGCAGAGTGTCTGGTCAAAGTTAACGGGTCCTTGACGGCGCCCCTTTGCTTTGGGAGAGGAGTGCGTCGGGGATGCCCCATGTTCGGCCAATTGTATACCATCTGCGTGGAGCCCTTCCTGTGCTTGCTTCGCAGGAGGTTGACGGGATTGGCTCTGCGCGAGCCGGCCATGCGGGTCGTCCTCTCGGCTTACGCCGACAATGTGCTCCTCGCGGTCACAGATCCCGTTGACTTGCAGAGGATGCTCGACTGCCAGCAGACCTTTTCTGCCGCATCCTCCGCGAGGATCAATTGGGAGAAATGTTCCGGACTCCTGGTGGGTCAGTGACGGGTGGACTCCCTGCCGGAGGAGATGACACCTTTTGCGTGGAGCACCACGCACCTCCTCTATCTGGGAGTTCACCTTAGCCCCGCTGAGGAAGCCTGGCCCGCAAACTGGCAGAAGTTGGAGGCGAAAGTCACCGCTCGGCTGGGGCGCTGGACAGGACTGACCGAGCGCTTTCCTACAGGGGCCAAGTGCTGGTCATAAACCAACTGGTGGCCTCCATGCTGTGGTACCGGTTGGTCACTTTGGCCCCGCCCCCTGCATTTGCCACCAAGATCCAGAAGAAACTCATCGATTTCATCTGGGGCAGGAGGAAACACTGGGTCTCTGCTGCGGTCCTGAGTCTCCCGATTGAGGAGGGCGGTCAGTCGCTGGTGTGCATCCGCACCCAGGCTGCGACTCTCCGCCTTCGGACCCTGCAGAGATACCTGTACATCGAGCTTCCTCCCAGATGGTGTGCACTGGCGACGTATTTTTTCCGCCAGTGTCACTGCCTTCAAGACGACACACAGCTCCCGGTGGAGTCCGTTAACCGCGCCTCTCTGGGGGAGTTGCCTGTCTTTAACCGGGATCTATTCGGAGTCTGGAACATGGTCGCCTCCAGTCAGGGCGATCCCCGCCGGCCGGAACTGCTCATCGGACCCAGGCCCCGAAAGCCTCCTCGGGAGCCGGTCCCGTACAACCCGAGCCGCCTCTCGGAAATGCCCTCCGTGCCATTCCAATCGGCGCGGAGGGGTTTCCTGTACGGGCTGCTCCTGCACACTCTCCACTTCCTCGCCCTCGTCAGCCGGCCGGACACGCCCTGGCGGTCCGCGTTGCCATCTGGCGGCGTGGGGAAACCCCGATGGAGGTCTCTCTACGCGGGAGTCTTCCCCCTTTACATCGGGGACCTGGGGTGGAGGGTGTTGCACAGAGCAGTCCCGTGAAATAGGCTTTTAAGTAGGTTCACGGACTCCCAGGCCGCCTGTACTTTCTGCGGCCTGGACGAGTCCGTGTTCCACGTTTACACGGAGTGTGCGAGGTTGCAGCCCCTCTTTGAGTATCTGAAGGGGCTGCTCCTCAAATTCTGGCTGCACTTCAGTCCCACGCTCCTGATCTTTGGGTACCCGGTGCGGAGGGGCTTGGGCCGGGAGGAGGATCTCCTCTCACAGGTTCAGGTTGCGGGCCGTCGGAGGGTCCGTCCTCCCCGATTGCCTGCCCCTTTTCCACGGTTACTTCGCGCCCGGGTGTCCCTGGAGAAGGAGCATGCGGTGTCCACTGGTACGCTTGAGGCCTTCCGCGACCGGTGGGCACCGCAGGGACTGGAGTGCATCGTTGACGCCGAGAATGGCATTTTAATTTGAGTTTTGTTTATTTCTGGTTTTAATAAAGTTATTTTAAAACTGTAAATATGTATATAAAGGGGGCCTGAGGAATAAAGGCCACCTTAAAAAAAAAACGGGGGTTAGATGCAGAGTAAAGCTCCCTCGACACTGTCCCCATCAAACACTCCCAGGCCAGGTACAGCACGGGGGTTAGATACAGAGTAAAGCTCCCTCTACACTGTCCACATCAAACACTCCCAGGACAGGTACAGCACGGGGTTAGATATTCCAGCCCATCCTTGTGAGAAGCTTGGACCTAGTCTGGAATTGATGAAGAATCTTTGAGAAGGGACATCACTGAGTTTGAGCTCGATGCGGAACCAAGATATTTATATTAAATGTATAAAAAAAGCAATAAATTTGCTGCTACTGCAGAACTGAGCAGAAAAAAAAACGGGGTTAGATACAGAGTAAAGCTCCCTCTACACTGTCCCATCCAAGTGCTTTATTAAATGCAAGTTTGTTCTCTTTCTCTGTTTCCCCCTTTCTCTCTTAGTGATTCCTGTACCTCAGTAAATGTCACTTCCTTGATTCTTATCGAATTAAGAGTTTCGTCATCCAACTGCAAACTTGAACTCTCCACATCTACTTGTACAGAGGGAAAAAGAACAAAATCTTGGTAAGCTTTGTGATGGAGGAGCATTGCAGAGCAGAGAACGGTCAGAGGAGCATTTGCAGGAGTTTTCCTATCGCAGCTTTGTTGTTGTGGGAAAACAGCGGGAGGAGGAGGCTGGGGTGAGTGATGGAGGGGAGAGTGTCACCTCAGCCTCTCTTGGGCACCTCCTATTACCTCCATATCACCTTTAAAAAAATATTCTGCTTTTCTCTATTTAGGACAAAAGTGAACAACTTCACACTTCCCTACATTATACTCCATTTGACATTTTGTTGCCCACTCACTTAACCTGTCTATATCTCTTTGCAGCCTCTCTACACACTCCCCGCAGCTTACCTTTCCACCGAGCTTTGTATCATCAGCAAACTTAGATACATTACTCTCTGTCTCTTCATCCAAGTCATTACTAGAGGGTGTAAATAGCTGAGGCACCCCACTATTCACTGCCTGCCAACTAGAAAATGCCCCATTTGTGTTCACTCTCTGCTTCCTCTCTGTTAACCAATCCTCCATCCGCGCTAATATATTACCCTCAACACTATGAGCCCTTATCTTGTCTATTAATATTTTATGTGGCACCTTATCAAATGCCTTTTGAAAATCCAGGTATACTACATCTACTGGTTCCCCTTTATCTACCCTACTAGTTACATCCTCAAAAAACTCTAATAAACTTGTTAAACAGGATCTCCCTTTAGTAAAACCATGCTGACTTGTTCTAATCATACTATACTTTTCTAGGTGCAATGTTAAGACGACTTTAATAATAGTTTCCAGCATCTTCCCAATGACTGATGTTAGGCTAACTGGCCTGTAGTTCCCTGTTTTCTCTCTATGGTAGATGCAAAAGATTGCAAGGCACTATTTTGGCTTGGGTGGAGCGTAAACACCGGCATGGATGAGTTCGGCCGAATGGCCCATTTCTGTGATGTAGTTTCTATTTATTCCTATGTAATGACACTCAGCCACTGACACAACCCATTGATTGTTCACAATTCCACTCAAACTCGACTTTCTCCAGAGATGTCTTTATGCCTTCCTGTACTGGTCACACTTGGGTCTGCAATGCTCCAAGACTTTAAAGAAATTAAAGATTAATCTCCCAGACATTATTATGAGCAAAAACGCAGGAAATAAAACTTATAAAGCTCCCTCTACACTGTCCCATCAAAAACTCCCAGGACAGGTAGAGCACGGGGTTAGATCGGGGACCTGGGGTGGAGGGTGCTGCACAGAGCAGTCCCGTGAAATAGGCTTTTAAGTAGGTTCACGGACTCCCAGGCCGCCTGTACTTTCTGTGGCCTGGACGAGTCCGTGTTCCATGTTTACACGGAGTGTGCGAGGTTGCAGCCCCTCTTTGAGTATCTGAAGGGGCTGCTCCTCAAATTCTGGCTGCACTTCAGTCCCACGCTCCTGATCTTTGGGCACCCGGTGTGGAGGGGCTTGGGCCAGGAGGAGGATCTCCTCGTCGGTCTGCTCCTGGGCCTGGCCAAGGTGGCAATTCACAGGTCCAGGTTGCGGGCCGTCGGGGGTTCCGTCCTCCCCGATTGCCTGCCCCTCTTCCGCGGTTACGTTCGCGCCCGGGTGTCCCTGGAGAAGGAGCAGGCGGTGTCCGCCGGTACGCTTGAGGCCTTCCGCGACCGGTGGGCACCACAGGGACTGGAGTGCATTGTCGATGACGAAAATGGCATTTTAATTTGAGCTTTTGTTTATTTCTGTTTTTAATAAAGTTATTTTAAAAATATAAGTGTGTATATAAAGGGGGCCTGAGGAACAAAGGCCACCTTGGAAAAAAAGAAAAAAAAAAACGGGATTAGATATGGAGTAAAGCTCCCTCTACACTGTCCCCATCAAACACTCCCAGGACAGGAAAAAAAAAAGAAAAAAAAATTGGATTAGATACAGAAAAAAAAAGAAAAAAAAAAAACGGGGTTAGATACAGAGTAAAGCAAAAAACAAAAAACGGGGTTAGATACAGAGTAAAGCAAAAAACAAAAAACGGGGTTAGATACAGAGTAAAGCAAAAAAAAATAAATCGGGGTTAGATACAGAGTAAAGCAAAAAAAAACCAGGGTTAGATACAGAGTAAAGCAAAAAAAAAATAAAACGGGGTTAGATACAGAGTAAAGCAAAAAAAAAAACAGGATTAGATACAGAGTAAAGCAAAAAAAAAATAAAACGGGGTTAGATACAGAGTAAAGCAAAAAAAAATAAATCGGGGTTAGATACAGAGTAAAGCAAAAAAAAAAACAGGATTAGATACAGAGTAAAGCAAAAAAAAAATAAAACGGGGTTAGATACAGAGTAAAGCAAAAAAAAAAACAGGATTAGACACAGAGTAAAGCAAAAAAAAAATAAAACGGGGTTAGATACAGAGTAAAGCAAAAAAAAAACAGGGTTAGATACAGAGTAAAGCAAAAAAAAAATAAAACGGGGTTAGATACAGAGTAAAGCAAAAAAAAATAAATCGGGGTGAGATACAGAGTAAAGCAAAAAAAAACCAGGGTTAGATACAGAGTAAAGCAAAAAAAAAATAAAACGGGGTTAGATACAGAGTAAAGCAAAAAACAAAAAACGGGGTTAGATACAGAGTAAAGCAAAAAACAAAAAACGGGGTTAGATACAGAGTAAAGCAAAAAAAAATAAATCGGGGTTAGATACAGAGTAAAGCAAAAAAAAACCAGGGTTAGATACAGAGTAAAGCAAAAAAAAAATAAAACGGGGTTAGATACAGAGTAAAGCAAAAAAAAAAATAAAACGGGGTTAGATACAGAGTAAAGCAAAAAAAAAATAAAACGGGGTTAGATACAGAGTAAAGCAAAAAAAATAAAACAGGATTAGATACAGAGTAAAGCAAAAAAAATAAAACGGGGTTAGATACAGAGTAAAGCAAAAAAAAAATAAAACGGGGTTAGATGCAGAGTAAAGCAAAAAAAATAAAACGGGGTTAGATGCAGAGTAAAGCAAAAATAAAATAAAATGGGGTTAGATACAGAGTAAAGCAAAAAAAAATAAAACGGGGTTAGATACAGAGTAAAGCAAAAAAAAAACGGGGTTGGATACAGAGTAAAGCAAAAAAAAAAAATAAAACGGGGTTAGATACAGAGTAAAGCAAAAAAAATAAAACGGGGTTAGATACAGAGTAAAGCAAAAAAATAAAACGGGGTTAGATACAGAGTAAAGCAAAAAAAAAAGGGGTTAGATACAGAGTAAAGCAAAAAAGAAAACGGGGTTAGATACAGAGTAAAGCAAAAAAGAAAACGGGGTTAGATACAGAGTAAAGCAAAAAAATAAAACGGGTTAGATACAGAGTAAAGCAAAAAAAAACGGGGTTAGATACAGAGTAAAGCAAAAAAAAACAGGGTTAGATACAGAGTAAAGCAAAAACGGGGTTAGATACAGAGTAAAGCAAAAAAGAAAACGGGGTTAGATACAGAGTAAAGCAAAAAAAAACAGGGTTAGATACAGAGTAAAGCAAAAACGGGGTTCGATACAGAGTAAGGCAAAAAAGAAAACGGGGTTAGATACAGAGTAAAGCAAAAAAAAATAAATCGGGGTTAGATACAGAGTAAAGCAAAAAAAAAAACGGGTCAGATACAGAGTAAAGCAAAAAAAAACGGGGTTAGATACAGAGTAAAGCAACAAAAAAAAACGGGGTTAGATACAGAGTAAAGCAAAAAAAAAAGCGGTTAGATACAGAGTAAAGCAAAAAAAAAACGGGGTTCGATACAGAGTAAAGCAAAAAAAAAAACGGGTTAGATACAGAGTAAAGCAAAAAAAAATAAATCGGGGTTAGATACAGAGTAAAGCAAAAAAAAAAAAAACGGGTTAGATACAGAGTAAAGCAAAAAAAAATAAATCGGGGTTAGATACAGAGTAAAGCAAAAAAAAAAACGGGTTAGATACAGAGTAATGCAAAAAAAAAAATGGGGTTAGATACAGAGTAAAGCAACAAAAAAAAACGGGGTGAGATACAGAGGAAAGCAAAAAAAAAGGGGTTAGATACAGAGTAAAGCAAAAAATAAAAACGGGGTTCGATACAGAGTAAAGCAAAAAAAAAACGGGTTAGATACAGAGTAAAGCAAAAAAAAAACGGGGTTAGATACAGAGTAAAGAAAAAAACAAAAAACGGGGTTAGATACAGAGTAAAGGAAAAAAAACAGGGTTAGATACAGAGTAAAGCAAAAACGGGGTTAGATACAGAGTAAAGCAAAAAAGAAAACGGGGTTAGATACAGAGTAAAGCAAAAAAAAACAGGGTTAGATACAGAGTAAAGCAAAAAAAAAACGGGGTTAGATACAGAGTAAAGCAAAAAAGACATAAAATGGGGTTAGACACAGAGTAAAGCAAAAAACAAAAAACGGGGTTAGATACAGAGTAAAGCAAAAAAAAAATAAGCTGAGGTTAGATACAGAGTAAAGCAAAAAAGAAAACGGGGTTAGATACAGAGTAAAGCAAAAAAAAAACAGGGTTAGATACAGAGTAAAGCAAAAAAAAAACGGGGTTAGATACAGAGTAAAGCAAAAAAAAAAATCGGGGTTGGATACAGAGTAAAGCAAAAAAGACATAAAACGGGGTTAGACACAGAGTAAAGCAAAAAACAAAAAACGGGGTTAGATACAGAGTAAAGCAAAAAAAAAATAAGCTGAGGTTAGATACAGAGTAAAGCAAAAAAAAAAACAGGATTAGATACAGAGTAAAGCAAAAAAAAAATAAAACGGGGTTAGATACAGAGTAAAGCAAAAAAAAACGGGTTAGATACAGAGTAAAGCAAAAAAAAAACGGGGTTAGATACAGAGTAAAGCAAAAAAGAAAACGGGGTTACAGAGTAAAGCAAAAAAAAATAAATCGGGGTTAGATACAGAGTAAAGCAAAAAAAAAAAACGGGTTAGATACAGAGTAAAGCAAAAAAAAAAACGGGGTTAGATACAGAGTAAAGCAAAAAAAAAACGGGTTAGATACAGAGTAAAGCAAAAAAAAAAACGGGGTTAGATACAGAGTAAAGCAACAAAAAAAAACGGGGTTAGATACAGAGTAAAGCAAAAAAAAAGGGGTTAGATACAAAGTAAAGCAAAAAAAAAAACGGGGTTCGATACAGAGTAAAGCAAAAAAAAAAACGGGTTAGATACAGAGTAAAGCAAAAATAAAAAGGGGTTAGATACAGAGTAAAGCAAATAAAAAAAACGGGGTTAGATACAGAGTAAAGAAAAAAACAAAAAACGGGGTTAGATACAGAGTAAAGGAAAAAAAACAGGGTTAGATACAGAGTAAAGCAAAAACGAGGTTAGATACAGAGGAAAGCAAAAAAGAAAACGGGGTTAGATACAGAGTAAAGCAAAAAAAAACAGGGTTAGATACAGAGTAAAGCAAAAAAAAAACGGGGTTAGATACAGAGTAAAGCAAAAAAAAATAAATCGGGGTTAGATACAGAGTAAAGCAAAAAAGACATAAAACGGGGTTAGACACAGAGTAAAGCAAAAAACAAAAAACGGGGTTAGATACAGAATAAAGCAAAAAAAAAATAACCTGAGGTTAGATACAGAGTAATGCAAAAAAAAAACAGGATTAGATACAGAGTAAAGCAAAAAAAAAATAAAACGGGGTTAGATACAGAGTAAAGCCAAAAAAAACGGGTTAGATACAGAGTAAAGCAAAATAAATCGGGGTTAGATACAGAGTAAAGCAAAAAAAACCGGGTTAGATACAGAGTAAAGCAAAAAAGAAAACGGGGTTAGATACAGAGTGAAGCAAAAAAAACGGGGTTCGATACAGAGTAAAGCAAAAAAAATAAAAACGGAGTTAGATACAGAGTAAAGCAAAAAAACAATAAAACGGGGTTAGATACAGAGTAAAGCAAAAAAAAAATAAAACGGGGTTAGATACAGAGTAAAGCAAAAAAAAATAAAACGGGGTTAGATACAGAGTAAAGCAAAAACGAAAACGGGGTTAGATACAGAGTAAAGCAAAAAAAACAGGGTTAGATACAGAGTAAAGCAAAAAAAAACGGGGTTAGATACAGAGTAAAGCAACAAAAATAAAACGGGTTCGATACAGAGTAAAGCAAAAAAAAAACGGGTTAGATACAGAGTAAAGCAAAAATAAAAAGGGGTTAGATACAGAGTAAAGCAAAAAAAAAAACGGGGTTAGATACAGAGTAAAGAAAAAAACAAAAAACTGGGTTAGATACAGAGTAAAGGAAAAAAAACAGGGTTAGATACAGAGTAAAGCAAAAACGGGGTTAGATACAGAGTAAAGCAAAAAAGAAAACGGGGTTAGATACAGAGTAAAGCAAAAAAAAACAGGGTTAGATACAGAGTAAAGCAAAAAAAAAAACGGGGTTAGATACAGAGTAAAGCAAAAAAGACATAAAATGGGGTTAGACACAGAGTAAAGCAAAAAACAAAAAACGGGGTTAGATACAGAGTAAAGCAAAAAAAAAAATAAGCTGAGGTTAGATACAGAGTAAAGCAAAAAAAAAAACAGGATTAGATACAGAGTAAAGCAAAAAAAAACAGGGTTAGATACAGAGTAAAGCAAAAACGGGGTTAGATACAGAGTAAAGCAAAAAAAAAATAAAACGGGGTTAGATACAGAGTAAAGCAAAAAAAAATAAAACGGGGTTAGATACAGAGTAAAGCAAAAACGAAAACGGGGTTAGATACAGAGTAAAGCAAAAAAAAACAGGGTTAGATACAGAGTAAAGCAAAAAAAAAAACGGGGTTAGATACAGAGTAAAGCAAAAAAAAAAAATCGGGTTTAGATACAGAGTAAAGCAAAAAAGACATAAAACGGGGTTAGACACAGAGTAAAGCAAAAAACAAAAAACGGGGTTAGATACAGAGTAAAGCAAAAAAAAAATAAGCTGAGGTTAGATACAGAGTAAAGCAAAAAAAAAACAGGATTAGATACAGAGTAAAGCAAAAAAAAAATAAAACGGGGTTAGATACAGAGTAAAGCAAAAAAAAACGGGTTAGATACAGAGTAAAGCAAAAAAAAAACGGGGTTAGATACAGAGTAAAGCAAAAAAGAAAACGGGGTTAGATACAGAGTAAAGCAAAAAAAAATAAATCGGGTTTAGATACAGAGTAAAGCAAAAAAAAAAAACGGGTTAGATACAGAGTAAAGCAAAAAAAAAACGGGGTTAGATACAGAGTAAAGCAACAAAAAAAAACGGGGTTAGATACAGAGTAAAGCAAAAAAAAAGGGGTTAGATACAAAGTAAAGCAAAAAAAAAAACGGGGTTCGATACAGAGTAAAGCAAAAAAAAAAACGGGTTAGATACAGAGTAAAGCAAAAATAAAAAGGGGTTAGATACAGAGTAAAGCAAAAAAAAAAACGGGGTTAGATACAGAGTAAAGAAAAAAACAAAAAACGGGGTTAGATACAGAGTAAAGGAAAAAAAACAGGGTTAGATACAGAGTAAAGCAAAAACGAGGTTAGATACAGAGTAAAGCAAAAAAGAAAACGGGGTTAGATACAGAGTAAAGCAAAAAAAATAAATCGGGGTTAGATACAGAGTAAAGCAAAAAAAAAAAACGGGTTAGATACAGAGTAAAGCAACAAAAAAAAACGGGGTGAGATACAGAGGAAAGCAAAAAAAAAGGGGTTAGATACAGAGTAAAGCAAAAAATAAAAACGGGGTTCGATACAGAGTATAGCAAAAAAAAAACGGGTTAGATACAGAGTAAAGCAAAAATAAAAAGGGGTTAGATACAGAGTAAAGCAAAAAAAAAAAAGGGGTTAGATACAGAGTAAAGAAAAAAACAAAAAACGGGGTTAGATACAGAGTAAAGGAAAAAAAACAGGGTTAGATACAGAGTAAAGCAAAAACGGGGTTAGATACAGAGTAAAGCAAAAAAGAAAACGGGATTAGATACAGAGTAAAGCAAAAAAAAACAGGGTTAGATACAGAGTAAAGCAAAAAAAAAACGGGGTTAGATACAGAGTAAAGCAAAAAAGACATAAAATGGGGTTAGACACAGAGTAAAGCAAAAAACAAAAAACGGGGTTAGATACAGAGTAAAGCAAAAAAAAAATAAGCTGAGGTTAGATACAGAGTAAAGCAAAAAAAAAACAGGATTAGATACAGAGTAAAGCAAAAAAAAACAGGGTTAGATACAGAGTAAAGCAAAAACGGGGTTAGATACAGAGTAAAGCAAAAAAAAAATAAAACGGGGTTAGATACAGAGTAAAGCAAAAAAAAATAAAACGGGGTTAGATACAGAGTAAAGCAAAAACGAAAACGGGGTTAGATACAGAGTAAAGCAAAAAAAAACAGGGTTAGATACAGAGTAAAGCAAAAAAAAAACGGGGTTAGATGCAGAGTAAAGCAAAAAAAAAAAATCGGGGTTAGATACAGAGTAAAGAAAAAAAGACATAAAACGGGGTTAGACACAGAGTAAAGCAAAAAACAAAAAACGGGGTTAGATACAGAGTAAAGCAAAAAAAAAATAAGCTGAGGTTAGATACAGAGTAAAGCAAAAAAAAAACAGGATTAGATACAGAGTAAAGCAAAAAAAAAATAAAACGGGGTTAGATACAGAGTAAAGCAAAAAAAAACGGGTTAGATACAGAGTAAAGCAAAAAAAAAACGGGGTTAGATACAGAGTAAAACAAAAAAGAAAACGGGGTTAGATACAGAGTAAAGCAAAAAAAAATAAATCGGGGTTAGATACAGAGTAAAGCAAAAAAAAAAAACGGGTTAGATACAGAGTAAAGCAAAAAAAAAACGGGGTTAGATACAGAGTAAAGCAACAAAAAAAAACGGGGTTAGATACAGAGGAAAGCAAAAAAAAAGGGGTTAGATACAAAGTAAAGCAAAAAAAAAAACGGGGTTCGATACAGAGTAAAGCAAAAAAAAAAACGGGTTAGATACAGAGTAAAGCAAAAATAAAAAGGGGTTAGATACAGAGTAAAGCAAAAAAAAACGGGGTTAGATACAGAGTAAAGAAAAAAACAAAAAACGGGGTTAGATACAGAGTAAAGGAAAAAAAACAGTGTTAGATACAGAGTAAAGCAAAAACGAGGTTAGATACAGAGTAAAGCAAAAAAGAAAACGGGGTTAGATACAGAGTAAAGCAAAAAAAAACAGGGTTAGATACAGAGTAAAGCAAAAAAAAACAGGGTTAGATACAGAGTAAAGCAAAAAAAACCGGGTTAGATACAGAGTAAAGCAAAAAAGAAAACGGGGTTAGATACAGAGTGAAGCAAAAAAAACGGGGTTCGATACAGAGTAAAGCAAAAAAAATAAAAACGGAGTTAGATACAGAGTAAAGCAAAAAAACAATAAAACGGGGTTAGATACAGAGTAAAGCAAAAAAAAAATAAAACGGGGTTAGATACAGAGTAAAGCAAAAAAAAATAAAACGGGGTTAGATACAGAGTAAAGCAAAAACGAAAACGGGGTTAGATACAGAGTAAAGCAAAAAAAACAGGGTTAGATACAGAGTAAAGCAAAAAAAAAACGGGGTTAGATACAGAGTAAAGCAAAAAAAAATAAATCGGGGTTAGATACAGAGTAAAGCAAAAAAGACATAAAACGGGGTTAGACACTGAGTAAAGCAAAAAACAAAAAACGGGGTTAGATACAGAGTAAAGCAAAAAAAAAATAAGCTGAGGTTAGATACAGAGTAAAGCAAAAAAAAAAACAGGATTAGATACAGAGTAAAGCAAAAAAAAAATAAAACGGGGTTAGATACAGAGTAAAGCAAAAAAAAACGGGTTAGATACAGAGTAAAGCAAAATAAATCGGGGTTAGATACAGAGTAAAGCAAAAAAAAACGGGGTTAGATACAGAGTAAAGCAAAAAAGAAAACGGGGTTAGATACAGAGTGAAGCAAAAAAAACGGGGTTAGATACAGAGTAAAGCAAAAAAACAATAAAACGGGGTTAGATACAGAGTAAAGCAAAAAAAAACGGGGTTAGATAAAGAGTAAAGCAAAAAAAAAATAAAACGGGGTTAGATACAGAGTAAAGCCAAAAAAAAATAAAACGGGGTTAGATACAGAGTAAAGCAAAAAAAAAAATAAAACGGGGTTAGATACAGAGTAAAGCAAAAAAAAATAAAACGGGGTTAGATACAGAGTAAAGCAAAAAAAAATAAAACGAGGTTAGATACAGAGTAAAGCAAAAAAAAAATAAAACGGGGTTAGATACAGAGTAAAGCAAAAAAAAAAAAACGGGGTTAGATACAGAGCAAAGCAAAAAAAAACAGGATTAGATACAGAGTAAAGCAAAAAAAAAATAAAACGGGGTTAGATACAGAGTAAAGCAAAAAAAACGGGGTTAGATACAGAGTAAAGCAAAAAAAAACGGGGTTAGATACAGAGTAAAGCAAAAAAAACGGGGTTAGATACAGAGTAAAGCAAAGAAAAACGGGGTTAGATACAGAGTAAAGCAAATAAAAAACAGGATTAGATACAGAGTAAAGCAAAAAACAAAAAACGGGGTTAAATACAGAGTAAAGCAAAAAAAAATAAAACGGGGTTAGATACAGAGTAAAGCAAAAAAAAAACGGGGTTAGATACAAGCAAAGCAAAAAAAAAATAAAACGGGTTAGATACAGAGTAAAGCAAAAAAAAACGGGGTTAGATACAGAGTAAAGCAAAAAAAAACGGGGTTAGATACAGAGTAAAACAAAAAAAAACGGGGTTAGATACAGAGTAAAGCAAAAAAAAACGGGGTTAGATACAGAGTAAAGCAAAGAAAAATGGGGTTAGATACAGAGTAAAGCAAAAAAAACAGGATTAGATACAGAGTAAAGCAAAAAAAAATAAAACGGGGCTAGATACAGAGTAAAGCAAAAAAAAATAAAACGGGGTTAGATACAGAGTAAAGCAAAAAAAACGGGGTTAGATACAGAGTAAAGCAAAAAAAAACGGGGTTAGATACAGAGTAAAGCAAAAAAAAACGGGGTTAGATACAGAGTAAAGCAAATAAAAAACAGGATTAGATACAGAGTAAAGCAAATAACAAAAAACGGGGTTAGATACAGAGTAAAGCAAAAAAAAAACGGGGTTAGATACAGAGTAAAGCAAAAAAAAAAAATCGGGGTTAGATACAGAGTAAAGCAAAAAAGACATAAAACGGGGTTAGACACAGAGTAAAGCAAAAAACAAAAAACGGGGTTAGATACAGAGTAAAGCAAAAAAAAAATAAGCTGAGGTTAGATACAGAGTAAAGCAAAAAAAAAACAGGATTAGATACAGAGTAAAGCAAAAAAAAAATAAAACGGGGTTAGATACAGAGTAAAGCAAAAAAAAACGGGTTAGATACAGAGTAAAGCAAAAAAAAAACGGGGTTAGATACAGAGTAAAGCAAAAAAGAAAACGGGGTTAGATACAGAGTAAAGCAAAAAAAAATAAATCGGGGTTAGATACAGAGTAAAGCAAAAAAAAAAAACGGGTTAGATACAGAGTAAAGCAAAAAAAAAACGGGGTTAGATACAGAGTAAAGCAACAAAAAAAAACGGGGTTAGATACAGAGTAAAGCAAAAAAAAAGGGGTTAGATACAAAGTAAAGCAAAAAAAAAAACGGGGTTCGATACAGAGTAAAGCAAAAAAAAAAACGGGTTAGATACAGAGTAAAGCAAAAATAAAAAGGGGTTAGATACAGAGTAAAGCAAAAAAAAACGGGGTTAGATACAGAGTAAAGAAAAAAACAAAAAACGGGGTTAGATACAGAGTAAAGGAAAAAAAACAGGGTTAGATACAGAGTAAAGCAAAAACGAGGTTAGATACAGAGTAAAGCAAAAAAGAAAACGGGGTTAGATACAGAGTAAAGCAAAAAAAAACAGGGTTAGATACAGAGTAAAGCAAAAAAAAACAGGGTTAGATACAGAGTAAAGCAAAAAAAAATAAATCGGGGTTAGATACAGAGTAAAGCAAAAAAGACATAAAACGGGGTTAGACACAGAGTAAAGCAAAAAACAAAAAACGGGGTTAGATACAGAGTAAAGCAAAAAAAAATAAGCTGAGGTTAGATACAGAGTAATGCAAAAAAAAAACAGGATTATACACAGAGTAAAGCAAAAAAAAAATAAAACGGGGTTAGATACAGAGTAAAGCCAAAAAAAACGGGTTAGATACAGAGTAAAGCAAAATAAATCGGGGTTAGATACAGAGTAAAGCAAAAAAAACCGGGTTAGATACAGAGTAAAGCAAAAAAGAAAACGGGGTTAGATACAGAGTGAAGCAAAAAAAACGGGGTTAGATACAGAGTAAAGCAAAGAAAAATGGGGTTAGATACAGAGTAAAGCAAAAAAAAAACGGGGTTAGATACAGAGTAAAGCAAAAAAAAATAAATCGGGGTTAGATACAGAGTAAAGCAAAAAAGACATAAAACGGGGTTAGACACTGAGTAAAGCAAAAAACAAAAAACGGGGTTAGATACAGAGTAAAGCAAAAAAAAAATAAGCTGAGGTTAGATACAGAGTAAAGCAAAAAAAAAAACAGGATTAGATACAGAGTAAAGCAAAAAAAAAATAAAACGGGGTTAGATACAGAGTAAAGCAAAAAAAAACGGGTTAGATACAGAGTAAAGCAAAATAAATCGGGGTTAGATACAGAGTAAAGCAAAAAAAAACGGGGTTAGATACAGAGTAAAGCAAAAAAGAAAACGGGGTTAGATACAGAGTGAAGCAAAAAAAACGGGGTTAGATACAGAGTAAAGCAAAAAAACAATAAAACGGGGTTAGATACAGAGTAAAGCAAAAAAAAACGGGGTTAGATAAAGAGTAAAGCAAAAAAAAAATAAAACGGGGTTAGATACAGAGTAAAGCCAAAAAAAAATAAAACGGGGTTAGATACAGAGTAAAGCAAAAAAAAAAATAAAACGGGGTTAGATACAGAGTAAAGCAAAAAAAAATAAAACGGGGTTAGATACAGAGTAAAGCAAAAAAAAATAAAACGAGGTTAGATACAGAGTAAAGCAAAAAAAAAATAAAACGGGGTTAGATACAGAGTAAAGCAAAAAAAAAAAAACGGGGTTAGATACAGAGCAAAGCAAAAAAAAACAGGATTAGATACAGAGTAAAGCAAAAAAAAAATAAAACGGGGTTAGATACAGAGTAAAGCAAAAAAAACGGGGTTAGATACAGAGTAAAGCAAAAAAAAACGGGGTTAGATACAGAGTAAAGCAAAAAAAACGGGGTTAGATACAGAGTAAAGCAAAGAAAAACGGGGTTAGATACAGAGTAAAGCAAATAAAAAACAGGATTAGATACAGAGTAAAGCAAAAAACAAAAAACGGGGTTAAATACAGAGTAAAGCAAAAAAAAATAAAACGGGGTTAGATACAGAGTAAAGCAAAAAAAAAACGGGGTTAGATACAAGCAAAGCAAAAAAAAAATAAAACGGGTTAGATACAGAGTAAAGCAAAAAAAAACGGGGTTAGATACAGAGTAAAGCAAAAAAAAACGGGGTTAGATACAGAGTAAAACAAAAAAAAACGGGGTTAGATACAGAGTAAAGCAAAAAAAAACGGGGTTAGATACAGAGTAAAGCAAAGAAAAATGGGGTTAGATACAGAGTAAAGCAAAAAAAACAGGATTAGATACAGAGTAAAGCAAAAAAAAATAAAACGGGGCTAGATACAGAGTAAAGCAAAAAAAAATAAAACGGGGTTAGATACAGAGTAAAGCAAAAAAAACGGGGTTAGATACAGAGTAAAGCAAAAAAAAACGGGGTTAGATACAGAGTAAAGCAAAAAAAAACGGGGTTAGATACAGAGTAAAGCAAAAAAAACGGGGTTAGATACAGAGTAAAGCAAAGAAAAACGGGGTTAGATACAGAGTAAAGCAAATAAAAAACAGGATTAGATACAGAGTAAAGCAAATAACAAAAAACGGGGTTAGATACAGAGTAAAGCAAAAAAAAAACGGGGTTAGATACAGAGTAAAGCAAAAAAAAAAAATCGGGGTTAGATACAGAGTAAAGCAAAAAAGACATAAAACGGGGTTAGACACAGAGTAAAGCAAAAAACAAAAAACGGGGTTAGATACAGAGTAAAGCAAAAAAAAAATAAGCTGAGGTTAGATACAGAGTAAAGCAAAAAAAAAACAGGATTAGATACAGAGTAAAGCAAAAAAAAAATAAAACGGGGTTAGATACAGAGTAAAGCAAAAAAAAACGGGTTAGATACAGAGTAAAGCAAAAAAAAAACGGGGTTAGATACAGAGTAAAGCAAAAAAGAAAACGGGGTTAGATACAGAGTAAAGCAAAAAAAAATAAATCGGGGTTAGATACAGAGTAAAGCAAAAAAAAAAAACGGGTTAGATACAGAGTAAAGCAAAAAAAAACGGGGTTAGATACAGAGTAAAGCAACAAAAAAAAACGGGGTTAGATACAGAGTAAAGCAAAAAAAAAGGGGTTAGATACAAAGTAAAGCAAAAAAAAAAACGGGGTTCGATACAGAGTAAAGCAAAAAAAAAAACGGGTTAGATACAGAGTAAAGCAAAAATAAAAAGGGGTTAGATACAGAGTAAAGCAAAAAAAAACGGGGTTAGATACAGAGTAAAGAAAAAAACAAAAAACGGGGTTAGATACAGAGTAAAGGAAAAAAAACAGGGTTAGATACAGAGTAAAGCAAAAACGAGGTTAGATACAGAGTAAAGCAAAAAAGAAAACGGGGTTAGATACAGAGTAAAGCAAAAAAAAACAGGGTTAGATACAGAGTAAAGCAAAAAAAAACAGGGTTAGATACAGAGTAAAGCAAAAAAAAATAAATCGGGGTTAGATACAGAGTAAAGCAAAAAAGACATAAAACGGGGTTAGACACAGAGTAAAGCAAAAAACAAAAAACGGGGTTAGATACAGAGTAAAGCAAAAAAAAAATAAGCTGAGGTTAGATACAGAGTAATGCAAAAAAAAAACAGGATTATACACAGAGTAAAGCAAAAAAAAAATAAAACGGGGTTAGATACAGAGTAAAGCCAAAAAAAACGGGTTAGATACAGAGTAAAGCAAAATAAATCGGGGTTAGATACAGAGTAAAGCAAAAAAAACCGGGTTAGATACAGAGTAAAGCAAAAAAGAAAACGGGGTTAGATACAGAGTGAAGCAAAAAAAACGGGGTTCGATACAGAGTAAAGCAAAAAAAATAAAAACGGAGTTAGATACAGAGTAAAGCAAAAAAACAATAAAACGGGGTTAGATACAGAGTAAAGCAAAAAAAAAATAAAACGGGGTTAGATACAGAGTAAAGCAAAAAAAAATAAAACGGGGTTAGATACAGAGTAAAGCAAAAACGAAAACGGGGTTAGATACAGAGTAAAGCAAAAAAAAACAGGGTTAGATACAGAGTAAAGCAAAAAAAAACGGGGTTAGATACAGAGTAAAGCAAAAAAAAATAAATCGGGGTTAGATACAGAGTAAAGCAAAAAAGACATAAAACGGGGTTAGACACTGAGTAAAGCAAAAAACAAAAAACGGGGTTAGATACAGAGTAAAGCAAAAAAAAAATAAGCTGAGGTTAGATACAGAGTAAAGCAAAAAAAAAAACAGGATTAGATACAGAGTAAAGCAAAAAAAAAATAAAACGGGGTTAGATACAGAGTAAAGCAAAAAAAAACGGGTTAGATACAGAGTAAAGCAAAATAAATCGGGGTTAGATACAGAGTAAAGCAAAAAAAAACGGGGTTAGATACAGAGTAAAGCAAAAAAGAAAACGGGGTTAGATACAGAGTGAAGCAAAAAAAACGGGGTTAGATACAGAGTAAAGCAAAAAAACAATAAAACGGGGTTAGATACAGAGTAAAGCAAAAAAAAACGGGGTTAGATAAAGAGTAAAGCAAAAAAAAAATAAAACGGGGTTAGATACAGAGTAAAGCCAAAAAAAAATAAAACGGGGTTAGATACAGAGTAAAGCAAAAAAAAAAATAAAACGGGGTTAGATACAGAGTAAAGCAAAAAAAAATAAAACGGGGTTAGATACAGAGTAAAGCAAAAAAAAAATAAAACGGGGTTAGATACAGAGTAAAGCAAAAAAAAAATAAAACGGGGTTAGATACAGAGTAAAGCAAAAAAAAAAAAACGGGGTTAGATACAGAGCAAAGCAAAAAAAAACAGGATTAGATACAGAGTAAAGCAAAAAAAAAATAAAACGGGGTTAGATACAGAGTAAAGCAAAAAAAACGGGGTTAGATACAGAGTAAAGCAAAAAAAAACGGGGTTAGATACAGAGTAAAGCAAAAAAAACGGGGTTAGATACAGAGTAAAGCAAAGAAAAACGGGGTTAGATACAGAGTAAAGCAAATAAAAAACAGGATTAGATACAGAGTAAAGCAAAAAAACAAAAAACGGGGTTAAATACAGAGTAAAGCAAAAAAAAATAAAACGGGGTTAGATACAGAGTAAAGCAAAAAAAAAACGGGGTTAGATACAAGCAAAGCAAAAAAAAAATAAAACGGGTTAGATACAGAGTAAAGCAAAAAAAAACGGGGTTAGATACAGAGTAAAGCAAAAAAAAACGGGGTTAGATACAGAGTAAAACAAAAAAAAACGGGGTTAGATACAGAGTAAAGCAAAAAAAAACGGGGTTAGATACAGAGTAAAGCAAAGAAAAATGGGGTTAGATACAGAGTAAAGCAAAAAAAAACAGGATTAGATACAGAGTAAAGCAAAAAAAAATAAAACGGGGCTAGATACAGAGTAAAGCAAAAAAAAATAAAACGGGGTTAGATACAGAGTAAAGCAAAAAAAACGGGGTTAGATACAGAGTAAAGCAAAAAAAAACGGGGTTAGATACAGAGTAAAGCAAAAAAAAACGGGGTTAGATACAGAGTAAAGCAAAAAAAACGGGGTTAGATACAGAGTAAAGCAAAGAAAAACGGGGTTAGATACAGAGTAAAGCAAATAAAAAACAGGATTAGATACAGAGTAAAGCAAAAAACAAAAAACGGGGTTAGATACAGAGTAAAGCAAAAAAAAACGGGTTAGATACAGAGTAAAGCAAAATAAATCGGGGTTAGATACAGAGTAAAGCAAAAAAAAACGGGGTTAGATACAGAGTAAAGCAAAAAAGAAAACGGGGTTAGATACAGAGTAAAGCAAAAAAAAATAAATCGGGGTTAAATACAGAGTAAAGCAAAAAAAAAAACGGGTTAGATACAGAGTAAAGCAAAAAAAAAAACGGGGTTAGATACAGAGTAAAGCAATAAAACAAAACGGGGTTAGATACAGAGTAAAGCAAAAAAAAAGGGGTTAGATACAGAGTAAAGCAAAAAAAAAATGGGGTTCGATACAGAGTAAAGCAAAAAAAAAAACGGGTTAGATACAGAGTAAAGCAAAAAAAAAAGGGGTTAGATACAGAGTAAAGCAAAAAAAAAACGGGGTTAGATACAGAGTAAAGAAAAAAACAAAAAACGGGGTTAGATACAGAGTAAAGGAAAAAAAACAGGGTTAGATACAGAGTAAAGCAAAAACGGGGTTAGATACAGAGTAAAGCAAAAAAGAAAACGGGGTTAGATACAGAGTAAAGCAAAAAAAAACAGGGTTAGATACAGAGTAAAGCAAAAAAAAAAAAAACGGGGTTAGATACAGAGTAAAGCAAAAAAAAAACGGGGTTAGATACAGAGTAAAGCAAAAAACAAAAAACGGGGTTAGATACAGAGTAAAGCAAAAAAAACGGGGTTAGAAACAGAGTAAAGCAAAAAAAATGGGTTAGATACAGAGTAAAGCAAAATAAATCGGGGTTAGATACAGAGTAAAGCAAAAAAAAACGGGGTTAGATACAGAGTAAAGCAAAAAAGAAAACGGGGTTAGATACAGAGTAAAGCAAAAAAAAATAAATCGGGGTTAGATACAGAGTAAAGCAGAAAAAAAAAACGGGTTAGATACAGAGTAAAGCAAAAAAAATATAAGCTGAGGTTAGATACAGAGTAAAGCAAAAAAAAAAACAGGATTAGATACAGAGTAAAGCAAAAAAAAAATAAAACGGGGTTAGATACAGAGTAAAGCAAAAAAAACGGGTTAGATACAGAGTAAAGCAAAATAAATCGGGGTTAGATACAGAGTAAAGCAAAAAAAAACGGGGTTAGATACAGAGTAAAGCAAAAAAGAAAACGGGGTTAGATACAGAGTGAAGCAAAAAAAACGGGGTTAGATACAGAGTAAAGCAAAAAAACAATAAAACGGGGTTAGATACAGAGTAAAGCAAAAAAAAACGGGGTTAGATAAAGAGTAAAGCAAAAAAAAAATAAAACGGGGTTAGATACAGAGTAAAGCCAAAAAAAAATAAAACGGGGTTAGATACAGAGTAAAGCAAAAAAAAAAATAAAACGGGGTTAGATACAGAGTAAAGCAAAAAAAAATAAAACGGGGTTAGATACAGAGTAAAGCAAAAAAAAATAAAACGGGGTTAGATACAGAGTAAAGCAAAAAAAAAATAAAACGGGGTTAGATACAGAGTAAAGCAAAAAAAAATAAAACGGGGTTAGATACAGAGCAAAGCAAAAAAAAACAGGATTAGATACAGAGTAAAGCAAAAAAAAAATAAAACGGGGTTAGATACAGAGTAAAGCAAAAAAAACGGGGTTAGATACAGAGTAAAGCAAAAAAAAACGGGGTTAGATACAGAGTAAAGCAAAAAAAACGGGGTTAGATACAGAGTAAAGCAAAGAAAAACGGGGTTAGATACAGAGTAAAGCAAATAAAAAACAGGATTAGATACAGAGTAAAGCAAAAAACAAAAAACGGGGTTAAATACAGAGTAAAGCAAAAAAAAATAAAACGGGGTTAGATACAGAGTAAAGCAAAAAAAAAACGGGGTTAGATACAAGCAAAGCAAAAAAAAAATAAAACGGGTTAGATACAGAGTAAAGCAAAAAAAAACGGGGTTAGATACAGAGTAAAGCAAAAAAAAACGGGGTTAGATACAGAGTAAAACAAAAAAAAACGGGGTTAGATACAGAGTAAAGCAAAAAAAAACGGGGTTAGATACAGAGTAAAGCAAAGAAAAATGGGGTTAGATACAGAGTAAAGCAAAAAAAAACAGGATTAGATACAGAGTAAAGCAAAAAAAAATAAAACGGGGCTAGATACAGAGTAAAGCAAAAAAAAATAAAACGGGGTTAGATACAGAGTAAAGCAAAAAAAAACGGGGTTAGATACAGAGTAAAGCAAAAAAAAACGGGGTTAGATACAGAGTAAAGCAAAAAAAAACTGGGTTAGATACAGAGTAAAGCAAAAAAAACGGGGTTAGATACAGAGTAAAGCAAAGAAAAACGGGGTTAGATACAGAGTAAAGCAAATAAAAAACAGGATTAGATACAGAGTAAAGCAAAAAACAAAAAACGGGGTTAGATACAGAGTAAAGCAAAAAAAAACGGGTTAGATACAGAGTAAAGCAAAATAAATCGGGGTTAGATACAGAGTAAAGCAAAAAAAAACGGGGTTAGATACAGAGTAAAGCAAAAAAGAAAACGGGGTTAGATACAGAGTAAAGCAAAAAAAAATAAATCGGGGTTAAATACAGAGTAAAGCAAAAAAAAAAAACGGGTTAGATACAGAGTAAAGCAAAAAAAAAAACGGGGTTAGATACAGAGTAAAGCAATAAAACAAAACGGGGTTAGATACAGAGTAAAGCAAAGAAAAAGGGGTTAGATACAGAGTAAAGCAAAAAAAAAAATGGGGTTCGATACAGAGTAAAGCAAAAAAAAAAACGGGTTAGATACAGAGTAAAGCAAAAAAAAAAAGGGGTTAGATACAGAGTAAAGCAAAAAAAAAACGGGGTTAGATACAGAGTAAAGAAAAAAACAAAAAACGGGGTTAGATACAGAGTAAAGGAAAAAAAACAGGGTTAGATACAGAGTAAAGCAAAAACGGGGTTAGATACAGAGTAAAGCAAAAAAGAAAACGGGGTTAGATACAGAGTAAAGCAAAAAAAAACAGGGTTAGATACAGAGTAAAGCAAAAAAAAAAAAAACGGGGTTAGATACAGAGTAAAGCAAAAAAAAATAAATCGGGGTTAGATACAGAGTAAAGCAAAAAAGACATAAAACGGGGTTAGACACAGAGTAAAGCAAAAAACAAAAAACGGGGTTAGATACAGAGTAAAGCAAAAAAAAACGGGGTTAGAAACAGAGTAAAGCAAAAAAAATGGGTTAGATACAGAGTAAAGCAAAATAAATCGGGGTTAGATACAGAGTAAAGCAAAAAAAAACGGGGTTAGATACAGAGTAAAGCAAAAAAGAAAACGGGGTTAGATACAGAGTAAAGCAAAAAAAAATAAATCGGGGTTAGATACAGAGTAAAGCAAAAAAAAAAACGGGTTAGATACAGAGTAAAGCAAAAAAAAAGGGGTTAGATACAGAGTAAAGAAAAAAAAAAACGGGGTTCGATACAGAGTAAAGCAAAAAAAAAAAACGGGTTAGATACAGAGTAAAGCAAAAATAAAAAGGGGTTAGATACAGAGTAAAGCAAAAAAAAAAACGGGGTTAGATACAGAGTAAAGAAAAAAACAAAAAACGGGGTTAGATACAGAGTAAAGGAAAAAAAACAGGGTTAGATACAGAGTAAAGCAAAAACGGGGTTAGATACAGAGTAAAGCAAAAAAGAAAACGGGGTTAGATACAGAGTAAAGCAAAAAAAAACAGGGTTAGATACAGAGTAAAGCAAAAAAAAAACGGGGTTAGATACAGAGTAAAGCAAAAAAAAAAAATCGGGGTTAGATACAGAGTAAAGCAAAAAAGACATAAAACGGGGTTAGACACAGAGTAAAGCAAAAAACAAAAAACGGGGTTAGATACAGAGTAAAGCAAAAAAAAAATAAGCTGAGGTTAGATACAGAGTAATGCAAAAAAAAAACAGGATTAGATACAGAGTAAAGCAAAAAAAAAATAAAACGGGGTTAGATACAGAGTAAAGCAAAAAAAAACGGGTTAGATACAGAGTAAAGCAAAATAAATCGGGGTTAGATACAGAGTAAAGCAAAAAAAACCGGGTTAGATACAGAGTAAAGCAAAAAAGAAAACGGGGTTAGATACAGAGTGAAGCAAAAAAAACGGGGTTCGATACAGAGTAAAGCAAAAAAAATAAAAACGGAGTGAGATACAGAGTAAAGCAAAAAAACAATAAAACGGGGTTAGATACAGAGTAAAGCAAAAAATAAATAAAACGGGGTTAGATACAGAGTAAAGCAAAAAAAAATAAAACGGGGTTAGATACAGAGTAAAGCAAAAAAGAAAACGGGGTTAGATACAGAGTAAGCAAAAAAAAATAGGGTTAGATACAGAGTAAAGCAAAAAAAAAACGGGGTTAGATACAGAGTAAAGCAAAAAAAAATAAATCGGGGTTAGATACAGAGTAAAGCAAAAAAGACATAACACGGGGTTAGACACAGAGTAAAGCAAAAAACAAAAAACGGGGTTTGATACAGAGTACAGCAAAAAAAAAATAAGCTGAGGTTAGATACAGAGTAAAGCAAAAAAAAAACAGGATTAGATACAGAGTAAAGCAAAAAAAAAATAAAACGGGGTTAGATACAGAGTAAAGCAAAAAAAACGGGTTAGATACAGAGTAAAGCAAAATAAATCGGGGTTAGATACAGAGTAAAGCAAAAAAGAAAACGGGGTTAGATACAGAGTAAAGCAAAATAAACAGGGTTAGATACAGAGTAAAGCAAAAAAAAAACGGGGTTAGATACAGAGTAAAGCAAAAAAAAATAAATCGGGGTTAGATGCAGAGTAAAGCAAAAAAGACATAAAACGGGGTTAGACACAGAGTAAAGCAAAAAACAAAAAACGGGGTTAGATACAGAGTAAAGCAAAAAAAAATAAAACAGGGTTAGATACAGAGTAAAGCAAAAAAAAATAAAACGGGGTTAGATACAGAGTAAAGCAAAAAAAAAACGGGGTTAGATACAAGCAAAGCAAAAAAAAAATAAAACGGGTTAGATACAGAGTAAAGCAAAAAAAAACAGGATTAGATACAGAGTAAAGCAAAAAAAAATAAAACGGGGTTAGATACAGAGTATAGCAAAAAAAACGGGGTTAGATACAGAGTAAAGCAAAAAAAACAGGATTAGATACAGAGTGAAGCAAAAAAAACGGGGTTCGATACAGAGTAAAGCAAAAAAAATAAAAACGGAGTGAGATACAGAGTAAAGCAAAAAAACAATAAAACGGGGTTAGATACAGAGTAAAGCAAAAAATAAATAAAACGGGGTTAGATACAGAGTAAAGCAAAAAAAAATAAAACGGGGTTAGATACAGAGTAAAGCAAAAAAGAAAACGGGGTTAGATACAGAGTAAAGCAAAAAAAAACAGGGTTAGATACAGAGTAAAGCAAAAAAAAAACGGGGTTAGATACAGAGTAAAGCAAAAAAAAAAAAATCGGGGTTAGATACAGAGTAAAGCAAAAAAGACATAAAACGGGGTTAGACACAGAGTAAAGCAAAAAAAAAATAAGCTGAGGTTAGATAACAGAGTAAAGCAAAAAAAAAACAGGATTAGATACAGAGTAAAGCAAAAAAAAAATAAAACGGGGTTAGATACAGAGTAAAGCAAAAAAAAACGGGTTAGATACAGAGTAAAGCAAAATAAATCGGGGTTAGATTCAGAGTAAACCAAAAAAAAATGCGGTTAGATACAGAGTAAAGCAAAAAAGAAAACGGGGTTAGATACAGAGTGAAGCAAAAAAACAATAAAACGGGGTTAGATACAGAGTAAAGCAAAAAAAAAATAAAACGGGGTTAGATACAGAGTAAAGCCAAAAAAAAATAAAACGGGGTTAGATACAGAGTAAAGCAAAAAAAAAATAAAACGGGGTTAGATACAGAGTAAAGCAAAAAAAAATAAAACGGGGTTAGATACAGAGTAAAGCAAAAAAAAATAAAACGGGGTAAGATACAGAGTAAAGCAAAAAAAAACGGGGTTAGATACAGAGTAAAGCAAAAAAAAATAAAACGGGGTTAGATACAGAGTAAAGCAAAAAAAAATAAAACAGGATTAGATACAGAGTAAAGCAAAAAGAAAAATAAAACAGGGTTAGATACAGAGTAAAGCAAAAAAAAAAATAAAACGGGGTTAGATACAGAGTAAAGCAAAAAAAAATAAAACGGGGTTAGATACAGAGTAAAGCAAAAAAAAAACGGGGTTAGATACAAGCAAAGCAAAAAAAAAATAAAACGGGTTAGATACAGAGTAAAGCAAAAAAAAACAGGATTAGATACAGAGTAAAGCAAAAAAAAAATAAAACTGGGTTAGATACAGAGTAAAGCAAAAAAAACGGGGTTAGATACAGAGTAAAGCAAAAAAAAACGGGGTTAGATACAGAGTAAAGCAAAAAAAAATAAAACAGGATTAGATACAGAGTAAAGCAAAAAGAAAAATAAAACAGGGTTAGATACAGAGTAAAGCAAAAAAAAAAATAAAACGGGGTTAGATACAGAGTAAAGCAAAAAAAAATAAAACGGGGTTAGATACAGAGTAAAGCAAAAAAAAAACGGGGTTAGATACAAGCAAAGCAAAAAAAAAATAAAACGGGTTAGATACAGAGTAAAGCAAAAAAAAACAGGATTAGATACAGAGTAAAGCAAAAAAAAAATAAAACTGGGTTAGATACAGAGTAAAGCAAAAAAAACGGGGTTAGATACAGAGTAAAGCAAAAAAAAACGGGGTTAGATACAGAGTAAAGCAAAAAAAACGGGGTTAGATACAGAGTAAAGCAAAGAAAAACGGGGTTAGATACAGAGTAAAGCAAATAAAAAACAGGATTAGATACAGAGTAAAGCAAAAAAAAAATAAAACGGGGTTAGATACAGAGTAAAGCAAAAAAAAACAGGATTAGATACAGAGTAAAGCAAAAAAAAAATAAAACGGGGTTAGATACAGAGTAAAGCAAAAAAAAAACAGGGTTAGATACAGAGTAAAGCAAAAAAAAAACGGGGTTAGATACAGAGTAAAGCAAAAAAAAATAAATCGGGGTTAGATGCAGAGTAAAGCAAAAAAGACATAAAACGGGGTTAGACACAGAGTAAAGCAAAAAACAAAAAACGGGGTTAGATACAGAGTAAAGCAAAAAAAAAATAAGCTGAGGTTAGATACAGAGTAAAGCAAAAAAAAAACAGGATTAGATACAGAGTAAAGCAAAAAAAAAATAAAACGGGGTTAGATACAGAGTAAAGCAAAAAAAAAAAACGGGGTTAGATACAGAGCAAAGCAAAAAAAAACAGGATTAGATACAGAGTAAAGCAAAAAAAAAATAAAACGGGGTTAGATACAGAGTAAAGCAAAAAAATAAAACGGGGTTAGATACAGAGTAAAGCAAAAAAAAACGGGGTTAGATACAAGCAAAGCAAAAAAAAAATAAAACGGGTTAGATACAGAGTAAAGCAAAAAAAAACAGGATTAGATACAGAGTAAAGCAAAAAAAAAATAAAACGGGGTTAGATACAGAGTAAAGCAAAAAACAAAAAACGGGGTTAGATACAGAGTAAAGCAAAAAAAAACGGGGTTAGATACAGAGTAAAGCAAAAAAAACGGGGTTAGATACAGAGTAAAGCAAAGAAAAACGGGGTTAGATACAGAGTAAAGCAAATAAAAAACAGGATTAGATACAGAGTAAAGCAAAAAACAAAAAACGGGGTTAAATACAGAGTAAAGCAAAAAAAAATAAAACGGGGTTAGATACAGAGTAAAGCAAAAAAAAAACGGGGTTAGATACAAGCAAAGCAAAAAAAAAATAAAACGGGTTACATAGAACATAGAACATAGAACATACAGCACAGAACAGGCCCTTCGGCCCACAATGTTGTGCCGATCCTTTGTCCTCTGTCAAGGACAATTTAATCTATACCCCATCATTCTCCTTTATCCATATACCTATCCAAAAGCCTTTTGAAAGTCCCTAAAGTTTCTGACTCAACAACTTCCCCGGGCAAGGCATTCCATGCCTCGACCACTCTCTGGGTAAAGAACCTTCCCCTGACATCCCCCTTATATCTCCCACCCTTCACCTTAAATTTATGACCCCTTGTAACGCTTTGCTCCACCCGGGGAAAAAGTTTCTGACTGTCTACCCTATCTATTCCCCTGATCATCTTATAAACCTCTATCATGTCACCCCTCATCCTTCTCCTTTCTAATGAGAAGAGGCCTAGAATGTTCAGCCTTTCCTCGTAAGACTTATTCTCCATTCCAGGCAACATCCTGGTAAATCTCCTCTGCACCCTCTCCAAGGCTTCCACATCCTTCCTAAAATGAGGCGACCAGAACTGCACACAGTACTCCAAATGAGGCCTTACCAAGGTCCTGTACAGCTGCATCATCACCTCACGGCTCTTAAATTCAATCCCTCTGCTAATGAACGCTAACACCCCATATGCCTTCTTCACAGCCCTATCCACTTGAGTTGCAACTTTCAATGATCTATGCACATAGACCCCAAGGTCTCTCTGCTCCTCCACATGCCCAAGAACCCTACCGTTAACCCAGTATTTTGCATTCATGTTTGTCCTTCCAAAATGGACGACCTCACACTTTTCAGGGTTAAACTCCATCTGCCACTTTTCAGCCCAGCACTGCAACCTATCCAAGTCCCTTTGCAGACGACAATAGCCCTCCTCGGTATCCACAACTCCACCAAGCTTTGTATCATCTGCAAATTTACTGACCCACCCTTCGACTTCCTCATCCAGAGTGAAGCAAAAAAAACGGGGTTAGATACAGAGTAAAGCAAAAAAACAATAAAACGGGGTTAGATACAGAGTAAAGCAAAAAAAAACGGGGTTAGATAAAGAGTAAAGCAAAAAAAAAATAAAACGGGGTTAGATACAGAGTAAAGCCAAAAAAAAATAAAACGGGGTTAGATACAGAGTAAAGCAAAAAAAAAAATAAAACGGGGTTAGATACAGAGTAAAGCAAAAAAAAATAAAACGGGGTTAGATACAGAGTAAAGCAAAAAAAAAATAAAACGGGGTTAGATACAGAGTAAAGCAAAAAATAAATAAAACGGGGTTAGATACAGAGTAAAGCAAAAAAAAATAAAACGGGGTTAGATACAGAGCAAAGCAAAAAAAAACAGGATTAGATACAGAGTAAAGCAAAAAAAAAATAAAACGGGGTTAGATACAGAGTAAAGCAAAAAAAACGGGGTTAGATACAGAGTAAAGCAAAAAAAAACGGGGTTAGATACAGAGTAAAGCAAAAAAAACGGGGTTAGATACAGAGTAAAGCAAAGAAAAACGGGGTTAGATACAGAGTAAAGCAAATAAAAAACAGGATTAGATACAGAGTAAAGCAAAAAACAAAAAACGGGGTTAAATACAGAGTAAAGCAAAAAAAAATAAAACGGGGTTAGATACAGAGTAAAGCAAAAAAAAAACGGGGTTAGATACAAGCAAAGCAAAAAAAAAATAAAACGGGTTAGATACAGAGTAAAGCAAAAAAAAACGGGGTTAGATACAGAGTAAAGCAAAAAAAAACGGGGTTAGATACAGAGTAAAACAAAAAAAAACGGGGTTAGATACAGAGTAAAGCAAAAAAAAACGGGGTTAGATACAGAGTAAAGCAAAGAAAAATGGGGTTAGATACAGAGTAAAGCAAAAAAAAACAGGATTAGATACAGAGTAAAGCAAAAAAAAATAAAACGGGGCTAGATACAGAGTAAAGCAAAAAAAAATAAAACGGGGTTAGATACAGAGTAAAGCAAAAAAAAACGGGGTTAGATACAGAGTAAAGCAAAAAAAACGGGGTTAGATACAGAGTAAAGCAAAAAAAAACGGGGTTAGATACAGAGTAAAGCAAAAAAAACGGGGTTAGATACAGAGTAAAGCAAAGAAAAACGGGGTTAGATACAGAGTAAAGCAAATAAAAAACAGGATTAGATACAGAGTAAAGCAAAAAACAAAAAACGGGGTTAGATACAGAGTAAAGCAAAAAAAAACGGGTTAGATACAGAGTAAAGCAAAATAAATCGGGGTTAGATACAGAGTAAAGCAAAAAAAAACGGGGTTAGATACAGAGTAAAGCAAAAAAGAAAACGGGGTTAGATACAGAGTAAAGCAAAAAAAAATAAATCGGGGTTAAATACAGAGTAAAGCAAAAAAAAAAAACGGGTTAGATACAGAGTAAAGCAAAAAAAAAACGGGGTTAGATACAGAGTAAAGCAATAAAACAAAACGGGGTTAGATACAGAGTAAAGCAAAGAAAAAGGGGTTAGATACAGAGTAAAGCAAAAAAAAAAATGGGGTTCGATACAGAGTAAAGCAAAAAAAAACGGGTTAGATACAGAGTAAAGCAAAAAAAAAAGGGGTTAGATACAGAGTAAAGCAAAAAAAAAACGGGGTTAGATACAGAGTAAAGAAAAAAACAAAAAACGGGGTTAGATACAGAGTAAAGGAAAAAAAACAGGGTTAGATACAGAGTAAAGCAAAAACGGGGTTAGATACAGAGTAAAGCAAAAAAGAAAACGGGGTTAGATACAGAGTAAAGCAAAAAAAAACAGGGTTAGATACAGAGTAAAGCAAAAAAAAAAAAACGGGGTTAGATACAGAGTAAAGCAAAAAAAAATAAATCGGGGTTAGATACAGAGTAAAGCAAAAAAGACATAAAACGGGGTTAGACACAGAGTAAAGCAAAAAACAAAAAACGGGGTTAGATACAGAGTAAAGCAAAAAAAAACGGGGTTAGAAACAGAGTAAAGCAAAAAAAATGGGTTAGATACAGAGTAAAGCAAAAAAAAACGGGGTTAGATACAGAGTAAAGCAAAAAAGAAAACGGGGTTAGATACAGAGTAAAGCAAAAAAAAATAAATCGGGGTTAGATACAGAGTAAAGCAAAAAAAAAAAACGGGTTAGATACAGAGTAAAGCAAAAAAAAATGGGTTAGATACAGAGTAAAGAAAAAAAAACGGGGTTCGATACAGAGTAAAGCAAAAAAAAAAACGGGTTAGATACAGAGTAAAGCAAAAATAAAAAGGGGTTAGATACAGAGTAAAGCAAAAAAAAAAACGGGGTTAGATACAGAGTAAAGAAAAAAACAAAAAACGGGGTTAGATACAGAGTAAAGGAAAAAAAACAGGGTTAGATACAGAGTAAAGCAAAAACGGGGTTAGATACAGAGTAAAGCAAAAAAGAAAACGGGGTTAGATACAGAGTAAAGCAAAAAAAAACAGGGTTAGATACAGAGTAAAGCAAAAAAAAAACGGGGTTAGATACAGAGTAAAGCAAAAAAAAATAAATCGGGGTTAGATACAGAGTAAAGCAAAAAAGACATAAAACGGGGTTAGACACAGAGTAAAGCAAAAAACAAAAAACGGGGTTAGATACAGAGTAAAGCAAAAAAAAAATAAGCTGAGGTTAGATACAGAGTAATGCAAAAAAAAAACAGGATTAGATACAGAGTAAAGCAAAAAAAAAATAAAACGGGGTTAGATACAGAGTAAAGCAAAAAAAAACGGGTTAGATACAGAGTAAAGCAAAATAAATCGGGGTTAGATACAGAGTAAAGCAAAAAAAACCGGGTTAGATACAGAGTAAAGCAAAAAAGAAAACGGGGTTAGATACAGAGTGAAGCAAAAAAAACGGGGTTCGATACAGAGTAAAGCAAAAAAAATAAAAACGGAGTGAGATACAGAGTAAAGCAAAAAAACAATAAAACGGGGTTAGATACAGAGTAAAGCAAAAAATAAATAAAACGGGGTTAGATACAGAGTAAAGCAAAAAAAAATAAAACGGGGTTAGATACAGAGTAAAGCAAAAAAGAAAACGGGGTTAGATACAGAGTAAAGCAAAAAAAAACAGGGTTAGATACAGAGTAAAGCAAAAAAAAAACGGGGTTAGATACAGAGTAAAGCAAAAAAAAATAAATCGGGGTTAGATACAGAGTAAAGCAAAAAAGACATAACACGGGGTTAGACACAGAGTAAAGCAAAAAACAAAAAACGGGGTTTGATACAGAGTACAGCAAAAAAAAAATAAGCTGAGGTTAGATACAGAGTAAAGCAAAAAAAAAACAGGATTAGATACAGAGTAAAGCAAAAAAAAAATAAAACGGGGTTAGATACAGAGTAAAGCAAAAAAAACGGGTTAGATACAGAGTAAAGCAAAATAAATCGGGGTTAGATACAGAGTAAAGCAAAAAAGAAAACGGGGTTAGATACAGAGTAAAGCAAAATAAACAGGGTTAGATACAGAGTAAAGCAAAAAAAAAACGGGGTTAGATACAGAGTAAAGCAAAAATAAATAAATCGGGGTTAGATGCAGAGTAAAGCAAAAAAGACATAAAACGGGGTTAGACACAGAGTAAAGCAAAAAACAAAAAACGGGGTTAGATACAGAGTAAAGCAAAAAAAAAATAAGCTGAGGTTAGATACAGAGTAAAGCAAAAAAAAAACAGGATTAGATACAGAGTAAAGCAAAAAATAAATAAAACGGGGTTAGATACAGAGTAAAGCAAAAAAAAACGGGTTAGATACAGAGTAAAGCAAAATAAATCGGGGTTAGATACAGAGTAAAGCAAAAAAAAACGGGGTTAGATACAGAGTAAAGCAAAAAAGAAAACGGGGTTAGATACAGAGTGAAGCAAAAAAAACGGGGTTAGATACAGAGTAAAGCAAAAAAAATAAAAACGGAGTTAGATACAGAGTAAAGCAAAAAAACAATAAAACGGGGTTAGATACAGAGTAAAGCAAAAAAAACGGGGTTAGATAAAGAGTAAAGCAAAAAAAAAATAAAACGGGGTTAGATACAGAGTAAAGCCAAAAAAAAATAAAACGGGGTTAGATACAGAGTAAAGCAAAAAAAAAATAAAACGGGGTTAGATACAGAGTAAAGCAAAAAAAAATAAAACGGGTTTAGATACAGAGTAAAGCAAAAAAAAAATAAAACGGGGTTAGATACAGAGTAAAGCAAAAAAAACAGGATTAGATACAGAGTGAAGCAAAAAAAACGGGGTTCGATACAGAGTAAAGCAAAAAAAAAACGGAGTGAGATACAGAGTAAAGCAAAAAAACAATAAAACGGGGTTAGATACAGAGTAAAGCAAAAAATAAATAAAACGGGGTTAGATACAAGCAAAGCAAAAAAAAAATAAAACGGGTTAGATACAGAGTAAAGCAAAAAAAAACAGGATTAGATACAGAGTAAAGCAAAAAAAAATAAAACGGGGTTAGATACAGAGTAAAGCAAAAAAAACGGGGTTAGATACAGAGTAAAGCAAAAAAAACAGGATTAGATACAGAGTGAAGCAAAAAAAATGGGGTTCGATACAGAGTAAAGCAAAAAAAATAAAAACGGAGTGAGATACAGAGTAAAGCAAAAAAACAATAAAACGGTGTTAGATACAGAGTAAAGCAAAAAATAAATAAAACGGGGTTAGATACAGAGTAAAGCAAAAAAAAATAAAACGGGGTTAGATACAGAGTAAAGCAAAAAAGAAAACGGGGTTAGATACAGAGTAAAGCAAAAAAAAACAGGGTTAGATACAGAGTAAAGCAAAAAAAAAACGGGGTTAGATACAGAGTAAAGCAAAAAAAAAAAAATCGGGGTTAGATACAGAGTAAAGCAAAAAAGACATAAAACGGGGTTTGACACAGAGTAAAGCAAAAAACAAAAAACGGGGTTAGATACAGAGTAAAGCAAAAAAAAAATAAGCTGAGGTTAGATAACAGAGTAAAGCAAAAAAAAAACAGGATTAGATACAGAGTAAAGCAAAAAAAAAATAAAACGGGGTTAGATACAGAGTAAAGCAAAAAAAAACGGGTTAGATACAGAGTAAAGCAAAATAAATCGGGGTTAGATTCAGAGTAAACCAAAAAAAAATGCGGTTAGATACAGAGTAAAGCAAAAAAGAAAACGGGGTTAGATACAGAGTGAAGCAAAAAAACAATAAAACGGGGTTAGATACAGAGTAAAGCAAAAAAAAAATAAAACGGGGTTAGATACAGAGTAAAGCCAAAAAAAAATAAAACGGGGTTAGATACAGAGTAAAGCAAAAAAAAAATAAAACGGGGTTAGATACAGAGTAAAGCAAAAAAAAATAAAACGGGGTTAGATACAGAGTAAAGCAAAAAAAATAAAACGGGGTAAGATACAGAGTAAAGCAAAAAAAAACGGGGTTAGATACAGAGTAAAGCAAAAAAAAATAAAACGGGGTTAGATACAGAGTAAAGCAAAAAAAAATAAAACAGGATTAGATACAGAGTAAAGCAAAAAGAAAAATAAAACAGGGTTAGATACAGAGTAAAGCAAAAAAAAAAATAAAACGGGGTTAGATACAGAGTAAAGCAAAAAAAAATAAAACGGGGTTCGATACAGAGTAAAGCAAAAAAAAAACGGGGTTAGATACAAGCAAAGCAAAAAAAAAATAAAACGGGTTAGATACAGAGTAAAGCAAAAAAAAACAGGATTAGATACAGAGTAAAGCAAAAAAAAAATAAAACTGGGTTAGATACAGAGTAAAGCAAAAAAAACGGGGTTAGATACAGAGTAAAGCAAAAAAAAACGGGGTTAGATACAGAGTAAAGCAAAAAAAACGGGGTTAGATACAGAGTAAAGCAAAGAAAAACGGGGTTAGATACAGAGTAAAGCAAATAAAAAACAGGATTAGATACAGAGTAAAGCAAAAAAAAAATAAAACGGGGTTAGATACAGAGCAAAGCAAAAAAAAACAGGATTAGATACAGAGTAAAGCAAAAAAAAAATAAAACGGGGTTAGATACAGAGTAAAGCAAAAAAAAAACAGGGTTAGATACAGAGTAAAGCAAAAAAAAAACGGGGTTAGATACAGAGTAAAGCAAAAAAAAATAAATCGGGGTTAAATGCAGAGTAAAGCAAAAAAGACATAAAACGGGGTTAGACACAGAGTAAAGCAAAAAACAAAAAACGGGGTTAGATACAGAGTAAAGCAAAAAAAAAATAAGCTGAGGTTAGATACAGAGTAAAGCAAAAAAAAAACAGGATTAGATACAGAGTAAAGCAAAAAAAAAATAAAACGGGGTTAGATACAGAGTAAAGCAAAAAAAACGGGTTAGATACAGAGTAAAGCAAAATAAATCGGGGTTAGATACAGAGTAAAGCAAAAAAAAACGGGGTTAGATACAGAGTAAAGCAAAAAAGAAAACGGGATTAGATACAGAGTGAAGCAAAAAAAACGGGGTTAGATACAGAGTAAAGCAAAAAAAATAAAAACGGAGTTAGATACAGAGTAAAGCAAAAAAACAATAAAACGGGGTTAGATACAGAGTAAAGCAAAAAAAAACGGGGTTAGATAAAGAGTAAAGCAAAAAAAAAATAAAACGGGGTTAGATACAGAGTAAAGCCAAAAAAAAATAAAACGGGGTTAGATACAGAGTAAAGCAAAAAAAAAATAAAACGGGGTTAGATACAGAGTAAAGCAAAAAAAAATAAAACGGGGTTAGATACAGAGTAAAGCAAAAAAAAATAAAACGGGGTTAGATACAGAGTAAAGCAAAAAAAAACGGGGTTAGATACAGAGTAAAGCAAAAAAAAATAAAACGGGGTTAGATACAGAGTAAAGCAAAAAAAAATAAAACAGGATTAGATACAGAGTAAAGCAAAAAAAAAAAAAAACAGGGTTAGATACAGAGTAAAGCAAAAAAAAAAATAAAACGGGGTTAGATACAGAGTAAAGCAAAAAAAAATAAAACGGGGTTAGATACAGAGTAAAGCAAAAAAAAAACGGGGTTAGATACAAGCAAAGCAAAAAAAAAATAAAACGGGTTAGATACAGAGTAAAGCAAAAAAAAACAGGATTAGATACAGAGTAAAGCAAAAAAAAAATAAAACGGGGTTAGATACAGAGTAAAGCAAAAAAAAACGGGGTTAGATACAGAGTAAAGCAAAAAAAAATAAAACGGGGTTAGATACAGAGTAAAGCAAAAAAAAATAAAACAGGATTAGATACAGAGTAAAGCAAAAAAAAAAATAAAACAGGGTTAGATACAGAGTAAAGCAAAAAAAAAATAAAACGGGGTTAGATACAGAGTAAAGCAAAAAAAAATAAAACGGGGTTAGATACAGAGTAAAGCAAAAAAAAAACGGGGTTAGATACAAGCAAAGCAAAAAAAAAATAAAACGGGTTAGATACAGAGTAAAGCAAAAAAAAACAGGATTAGATACAGAGTAAAGCAAAAAAAAATAAAACGGGGTTAGATACAGAGTAAAGCAAAAAAAACGGGGTTAGATACAGAGTAAAGCAAAAAAAACAGGATTAGATACAGAGTGAAGCAAAAAAAACGGGGTTAGATACAGAGTAAAGCAAAAAAGAAAACGGGGTTAGATACAGAGTGAAGCAAAAAAAACGGGGTTAGATACAGAGTAAAGCAAAAAAAATAAAAACGGAGTGAGATACAGAGTAAAGCAAAAAAACAATAAAACGGGGTTAGATACAGAGTAAAGCAAAAAATAAATAAAACGGGGTTAGATACAGAGTAAAGCAAAAAAAAATAAAACGGGGTTAGATACAGAGTAAAGCAAAAAAGAAAACGGGGTTAGATACAGAGTAAAGCAAAAAAAAACAGGGTTAGATACAGAGTAAAGCAAAAAAAAAACAGGGTTAGATACAGAGTAAAGCAAAAAAAAAAAATCGGGGTTAGATACAGAGTAAAGCAAAAAAGACATAAAACGGGGTTTGACACAGAGTAAAGCAAAAAACAAAAAACGGGGTTAGATACAGAGTAAAGCAAAAAAAAAATAAGCTGAGGTTAGATAACAGAGTAAAGCAAAAAAAAAACAGGATTAGATACAGAGTAAAGCAAAAAAAAAATAAAACGGGGTTAGATACAGAGTAAAGCAAAAAAAAACGGGTTAGATACAGAGTAAAGCAAAATAAATCGGGGTTAGATACAGAGTAAACCAAAAAAAAATGCGGTTAGATACAGAGTAAAGCAAAAAAGAAAACGGGGTTAGATACAGAGTGAAGCAAAAAAAACGGGGTTAGATACAGAGTAAAGCAAAAAAAATAAAAACGGAGTTAGATACAGAGTAAAGCAAAAAAACAATAAAACGGGGTTAGATACAGAGTAAAGCAAAAAAAAAATAAAACGGGGTTAGATACAGAGTAAAGCAAAAAAAACGGGGTTAGATACAGAGTAAAGCAAAGAAAAACGGGGTTAGATACAGAGTAAAGCAAATAAAAAACAGGATTAGATACAGAGTAAAGCAAAAAAAAAATAAAACGGGGTTAGATACAGAGCAAAGCAAAAAAAAACAGGATTAGATACAGAGTAAAGCAAAAAAAAATAAAACGGGGTTAGATACAGAGTAAAGCAAAAAAACCGGGGTTAGATACAGAGTAAAGCAAAAAAAAACGGGGTTAGATACAGAGTAAAGCAAAAAAAACGGGGTTAGATACAGAGTAAAGCAAAGAAAAACGGGGTTAGATACAGAGTAAAGCAAATAAAAAACAGGATTAGATACAGAGTAAAGCAAAAAACAAAAAACGGGGTTAGATACAGAGTAAAGCAAAAAAAAATTAAACGGGGTTAGATACAGAGTAAAGCAAAAAAAACGGGGTTAGATACAGAGTAAAGCAAAAAAAACGGGGTTAGATACAGAGTAAAGCAAAGAAAAACGGGGTTAGATACAGAGTAAAGCAAATAAAAAACAGGATTAGATACAGAGTAAAGCAAAAAACAAAAAACGGGGTTAGATACAGAGTAAAGCAAAAAAAAAACGGGGTTAGATACAAGCAAAGCAAAAAAAAAATAAAACGGGTTAGATACAGAGTAAAGCAAAAAAAAACGGGGTTAGATACAGAGTAAAGCAAAAAAAACGGGGTTAGATACAGAGTAAAACAAAAAAAAACGGGGTTAGATACAGAGTAAAGCAAAAAAAAACGGGGTTAGATACAGAGTAAAGCAAAGAAAAATGGGGTTAGATACAGAGTAAAGCAAAAAAAAACAGGATTAGATACAGAGTAAAGCAAAAAAAAATAAAACGGGGCTAGATACAGAGTAAAGCAAAAAAAAATAAAACGGGGTTAGATACAGAGTAAAGCAAAAAAAAACGGGGTTAGATACAGAGTAAAGCAAAAAAAAACGGGGTTAGATACAGAGTAAAGCAAAAAAAAAAATAAAACGGGGTTAGATACAGAGTAAAGCAAAAAAAATAAAACGGGGTTAGATACAGAGTAAAGCAAAAAAAAAACGGGGTTAGATACAAGCAAAGCAAAAAAAAAATAAAACGGGTTAGATACAGAGTAAAGCAATAAAAAACAGGATTAGATACAGAGTAAAGCAAAAAAAAAATAAAACGGGGTTAGATACAGAGTAAAGCAAAAAAAAACGGGGTTAGATACAGAGTAAAGCAAATAAAAAACAGGATTAGATACAGAGTAAAGCAAAAAACAAAAAACGGGGTTAGATACAGAGTAAAGCAAAAAAAAATTAAACGGGGTTAGATACAGAGTAAAGCAAAAAAAAAACGGGGTTAGATACAAGCAAAGCAAAAAAAAAATAAAACGGGTTAGATACAGAGTAAAGCAAAAAAAAACGGGGTTAGATACAGAGTAAAGCAAAAAAAACGGGGTTAGATACAGAGTAAAACAAAAAAAAACGGGGTTAGATACAGAGTAAAGCAAAAAAAAACGGGGTTAGATACAGAGTAAAGCAAAGAAAAATGGGGTTAGATACAGAGTAAAGCAAAAAAAAACAGGATTAGATACAGAGTAAAGCAAAAAAAAATAAAACGGGGCTAGATACAGAGTAAAGCAAAAAAAAATAAAACGGGGTTAGATACAGAGTAAAGCAAAAAAAAACGGGGTTAGATACAGAGTAAAGCAAAAAAAAACGGGGTTAGATACAGAGTAAAGCAAAAAAAAAAATAAAACGGGGTTAGATACAGAGTAAAGCAAAAAAAAATAAAACGGGGTTAGATACAGAGTAAAGCAAAAAAAAAACGGGGTTAGATACAAGCAAAGCAAAAAAAAAATAAAACGGGTTAGATACAGAGTAAAGCAAAAAAAAACAGGATTAGATACAGAGTAAAGCAAAAAAAAAATAAAACGGGGTTAGATACAGAGTAAAGCAAAAAAAAACGGGGTTAGATACAGAGTAAAGCAAAAACCTAACAGAAAATCCGGAGCGGAACCCCGTAGGCGGTCATGTGTCACCTTTGGCATGTTTCCGGCAGTTCCTGCAGCCATACTGGTGCCAAACGTCGTGTCCTGCACTCCTTTGGACCCCACCAGAAAGGCCGAGAGGGGGGTTTTGACGACTGGGCAACTCTCAACCTCCATAAATTTGCCCAGGCATGCGCCATGGAGAGGTCACTCCATAGTTGCCTCACAGCGACTGAAACAACACGGAAGGCAGCAGTTACGGGTTATAAGTCCAGATAAATTGGCGTAGAAACTGGGCGCCACGGGTTGCCTTTGTCGGTGGGAGAGGTCATTGCACCTCACTGGACAGCTACTGCCCGCCTCAAACCGGGCAGCCCCCGGTCAATAAGGTTCTGTCCCGCCACAGTCTGCCTGCTTCAATGGGTGCTTGGAGCTCAGGGTCATTGCCCGAAAGGTGGACTGATACACCGCACCAAACAACATGAAAAAAGGAAAGAAGGTACCAGCCCTTCGCTTTGCAAGCTGGAACGTCAGAACTATGTGCCCTGGCCTGTCGGAAGACCTTACACAAATCAACGATTCTCGGAAGACCGCCATCATTAACAACGAGCTCAGTAGACTCAATGTGGACATTGCAGCACTTCAGGAGACTCGCCTCCCCGCGAGTGGCTCTCTAGCAGAGCAAGACTACACCTTCTTCTGGCAGGGCAGGGATCCTGAAGAACCAAGACAGCATGGAGTGGGCTTCGCCATCAGAAACTCCTTGCTCAGCATGATAGAGCCTCCCTCAAATGGCTCGGAACGCATACTGTCCATCCGACTGCTCACCACCTCTGGTCCAGTACACCTACTCAGCATCTATGCTCCAACACTCTGTTCCGCACCTGAAGCTAAAGACCAGTTCTATGAACAACTCCATAACATCATTAGCAGCATCCCCAACACCGAACACCTATTCCTGCTGGGGGACTTTAATGCCAGGGTTGGGGCCGACCATGACTCATGGCCCTCCTGCCTTGGGCGCTATGGCGTTGGAAGGATGAATGAGAACGGGCAGAGACTGCTTGAGTTGTGTACCTATCATAACCTCTGCATCACCAACTCGTTCTTTCACACTAAACCCTGTCACCAGGTTTCATGGAGGCACCCAAGATCACGTCGTTGGCACCAGCTAGACCTCATTGTCACAAGGCGAGCCGCCTTAAACAGTGTTCAAATCACACGCAGCTTCCACAGTGCGGACTGCGACACCGACCACTCCCTGGTGTGCAGCAAGGTTAGACTCAGACCAAAGAAGTTGCATCATTCCAAGCAGAAGGGCCACCCGCGCATCAACACGAGCAGAATTTCTCACCCACAGCTGTTACAAAAATTTCTAAATTCACTTGTAACAGCCCTTCAAAACACTCCCACAGGGGATGCTGAGACCAAGTGGGCCCACATCAGAGACGCCATCTATGAGTCAGCTTTGACCACCTACGGCAAAAGTGCGAAGAGAAATGCAGACTGGTTTCAATCTCATAATGAAGAGCTGGAACCTGTCATAGCCGCTAAGCGCATTGCACTTTTGAACTACAAGAAAGCCCCCAGCGATTTAACATCCGCAGCACTTAAAGCAGCCAGAAGTACTGCACAAAGAACAGCTAGGCGTTGCGCAAACGACTACTGGCAACACCTATGCAGCCATATTCAGCTGGCCTCAGACACCGGAAACATCAGAGGAATGTATGATGGCATGAAGAGAGCTCTTGGGCCAACCATCAAGAAGATCACCCCCCTCAAATCTAAATCGGGGGACATAATCACTGACCAACGCAAACAGATGGACCGCTGGGTTGAGCACTACCTAGAACTGTACTCCAGGGAGAATGCTGTCACTGAGACTGCCCTCAATGCAGCCCAGCCTCTACCAGTCATGGATGAGCTGGACATACAGCCAACCAAATCGGAACTCAGTGATGCCATTGATTCCCTAGCCAGCGGAAAAGCCCCTGGGAAGGACAGCATTACCCCTGAAATAATCAAGAGTGCCAAGCCTGCTATACTCTCAGCACTACATGAACTGCTATGCCTGTGCTGGGACGAGGGAGCAGTACCCCAGGACATGCGCAATGCCAACATCATCACCCTCTATAAAAACAAAGGTGACCGCGGTGACTGCAACAACTACCGTGGAATCTCCCTGCTCAGCATAGTGGGGAAAGTCTTTGCTCGAGTCGCTCTGAACAGGCTCCAGAAGCTGGCCGAGCGCGTCTACCCTGAGGCACAGTGTGGCTTTCGTGCAGAGAGATCGACTATTGACATGCTGTTCTCCCTTCGTCAGATACAGGAGAAATGCCGTGAACAACAGATGCCCCTCTACATTGCTTTCATTGATCTCACCAAAGCCTTTGACCTCGTCAGCAGACGTGGTCTCTTCAGACTACTAGAAAAGATCGGATGTCCACCAAAGCTACTAAGTATCATCACCTCATTCCATGACAATATGAAAGGCACAATTCAACATGGTGGCTCCTCATCAGAGCCCTTTCCTATCCTGAGTGGTGTGAAACAGGGCTGTGTTCTCGCACCCACACTTTTTGGGATTTTCTTCTCCCTGCTGCTTTCACATGCGTTCAAATCCTCTGAAGAAGGAATTTTCCTCCACACAAGATCAGGGGGCAGGTTGTTCAACCTTGCCCGTCTAAGAGCGAAGTCCAAAGTACGGAAAGTCCTCATCAGAGAACTCCTCTTTGCTGACGATGCTGCTTTAACATCTCACACTGAAGAATGCCTGCAGAGTCTCATCGACAGGTTTGCGTCTGCCTGCAATGAATTTGGCCTAACCATCAGCCTCAAGAAAACGAACATCATGGGGCAGGATGTCAGAAATGCTCCATCCATCAATATTGGCGACCACGCTCTGGAAGTGGTTCAAGAGTTCACCTACCTAGGCTCAACTATCACCAGTAACCTGTCTCTAGATGCAGAAATCAACAAGCGCATGGGTAAGGCTTCCACTGCTATGTTCAGACTGGCCAAGAGAGTGTGGGAAAATGGCGCACTGACACGGAACACAAAAGTCCGAGTGTATCAGGCCTGTGTCCTCAGTACCTTGCTCTACGGCAGCGAGGCCTGGACAACGTATGCCAGCCAAGAGCGACGTCTCAATTCATTCCATCTTCGCTGCCTTCGGAGAATACTTGGCATCAGGTGGCAGGACTATATCTCCAACACAGAAGTCCTTGAAGCGGCCAACATCCCCAGCTTATACACACTACTGAGTCAGCGGCGCTTGAGATGGCTTGGCCATGTGAGCCGCATGGAAGATGGCAGGATCCCCAAAGACACATTGTACAGCGAGCTCGCCACTGGTATCAGACCCACCGGCCGTCCATGTCTCCGTTATAAAGACGTCTGCAAACGCGACATGAAATCGTGTGACATTGATCACAAGTCGTGGGAGTCAGTTGCCAGCATTCGCCAGAGCTGGCGGGCAGCCATAAAGACAGGGCTAAATTGTGGCGAGTCGAAGAGACTTAGTAGTTGGCAGGAAAAAAGACAGAGGCGCAAGGGGAGAGCCAACTGTGCAACAGCCCCAACAAACAAATTTCTCTGCAGCACCTGTGGAAGAGCCTGTCACTCCAGAATTGGCCTTTATAGCCACTCCAGGCGCTGCTTCACAAACCACTGACCACCTCCAGGCGCGTATCCATTGTCTCTCGAGATAAGGAGGCCCAAAAGAAAGCAAAAAAAAATAAAACGGGGTTAGATACAGAATAAAGCAAAAAAAAATAAAACAGGATTAGATACAGAGTAAAGCAAAAAAAAAAATAAAACAGGGTTAGATACAGAGTAAAGCAAAAAAAAAAATAAAACGGGGTTAGATACAGAGTAAAGCAAAAAAAAATAAAACGGGGTTAGATACAGAGTAAAGCAAAAAATAAATAAAACGGGTTAGATACAGAGTAAAGCAAAAAAAAACAGGATTAGATACAGAGTAAAGCAAAAAAAAAATAAAACGGGGTTAGATACAGAGTAAAGCAAAAAAAAACGGGGTTAGATACAGAGTAAAGCAAAAAAAATAAAACGGGGTTAGATACAGAGTAAAGCAAAAAAAAATAAAACGGGGTTAGATACAGAGTAAAGCAAAAAATAAATAAAACGGGTTAGATACAGAGTAAAGCAAAAAAAAACAGGATTAGATACAGAGTAAAGCAAAAAAAAAATAAAACGGGGTTAGATACAGAGTAAAGCAAAAAAAAACGGGGTTAGATACAGAGTAAAGCAAAAAAAAATAAAACGGGGTTAGATACAGAGTAAAGCAAAAAAAAATAAAACAGGATTAGATACAGAGTAAAGCAAAAAAAAAAAATAAAACAGGGTTAGATACAGAGTAAAGCAAAAAAAAAAATAAAACGGGGTTAGATACAGAGTAAAGCAAAAAAAAATAAAACGGGGTTAGATACAGAGTAAAGCAAAAAAAAACGGGGTTAGATACAAGCAAAGCAAAAAAAAAATAAAACGGGTTAGATACAGAGTAAAGCAAAAAAAAACAGGATTAGATCCAGAGTAAAGCAAAAAAAAAATAAAACGGGGTTAGATACAGAGTAAAGCAAAAAAAACGGGGTTAGATACAGAGTAAAGCAAAAAAAACAGGATTAGATACAGAGTGAAGCAAAAAAAACGGGGTTCGATACAGAGTAAAGCAAAAAAAATAAAAACGGAGTGAGATACAGAGTAAAGCAAAAAAACAATAAAACGGGGTTAGATACAGAGTAAAGCAAAAAATAAATAAAACGGGGTTAGATACAGAGTAAAGCAAAAAAAAATAAAACGGGGTTAGATACAGAGTAAAGCAAAAAAGAAAACGGGGTTAGATACAGAGTAAAACAAAAAAAAACAGGGTTAGATACAGAGTAAAGCAAAAAAAAATAAAACGGGGTTAGATACAGAGTAAAGCAAAAAAAAAACGGGGTTAGATACAAGCAAAGCAAAAAAAAAATAAAACGGGTTAGATACAGAGTAAAGCAAAAAAAAACGGGGTTAGATACAGAGTAAAGCAAAAAAACGGGGTTAGATACAGAGTAAAACAAAAAAAAACGGGGTTAGATACAGAGTAAAGCAAAAAAAAACGGGGTTAGATACAGAGTAAAGCAAAGAAAAATGGGGTTAGATACAGAGTAAAGCAAAAAAAAACAGGATTAGATACAGAGTAAAGCAAAAAAAAATAAAACGGGGTTAGATACAGAGTAAAGCAAAAAAAACGGGGTTAGATACAGAGTAAAGCAAAAAAAAACGGGGTTAGATACAGAGTAAAGCAAAAAAAAAAATAAAACGGGGTTAGATACAGAGTAAAGCAAAAAAAAATAAAACGGGGTTAGATACAGAGTAAAGCAAAAAAAAAACGGGGTTAGATACAAGCAAAGCAAAAAAAAAATAAAACGGGTTAGATACAGAGTAAAGCAAAAAAAAAACAGGATTAGATGCAGAGTAAAGCAAAAAAAAAATAAAACGGGGTTAGATACAGAGTAAAGCAAAAAAAACGGGGTCAGATACAGAGTAAAGCAAAAAAAACAGGATTAGATACAGAGTGAAGCAAAAAAAACGGGGTTCGATACAGAGTAAAGCAAAAAAAATAAAAGCGGAGTGAGATACAGAGTAAAGCAAAAAAACAATAAAACGGGATTAGATACAGAGTAAAGCAAAAAATAAATAAAACGGGGTTAGATACAGAGTAAAGCAAAAAAAAATAAAACGGGGTTAGATACAGAGTAAAGCAAAAAAGAAAACGGGGTTAGATACAGAGTAAAGCAAAAAAAAACAGGGTTAGATACAGAGTAAAGCAAAAAAAAAACGGGGTTAGATACAGAGTAAAGCAAAAAAAAACAGGATTAGATACAGAGTAAAGCAAAAAAGACATAAAACGGGGTTTGACACAGAGTAAAGCAAAAAACAAAAAACGGGGTTAGATACAGAGTAAAGCAAAAAAAAAATAAGCTGAGGTTAGATAACAGAGTAAAGCAAAAAAAAAACAGGATTAGATACAGAGTAAAGCAAAAAAAAAATAAAACGGGGTTAGATACAGAGTAAAGCAAAAAAAAACGGGTTAGATACAGAGTAAAGCAAAATAAATCGGGGTTAGATACAGAGTAAAGCAAAAAAAAACGGGGTTAGATACAGAGTAAAGCAAAAAAGAAAACGGGGTTAGATACAGAGTGAAGCAAAAAAAACGGGGTTAGATACAGAGTAAAGCAAAAAAAACGGGGTTAGATACAGAGTGAAGCAAAAAAAACGGGGTTAGATACAGAGTGAAGCAAAAAAAACGGGGTTAGATACAGAGTAAAGCAAAAAAACAATAAAACGGGGTTAGATACAGAGTAAAGCAAAAAAAAACGGGGTTAGATAAAGAGTAAAGCAAAAAAAAAATAAAACGGGGTTAGATACAGAGTAAAGCCAAAAAAAAATAAAACGGGGTTAGATACAGAGTAAAGCAAAAAAAAAATAAAACGGGGTTAGATACAGAGTAAAGCAAAAAAAAATAAAACGGGGTTAGATACAGAGTAAAGCAAAAAAAAATAAAACGGGGTAAGATACAGAGTAAAGCAAAAAAAAACGGGGTTAGATACAGAGTAAAGCAAAAAAACAATAAAACGGGGTTAGATACAGAGTAAAGCAAAAAAAAACAGGATTAGATACAGAGTAAAGCAAAAAAAAATAAAACGGGGTTAGATACAGAGTAAAGCAAAAAAAACGGGGTTAGATACAGAGTAAAGCAAAAAAAAACGGGGTTAGATACAGAGTAAAGCAAAAAAAAAAATAAAACGGGGTTAGATACAGAGTAAAGCAAAAAAAAATAAAACGGGGTTAGATACAGAGTAAAGCAAAAAAAAAACGGGGTTAGATACAAGCAAAGCAAAAAAAAAATAAAACGGGTTAGATACAGAGTAAAGCAAAAAAAAACAGGATTAGATGCAGAGTAAAGCAAAAAAAAAATAAAACGGGGTTAGATACAGAGTAAAGCAAAAAAAACGGGGTCAGATACAGAGTAAAGCAAAAAAAACAGGATTAGATACAGAGTGAAGCAAAAAAAACGGGGTTCGATACAGAGTAAAGCAAAAAAAATAAAAGCGGAGTGAGATACAGAGTAAAGCAAAAAAACAATAAAACGGGATTAGATACAGAGTAAAGCAAAAAATAAATAAAACGGGGTTAGATACAGAGTAAAGCAAAAAAAAATAAAACGGGGTTAGATACAGAGTAAAGCAAAAAAGAAAACGGGGTTAGATACAGAGTAAAGCAAAAAAAAACAGGGTTAGATACAGAGTAAAGCAAAAAAAAAACGGGGTTAGATACAGAGTAAAGCAAAAAAAAACAGGATTAGATACAGAGTAAAGCAAAAAAGACATAAAACGGGGTTTGACACAGAGTAAAGCAAAAAACAAAAAACGGGGTTAGATACAGAGTAAAGCAAAAAAAAAATAAGCTGAGGTTAGATAACAGAGTAAAGCAAAAAAAAAACAGGATTAGATACAGAGTAAAGCAAAAAAAAAATAAAACGGGGTTAGATACAGAGTAAAGCAAAAAAAAACGGGTTAGATACAGAGTAAAGCAAAATAAATCGGGGTTAGATACAGAGTAAAGCAAAAAAAAACGGGGTTAGATACAGAGTAAAGCAAAAAAGAAAACGGGGTTAGATACAGAGTGAAGCAAAAAAAACGGGGTTAGATACAGAGTAAAGCAAAAAAAACGGGGTTAGATACAGAGTGAAGCAAAAAAAACGGGGTTAGATACAGAGTGAAGCAAAAAAAACGGGGTTAGATACAGAGTAAAGCAAAAAAACAATAAAACGGGGTTAGATACAGAGTAAAGCAAAAAAAAACGGGGTTAGATAAAGAGTAAAGCAAAAAAAAAATAAAACGGGGTTAGATACAGAGTAAAGCCAAAAAAAAATAAAACGGGGTTAGATACAGAGTAAAGCAAAAAAAAAATAAAACGGGGTTAGATACAGAGTAAAGCAAAAAAAAATAAAACGGGGTTAGATACAGAGTAAAGCAAAAAAAAATAAAACGGGGTAAGATACAGAGTAAAGCAAAAAAAAACGGGGTTAGATACAGAGTAAAGCAAAAAAACAATAAAACGGGGTTAGATACAGAGTAAAGCAAAAAAAAAATAAAACAGGATTAGATACAGAGTAAAGCAAAAAGAAAAATAAAACAGGGTTAGATACAGAGTAAAGCAAAAAAAAAAATAAAACGGGGTTAGATACAGAGTAAAGCAAAAAAAAATAAAACGGGGTTAGATACAGAGTAAAGCAAAAAAAAAACGGGGTTAGATACAAGCAAAGCAAAAAATAAATAAAACGGGTTAGATACAGAGTAAAGCAAAAAAAAACAGGATTAGATACAGAGTAAAGCAAAAAAAAAATAAAACTGGGTTAGATACAGAGTAAAGCAAAAAAAACGGGGTTAGATACAGAGTAAAGCAAAAAAAAACGGGGTTAGATACAGAGTAAAGCAAAAAAAACGGGGTTAGATACAGAGTAAAGCAAACAAAAACGGGGTTAGATACAGAGTAAAGCAAATAAAAAACAGGATTAGATACAGAGTAAAGCAAAAAAAAAATAAAACGGGGTTATATACAGAGCAAAGCAAAAAAAAACAGGATTAGATACAGAGTAAAGCAAAAAAAAAATAAAACGGGGTTAGATACAGAGTAAAGCAAAAAAAACGGGGTTAGATACAGAGGAAAGCAAAAAAAAACGGGGTTAGATACAGAGTAAAGCAAAAAAAACGGGGTTAGATACAGAGTAAAGCAAAGAAAAACGGGGTTAGATACAGAGTAAAGCAAATAAAAAACAGGATTAGATACAGAGTAAAGCAAAAAACAAAAAACGGGGTTAGATACAGAGTAAAGCAAAAAAAAATAAAACGGGGTTAGATACAGAGTAAAGCAAAGAAAAACGGGGTTAGATACAGAGTAAAGCAAATAAAAAACAGGATTAGATACAAGCAAAGCAAAAAAAAAATAAAACGGGGTTATATACAGAGCAAAGCAAAAAAAAACAGGATTAGATACAGAGTAAAGCAAAAAAAAAATAAAACGGGGTTAGATACAGAGTAAAGCAAAGAAAAACGGGGTTAGATACAGAGTAAAGCAAATAAAAAACAGGATTAGATACAGAGTAAAGCAAAAAAAAAATAAAACGGGGTTATATACAGAGCAAAGCAAAAAAAAACAGGATTAGATACAGAGTAAAGCAAAAAAAAAATAAAACGGGGTTAGATACAGAGTAAAGCAAAAAAAACGGGGTTAGATACAGAGGAAAGCAAAAAAAAACGGGGTTAGATACAGAGTAAAGCAAAAAAAACGGGGTTAGATACAGAGTAAAGCAAAGAAAAACGGGGTTAGATACAGAGTAAAGCAAATAAAAAACAGGATTAGATACAGAGTAAAGCAAAAAACAAAAAACGGGGTTAGATACAGAGTAAAGCAAAAAAAAATAAAACGGGGTTAGATACAGAGTAAAGCAAAAAAAAAACGGGGTTAGATACAAGCAAAGCAAAAAAAAAATAAAACGGGTTAGATACAGAGTAAAGCAAAAAAAAACGGGGTTAGATACAGAGTAAAGCAAAAAAAACGGGGTTAGATACAGAGTAAAACAAAAAAAAACGGGGTTAGATACAGAGTAAAGCAAAAAAAAACGGGGTTAGATACAGAGTAAAGCAAAGAAAAATGGGGTTAGATACAGAGTAAAGCAAAAAAAAACAGGATTAGATACAGAGTAAAGCAAAAAAAAATAAAACGGGGCTAGATACAGAGTAAAGCAAAAAAAAATAAATCGGGGTTATATACAGAGTAAAGCAAAAAAAAACGGGTTAGATACAGAGTAAAGCAAAAAAAAAAACGGGGTTAGATACAGAGTAAAGCAATAAAACAAAACGGGGTTAGATACAGAGTAAAGCAAAAAAAAGGGGTTAGATACAGAGTAAAGCAAAAAAAAAAATGGGGTTCGATACAGAGTAAAGCAAAAAAAAAACGGGTTAGATACAGAGTAAAGCAAAAAAAAAAAGGGGTTAGATACAGAGTAAAGCAAAAAAAAAACGGGGTTAGATACAGAGTAAAGAAAAAAACAAAAAACGGGGTTAGATGCAGAGTAAAGGAAAAAAAACAGGGTTAGATACAGAGTAAAGCAAAAACGGGGTTAGATACAGAGTAAAGCAAAAAAGAAAACGGGGTTAGATACAGAGTAAAGCAAAAAAAAACAGGGTTAGATACAGAGTAAAGCAAAAAAAAAAAAACGGGGTTAGATACAGAGTAAAGCAAAACAAAAACGGGGTTAGATACAGAGTAAAGCAAAAAAAAACAGGATTAGATACAGAGTAAAGCAAAAAAAAATAAAACGGGGTTAGATACAGAGTAAAGCAAAAAAAACGGGGTTAGATACAGAGTAAAGCAAAAAAAAACGGGGTTAGATACAGAGTAAAGCAAAAAAAAAAATAAAACGGGGTTAGATACAGAGTAAAGCAAAAAAAAATAAAACGGGGTTAGATACAGAGTAAAGCAAAAAAAAAACGGGGTTAGATACAAGCAAAGCAAAAAAAAAATAAAACGGGTTAGATACAGAGTAAAGCAAAAAAAAACAGGATTAGATGCAGAGTAAAGCAAAAAAAAAATAAAACGGGGTTAGATACAGAGTAAAGCAAAAAAAACGGGGTCAGATACAGAGTAAAGCAAAAAAAACAGGATTAGATACAGAGTGAAGCAAAAAAAACGGGGTTCGATACAGAGTAAAGCAAAAAAAATAAAAACGGAGTGAGATACAGAGTAAAGCAAAAAAACAATAAAACGGGATTAGATACAGAGTAAAGCAAAAAATAAATAAAACGGGGTTAGATACAGAGTAAAGCAAAAAAAAATAAAACGGGGTTAGATACAGAGTAAAGCAAAAAAGAAAACGGGGTTAGATACAGAGTAAAGCAAAAAAAAACAGGGTTAGATACAGAGTAAAGCAAAAAAAAAACGGGGTTAGATACAGAGTAAAGCAAAAAAAAATAAATCGGGGTTAGATACAGAGTAAAGCAAAAAAGACATAAAACGGGGTTTGACACAGAGTAAAGCAAAAAACAAAAAACGGGGTTAGATACAGAGTAAAGCAAAAAAAAAATAAGCTGAGGTTAGATAACAGAGTAAAGCAAAAAAAAAACAGGATTAGATACAGAGTAAAGCAAAAAAAAAATAAAACGGGGTTAGATACAGAGTAAAGCAAAAAAAAACGGGTTAGATACAGAGTAAAGCAAAATAAATCGGGGTTAGATACAGAGTAAAGCAAAAAAAAACGGGGTTAGATACAGAGTAAAGCAAAAAAGAAAACGGGGTTAGATACAGAGTGAAGCAAAAAAAACGGGGTTAGATACAGAGTAAAGCAAAAAAAATAAAAACGGAGTTAGATACAGAGTAAAGCAAAAAAACAATAAAACGGGGTTAGATACAGAGTAAAGCAAAAAAAAACGGGGTTAGATAAAGAGTAAAGCAAAAAAAAAATAAAACGGGGTTAGATACAGAGTAAAGCCAAAAAAAAATAAAACGGGGTTAGATACAGAGTAAAGCAAAAAAAAAATAAAACGGGGTTAGATACAGAGTAAAGCAAAAAAAAATAAAACGGGGTTAGATACAGAGTAAAGCAAAAAAAAATAAAACGGGGTAAGATACAGAGTAAAGCAAAAAAAAACGGGGTTAGATACAGAGTAAAGCAAAAAAAAATAAAACGGGGTTAGATACAGAGTAAAGCAAAAAAAAAATAAAACAGGATTAGATACAGAGTCAAGCAAAAAGAAAAAGAAAACAGGGTTAGATACAGAGTAAAGCAAAAAAAAAAATAAAACGGGGTTAGATACAGAGTAAAGCAAAAAAAAATAAAACGGGGTTAGATACAGAGTAAAGCAAAAAAAAAAACGGGGTTAGATACAAGCAAAGCAAAAAATAAATAAAACGGGTTAGATACAGAGTAAAGCAAAAAAAAACAGGATTAGATACAGAGTAAAGCAAAAAAAAAATAAAACTGGGTTAGATACAGAGTAAAGCAAAAAAAACGGGGTTAGATACAGAGTAAAGCAAAAAAAAACGGGGTTAGATACAGAGTAAAGCAAAAAAAACGGGGTTAGATACAGAGTAAAGCAAAGAAAAACGGGGTTAGATACAGAGTAAAGCAAATAAAAAACAGGATTAGATACAGAGTAAAGCAAAAAAAAAATAAAACGGGGTTATATACAGAGCAAAGGAAAAAAAAACAGGATTAGATACAGAGTAAAGCAAAAAAAAAATAAAACGGGGTTAGATACAGAGTAAAGCAAAAAAAACGGGGTTAGATACAGAGGAAAGCAAAAAAAAACGGGGTTAGATACAGAGTAAAGCAAAAAAAACGGGGTTAGATACAGAGTAAAGCAAAGAAAAACGGGGTTAGATACAGAGTAAAGCAAATAAAAAACAGGATTAGATACAGAGTAAAGCAAAAAACAAAAAACGGGGTTAGATACAGAGTAAAGCAAAAAAAAATAAAACGGGGTTAGATACAGAGTAAAGCAAAAAAAAAACGGGGTTAGATACAAGCAAAGCAAAAAAAAAATAAAACGGGTTAGATACAGAGTAAAGCAAAAAAAAACGGGGTTAGATACAGAGTAAAGCAAAAAAAACGGGGTTAGATACAGAGTAAAACAAAAAAAAACGGGGTTAGATACAGAGTAAAGCAAAAAAAAAAACGGGTTAGATGCAGAAAAAAGCAAAAAAAAAAAACGGGGTTAGATACAGAGTAAAGCAAAAAAGACATAAAACGGGGTTAGACACAGAGTAAAGCAAAAAACAAAAAACGGGGTTAGATGCAGAGTAAAGCAAAAAAAAAAACGGGGTTAGATACACAGTAAAGCAAAAAAAAAACAGGATTATATACAGAGTAAACCAAAAAAAAAATAAAACGGGTTAGATACAGAGTAAAGCAAAAAAAAAAAAACGGGTTAGATACAGAGTAAAGCAAAAAACAAAAAACGGGGTTAGATACAGAGTAAAGCAAAAAAAAAAACGGGTTAGATGCAGAAAAAAGCAAAAAAAAAAAACGGGGTTAGATACAGAGTAAAGCAAAAAAAAAACAGGATTATATACAGAGTAAACCAAAAAAAAAATAAAACGGGGTTAGATACAGAGTAAAGCAAAAAAAAGGGGTTAGATACAGAGTAAAGCAAAAAAAAAAACGGGGTTAGATACAGAGTAAAGCAAAAAATAAATAAAATGGGTTAGATACAGAGTAAAGCAAAAAAAAACGGGGTTAGATACAGAGTAAAGCAAAAAAAACAGGATTAGATACAGAGTAAAGCAAAAAAAAAATAAAACGGGGTTAGATACAGAGTAAAGCAAAAAAAAGGGGTTAGATACAGAGTAAAGCAAAAAAAAAAACGGGGTTCGATATAGAGTAAAGCAAAAAAAAAACTGGTTAGATACAGAGTAAAGCCAAAAAAAAAGGGGTGAGATACAGAGTAAATCAAAAAAAACGGGGTTAGATACAGAGTAAAGCAAAAAAAAAAGGGGTTAGATACAGAGGAAAGCAAAAAACAAAAAACGGGGTTAGATACAGAGTAAAGCAAAAAACAAAAAACGGGGTTAGATACAGAGTAAAGCAAAAAAAACGGGGTTAGATACAGAGTAAAGCAAAAAAAAAAACGGGTTAGATGCAGAAAAAAGCAAAAAAAAAAAACGGGGTTAGATACAGAGTAAAGCAAAAAATGAATTTGGCCTAACCATCAGCCTCAAGAAAACGAACATCATGGGGCAGGATGTCAGAAATGCTCCATCCATCAATATTGGCGACCACGCTCTGGAAGTGGTTCAAGAGTTCACCTACCTAGGCTCAACTATCACCAGTAACCTGTCTCTAGATGCAGAAATCAACAAGCGCATGGGTAAGGCTTCCACTGCTATGTCCAGACTGGCCAAGAGAGTGTGGGAAAATGGCGCACTGACACGGAACACAAAAGTCCGAGTGTATCAGGCCTGTGTCCTCAGTACCTTGCTCTATGGCAGCGAGGCCTGGACAACGTATGCCAGCCAAGAGCGACGTCTCAATTCATTCCATCTTCGCTGCCTTCGGAGAATACTTGGCATCAGGTGGCAGGACTATATCTCCAACACAGAAGTCCTTGAAGCGGCCAACACCCCCAGCTTATACACACTACTGAGTCAGCGGCGCTTGAGATGGCTTGGCCATGTGAGCCGCATGGAAGATGGCAGGATCCCCAAAGACACATTGTACAGCGAGCTCGCCACTGGTATCAGACCCACCGGCCGTCCATGTCTCCGTTATAAAGACGTCTGCAAACGCGACATGCAATCGTGTGACATTGATCACAAGTCGTGGGAGTCAGTTGCCAGCATTCGCCAGAGCTGGCGGGCAGCCATAAAGACAGGGCTAAATTGTGGCGAGTCGAAGAGACTTAGTAGTTGGCAGGAAAAAAGACAGAGGCGCAAGGGGAGAGCCAACTGTGCAACAGCCCCAACAAACAAATTTCTCTGCAGCACCTGTGGAAGAGCCTGTCACTCCAGAATTGGCCTTTATAGCCACTCCAGGCGCTGCTTCACAAACCACTGACCACCTCCAGGCGCGTATCCATTGTCTCTCGAGATAAGGAGGCCCAAAAGAAAAAAGCAAAAAAGACATAAAACGGGGTTAGACACAGAGTAAAGCAAAAAACAAAAAACGGGGTTAGATGCAGAGTAAAGCAAAAAAAAAAACGGGGTTAGATACACAGTAAAGCAAAAAAAAAACAGGATTATATACAGAGTAAACCAAAAAAAAAATAAAACGGGTTAGATACAGAGTAAAGCAAAAAAAAAAACGGGTTAGATACAGAGTAAAGCAAAAAACAAAAAACGGGGTTAGATACAGAGTAAAGCAAAAAAAAAAACGGGTTAGATGCAGAAAAAAGCAAAAAAAAAAAACGGGGTTAGATACAGAGTAAAGCAAAAAAAAAACAGGATTATATACAGAGTAAACCAAAAAAAAAATAAAACGGGTTAGATACAGAGTAAAGCAAAAAAAAACGGGGTTAGATACCGAGTAAAGCAAAAATAAATTAAAACGGGGTTAGATACAGAGTAAAGCAAAAAAAAAACGGGGTTAGATACAAGCAAAGCAAAAAAAAAATAAAACGGGTTAGATACAGAGTAAAGCAAAAAAAAAACGGGGTTAGATGCAAGCAAAGCAACAAAAAAAATAAAACAGGTTAGATACAGAGTAAAGCAAAAAAAAATAAAACGGGGTTAGATACAGAGTAAAGCAAAAAAAAACGGGGTTAGATACAGAGTAAAGCAAAAAAAAAACAGGATTATATACAGAGTAAACCAAAAAAAAAATAAAACGGGGTTAGATACTGAGTAAAGCAAAAAAAAAATAAGACGAGGTTAGATACAGAGTAAAGCAAAAAAAAAACAGGATTAGATACAGAGTAAAGCAAAAAAAAAATAAAACTGTGTTAGATACAGAGTAAAGCAAAAAAAAAGGGGTTAGATACAAGCAAAGCAAAAAAAAAATAAAACGGGTTAGATACAGAGTAAAGCAAAAAAAAAAACGGGGTTAGATAGAAGCAAAGCAACAAAAAAAATAAAACGGGGTTAGATACAGAGTAAAGCAAAATAAAACGGGGTTAGACACAGAGTAAAGCAAAAAAAAAAACGGGGTTAGATACAGAGTAAAGCAAAAAAAAAAAAAAATGGGTTAGATACAGAGTAAAGCAAAAAAAACGGGGTTAGATACAGAGTAAAGCAAAAAAAACAGGATTAGATACAGAGTTAAGCAAAAAAAAAATAAAACAGGGTTAGATACAGAGGAAACCAAAAAAAAAAACGGGGTTAGATACAGAGTAAAGCAAAGAAAAACGGGGTTAGATACAGAGTAAAGCAAAAAAAAAACAGGATTAGATACAGAGTAAAGCAAAAAAAAAATAAAACGGGGTTAGATACAGAGTAAAGCAAAAAAAAACGGGGTTAGATACAGAGTAAAGCAAAAAAAACCAGGATTAGATACAGAGTAAAGCAAAAAAAAAATAAAACGGGGTTAGATACAGAGTAAAGCAAAAAAAAAAGGGGTTAGATATAGAGTAAAGCAAAAAAAACGGGGTTAGATACAGAGTAAAGCAAAAAAAAACGGGGTTAGATACAGAGTAAATCAAAGAAAAATGGGGTTAGATACAGAGTGAAGCAAAAAAAAACAGGATTAGATACAGAGTAAAGCAAAAAAAAATAAAACGGGGTTAGATACAGAGTAAAGCAAAAAAAAAATAAAACGGGGTTAGATACAGAGTAAAGCAAAAAAAATAAATAAAACGGGGTTAGATACAAAGTAAAGCAAAATAAAACGGGGTTAGATACAGAGTAAAGCAAATAAAAAACAGGATTAGATACAGAGTAAAGCAAAAAAAAAAAACGGGGTTAGATACAGAGTAAAGCAAAAAAAAAGGGGTTGGATACAGAGTAAAGCAAAAAAAAAACGGGTTAGATACAGAGTAAAGCAAAAAAAAAAGGGGTTAGATACAGAGTAAAGCAAAAAAAAAGGGGTTGGATACAGAGTAAAACAAAAAAAAAAACGGGTTAGATACAGAGTAAAGCAAAAAAAAAAGGGGTTAGATACAGAGTAAAGCAAAAAAAAAAACAGGATTAGATACAGAGTAAAGATAAAAACAAAAAACAGGGTTAGATACAGAGTAAAGTAAAAAAAAAGGGGTTAGATACAGAGTAAAGCAAAAAACAAAAAACGGGGTTAGATACAGAGTAAAGCAAAAAAAAAACGGGGTTAGATACAGAGTAAAGCAAAAAACAAAAAACGGGGTTAGATACAGAGTAAAGCAAAAAAAACGGGGTTAGATACAGAGAAAAGCAAAAAAAAAATAAAACGGGGTTAGATACAGAGTAAAGCAAAAAAAACGGGGTTAGATACAGAGTAAAGTAAAAAAAAAAAACGGGGTTAGATACAGAGTAAAGCAAAAAACAAAAAACGGGGTTAGATACAGAGTAAAGCAAAAAAAACGGGGTTAGATACAGAGAAAAGCAAAAAAAAAATAAAACGGGGTTAGATACAGAGTAAAGCAAAAAAAACGGGGTTAGATACAGAGAAAAGAAAAAAAAAATAAAACGGGGTTAGATACAGAGAAAAGCAAAAAAAAAATAAAACGGGGTTAGATACAAACAAAGCAAAAAAAAAATAAAACGGGTTAGATACAGAGTACTGCAAAAAAAAAAACGGGGTTAGATACAAGCAAAGCAACAAAAAAAATAAAACGGGTTAGATACAGAGTAAAACAAAAAAAAACGGGGTTAGATACAGAGTAAAGCAAATAAAAAACAGGATTAGATACAGAGTAAAGCAAAAAAAAAAACGGGGTTAGATACAGAGTAAAGCAAAAAAAAAGGGGTTGGATACAGAGTAAAGCAAAAAAAAAAACGGGTTAGATACAGAGTAAAGCAAAAAAAAAAGGGGTTAGATACAGAGTAAAGCAAAAAAAAAAACGGGGTTAGATACAGAGTAAAGATAAAAACAAAAAACGGGGTTAGATACAGAGTAAAGCAAAAAAAAGGGGTTAGATACAGAGTAAAGCAAAAAACAAAAAACGGGGTTAGATACAGAGTAAAGCAAAAAAAAAAAACGGGGTTAGATACAGAGTAAAGTAAAAAAAAAACGGGGTTAGATACAGAGTAAAGCAAAAAACAAAAAACGGGCTTAGATACAGAGTAAAGCAAAAAAAACGGGGTTAGATACAGAGAAAAGCAAAAAAAAAATAAAACGGGGTTAGATACAGAGTAAAGCAAAAAAAACGGGGTTAGATACAGAGAAAAGCAAAAAAAAAATAAAACAGGGTTAGATACAGAGAAAAGCAAAAAAAAAATAAAACGGGGTTAGATACAAGCAAAGCAAAAAAAAAATAAAACGGGTTAGATACAGAGTACTGCAAAAAAAAACGGGGTTAGATACAAGCAAAGCAACAAAAAAAATAAAACGGGTTAGATACAGAGTAAAACAAAAAAAAACGGGTTAGATACAGAGTAAAGCAAAAAAAAAATAAAACGGGGTTAGATACAGAGTAAAGCAAAAAAAAACGGGGTTAGATACAGAGTAAAGCAAAAAAAAACAGGATTAGATACAGAGTAAAGCAAAAAAAAAGGGGTTAGATACAGAGTAAAGCAAAAAAAAACGGGGTTAGATACAGAGTAAAGCAAAAAAAAACGGGGTTAGATACAGAGTAAAGCAAAAAAAACGGGGTTAGATCCAGAGTAAAGCAAAAAAAACGGGGTTAGATACAGAGTTAAGCAAAGAAAAATGGGGTTAGATACAGAGTAAAGCAAAAAAAACCAGGATTAGATACAGAGTAAAGCAAAAAAAAATAAAACGGGGTTAGATACCGAGTAAAGCAAAATAAAACGGGGTTAGATACAGAGTAAAGCAAAAAAAAATAAAACGGGGTTAGATACAGAGTAAAGCAAAAAATAAATAAAACGGGGTTAGATACAGAGTAAAGCAAAAAAAAACAGGATTAAATACAGAGTAAAGCAAAAAAAAAATAAAACGGGGTTAGATACAGAGTAAAGCAAAAAAAAAAATAAAACGGGGTTAGATACAAAGTAAAGCAAAATAAAACGGGGTTAGATACAGAGTAAAGCAAATAAAAAACAGGATTAGATACAGAGTAAAGCAAAAAAAAAAAAACGGGGTTAGATACAGAGTAAAGCAAAAAAAAAAGGGGTTGGATACAGAGTAAAGCAAAAAAAAAAACGGGGTTCGATACAGAGTAAAGCAAAAAAAAATAAAACGGGGTGAGATACAGAGTAAAGCAAAATAAAACGGGGTTAGATACAGAGTTAAGCAAAAAAAAAATGGGGTTAGATACAGAGTAAAGCAAAAAAAAAATAAAATGGGTTAGATACAGAGTAAAGCAAAAAAAAATGGGGTTAGATACAGAGTAAAGCAAAAAAAACAGGATTAGATACAGAGTAAAGCAAAAAAAAATAAAACGGGGTTAGATACAGAGGAAAGCAAAAAAAAACGGGGTTAGATACAGAGTAAAGCAAAAAAAAACGGGGTTAGATACAGAGTAAAGCAAAAAAAAACGGGGTTAGATACAGAGTAAAGCAAAGAAAAACGGGGTTAGATACAGAGTAAAGCAAAAAAAAAACAGGATTAGATACAGAGTAAAGCAAAAAAAAAATAAAACGGGGTTAGATACAGAGTAAAGCAAAAAAAAACGGGGTTAGATACAGAGTAAAGCAAAAAAAAACAGGATTAGATACAGAGTAAAGCAAAAAAAAAATAAAACGGGGTTAGATACAGAGTAAAGCAAAAAAAAACGGGGTTAGATACAGAGTAAAGCAAAAAAAACGGGGTTAGATACAGAGTAAAGCAAAGAAAAATGGGGTTAGATACAGAGTGAAGCAAAAAAAAACAGGATTAGATACAGAGTAAAGCAAAAAAAAATAAAACGGGGTTAGATACAGAGTAAAGCAAAATAAAAATAAAACGGGGTTAGATACAGAGTAAAGCAAAAAAAAAATAAAACGGGGTTAGATACAGAGTAAAGCAAAATAAAACGGGGTTAGATACAGAGTAAAGCAAAAAAAAAAACGGGGTTAGATACAGAGTAAAGCAAAAAATAAATAAAATGGGTTAGATACAGAGTAAAGCAAAAAAAAACGGGGTTAGATACAGAGTAAAGCAAAAAAAACAGGATTAGATACAGAGTAAAGCAAAAAAAAAATAAAACGGGGTTAGATACAGAGTAAAGCAAAAAAAAGGGGTTAGATACAGAGTAAAGCAAAAAAAAAAAGGGGTTCGATATAGAGTAAAGCAAAAAAAAAAGGGGTTAGATACAGAGGAAAGCAAAAAACAAAAAACGGGGTTAGATACAGAGTAAAGCAAAAAACAAAAAACGGGGTTAGATACAGAGTAAAGCAAAAAAAACGGGGTTAGATACAGAGTAAAGCAAAAAAAAAAACGGGTTAGATGCAGAAAAAAGCAAAAAAAAAAAACGGGGTTAGATACAGAGTAAAGCAAAAAAGACATAAAACGGGGTTAGACACAGAGTAAAGCAAAAAACAAAAAACGGGGTTAGATGCAGAGTAAAGCAAAAAAAAAAACGGGGTTAGATACACAGTAAAGCAAAAAAAAAACAGGATTATATACAGAGTAAACCAAAAAAAAAATAAAACGGGTTAGATACAGAGTAAAGCAAAAAAAAAAAACGGGTTAGATACAGAGTAAAGCAAAAAACAAAAAACGGGGTTAGATACAGAGTAAAGCAAAAAAAAAAACGGGTTAGATGCAGAAAAAAGCAAAAAAAAAAAACGGGGTTAGATACAGAGTAAAGCAAAAAAAAAACAGGATTATATACAGAGTAAACCAAAAAAAAAATAAAACGGGGTTAGATACTGAGTAAAGCAAAAAACAAAAAACGGGGTTAGATGCAGAGTAAAGCTCCCTCTACACTGTCCCATCAAACACTCCCAGGACAGGTACAGCACGGGATTAGATCGGGGACCTGGGGTGGAGGGTGTTGTCCAGGGCAGTCCCGTGCAATAGACCTTTAAGTAGGTTCACAGACTCCCAGGCCGCCGATACTTTCTGCGGCCTGGACGAGTCTGTGTTCCATGTATATATGGAGTGTGCGAGGTTGCAGCCCCTCTTTGAGTATCTGAAGGGGCTGCTCCTCAATTTCTGGCTGCACTTCAGTCCCACGCTCCTGATCTTTGGGCACCCGGTGCGGAAGGACTTGGGCCGGGAGGAGGATCTCCTCGTCGGTCTGCTCATGGGCCTGGCCAAGGTGGCAATTCACAGGTCCAGGCTGCGGGCCGTCAGGGGTCTGTCCTCCCCGATTGCCTGCCCCTCTTCCGCGGTTACATTCGCGCCCGGGTGTCCCTGGAGAAGGAACATGCGGTGTCCACTGGTACGCTTGAGGCCTTCCGTGACCAGTGGGCACCGCAGGGACTGGAGTGCATTGTCGACGCCGAGAATGGCATTTTAATTTGAGTTTTGTTTATTTCTGTTTTTAATAAAGTTATTTTTAAAAATATAAGTATGTTTATAAAGGGGGCCTGAGGAATAAAGGCCCCCTCGACATAAAATATATAAAAGGGGCCTGGGGTATAAAGGCACCTTATAAAAAGAAAAAGAAAAATAAACGGGGGTTAGATAAAAAAAAAATGGGGTTAGATACAGAGTAAAGCTCCCTCTACACTGTTCCCATCAAACACTCCCAGGACAGGTACAGTACGGGGTTAGATACAGAGTAAAGCTCCCTCTACACTGTCCCCATCAAACACTCCCAGGACAGGTACAGCACGGGGGTTAGATACAGAGTAAAGCTCCCTCTACACTGTCCTATCAACAGGTCTGAGCCCAATGCACAATTGTACGCTTTGTGATATATTCTGTTTGCTATTTTACATGGTCTCCTTGAATGAAATCTGCCAACATTGCGCTGAAATGAAAACTGTTTTGAGCTGAGTCCGCATGTTGCCTGACACTTCACCTCGACCTTCACCCCTTCACCCGACCTGGACATGTACCTGTGACCCCCAGGATGAAAGCCCACTGCTCCACCCTGTTTCCCGTGTCTAACTGGATGATGGCGGTGTTACTAAATGCTGTGCTCACCTGAGTCTGTCGATGGTTTCCTGGCTTTCTGCAGAGTGAAGGAAGTACATTCAGTCAGTGTACTGCACTGAAGAGAACACCACTACCTACACGTTGCCTTTGTATAGCACCTTTCACGTTGAGAAAATGTCCAGTGACACTTCAGAGGAACATCTTCAAAGAAGATTTGACACTGAGCCACGTAAAGAGATATTAGGGCAGGTGATCAAAAGCTTGCTGAAAGGTTTAAAGGTGTGCTTTAAAAATAGGGGTGATTAATGGAGAGAATTCCAGAGCTTGGGGCCCAGGCAGCCGAAGGCACGGCCGCCAATGGTGGAGCGATCAAAATTGGGGATGCGCAAGAGGCCGGAATTAGAGGAGCGCAGAGATCTCAGAAGGTTTTCGGGCTGAAGGAGGTTTCAGAAATAGGGAGGGGCGAGTCTATGGAGAGATTTGAAAACAAGGATGAGAACTTTAAAAATCGAGGTGTTGCCAGACCAGGAGCCAATGTAGGTTCGCGAGTACAGGGGTGATGAGTGAATGGGATTTGGTGCGAGTTAGGACACGGGTAGTAGAGTTTTGGATGAGCTCAAATTTATAGAGGGTGGAAGATGGAAAGCCGGGTAGGAGTGTGCTGGAATAGTTGAGTCTGGAGATAACAAGGGCGTTTCAGCAGCAGATGAGCTCACACAGGAGCAGAGTTGGATGATGTTATGCAGTGGGCGGCACAGTGGCGCAGTGGTTAGCACCGCAGCCTCACAGCTCCAGCGACCTGGGTTCGATTCTGGGTACTGCCTGTGCGGAGTTTGCAAGTTCTCCCTGTGTCTGCGTGGGTTTTCGCCAGGTGCTCCGGTTTCCTCCCACAGCCAAAGACTTGCAGGTTGATCGGTAAATTGGCCATTGTAAATTGCTCCTAGTGTAGGTAGGTGGTAGGGGAATTGAGGGGATGTGGTAGGAATATGGGATTAATGTAGGATTAGTATAAATGGGTGGTTGATGGTTGGCACAGACTCAGTGGGCCGAAGGGCCTGTTTCAGTGCTGTATCTCTAAATTTAAAAAAATAAAGTTGCCAGGGAGAGGGATGGAGTTGGTGGCTGGGGAACAGAGTTTGTGGCAGGGACAGCGGCTTTGGTCTTCCCAATATTTAAATTCGAGGGAATTTCTGCTCATCTGGATGTGGGATAAACTGTCTAATAATTTAGCAACAGTGGAGGAGTCGAGAGAGGTGGTGGTGAGGTAGAGCTGGGTGCTGTCAGCGTACATGTGGAAACTGGTGTGCTTTTGGATGATGTTGCCAAGGGGCAACATGTAGATGAGAAAAAAGGAGGGGAGGCGAGGATAGATCCTTGAGGGACACCAGAGGTAACAATGCAGGAGCAGGAAGAGAAGCCATTGCAAGTGATTCTCTGGCTACGATTAGATAGATAAGAATGGAACCGGGTAAGAGTAGTCCCACCCAGCTGGACCACAGTTGTTATGAAAGTGCTTCCATTTTTAAATATTTTTTTTGCGGATTCATGTTGGAAGGTTGTGTAGATGGTCACTGGAAGGATTTGGGGAACTTTGTTTAAAAACAAACTCTTACTGGATATCACATACCTTAAGCTAAATAAACAGCTATAGCCTTGGTGACTAGCGGAGTTGTTTACAGAGAAGTGACATGTCAAGATTTATGGTGGTCAAGAGTTGGTTTCATTTTGGATATTGTTTTGAGTCAGTTCGGGGTCAACCTGCTAAGAGAGAAGACACCAGTTCAGCCTTTCTCCAACTCTCTGTGAAACCTTGAGAATCAGTGTGTGATAGCTGAAACTCCTGATGCCACGTTTCTCCTGGAAAGCTTGCCGGACTAATCCTCGACATCGCCTGAAGAGAACTGCTCCAAAAAGATTCCAGTGACAGCCATGTATTTGGGACACCAGAAATGGGACTGCTGATATCATTCCATATCTTATCCCTTTCCTTTGAGAATTAACAAGTATTTGGCCAAAGTATTTTTTTGTCTTTTTTTGGTAAAGAGATCTCTGCAGAGAAAACTTGTTTACTTTTTCTTTAACCGGTTTGTGTGTAAGTGTATGTGTGTGTTGGGTTAATTTAAAAGGGAACTTTCATATTTCAATCTGTGTGTTAATGCTTTGCATCTTTACTGAATAATTCTTGTTTTATAATAAATTGATAATTTTGATGTTTATTAAAGAAACCTGGTTGGTGAGTTTTATTCTGAAATAAAAATAGAGTCTATAATTGGTCATATTGGTAACTGGGTAAAACATTTAAATATGTGTTGTGACCCATAGAGAAAGAGTGTATTCCTCCCACCTTGGTTGTAACACAGCGGAGAGGTGTTGGACGAGGATGGTGTGGTGAATGATGTCAAAGGCTGCAGACAGGAGGGAAGGTTTACCTTTGTCAGTCATACAGGATGTCATTTGTGACTTTGAGAAAAGCCATTATCGTACTTTGGCAAAAACCTGATTGGAGAGATTCCAACAAGGAGTTCCAGGAAAGATGGGCATAGATTTGGGAGGTATTAATATTTTCAAGGACTTTGGAGAGGAAGGGGAGGTTTGAGATGGGGCAGTTGTTTGTAAGGACAGAGGGATCAAGGGTTTTTTTTTTCGGAGAGCAATGATGACGGCAGATTTGAAAGTGGGGGGAACAGTACCTGAGGAGGGAGAACCACCAACAATATCAGTCAGTGTGGTAGCTAGGAAGGGTGGTCAGTAATTTAGGGGGAATACAGTTGATGGAGCAGGAGGTGGATCTCATGGAGGGGTTGAGGGGAGATAGGAGATAAAACGAAGTAACAGGTTTGGGGCTAGGGCAGGGGTGAAACTTTAGAGGAAATTTCTCCTGGTGGGTTACGGGAAGGGAGGGACACGGCAGAGTTAGCTGATTGGATAGTCTCATTCTTGTGACAAACAAGTTCATGAGCTCCTCGCACTTATTGTTGGAGGTGAAGGTGGAGGGGACAGGGGGTTTAAGATGCAGTAGAGAAAAAACGCCGGGGTTATCTTTACATTCCAGGATGACCCTAGAATAGTGAACAGTTTTAGTAGATGAGAGCAGGACCCAATAGTGTTTTATGTGGTCTAACCAGATCCAACAGTGGATGGCTAAACCAGTCGTCCACCATATCCTTTAAAGTCTGCATCCCTTGACTTAAGGGAGGGGAGATGAGGGCTGTACCGGGGGTGACGGCCACACGAGAGGCAGTAATGGTTCCAATGGGGATGAGGGCATCGCAGGTGGAGTCGAGGGTGTGGTTGAGCAGATCAGTAGCAGCAGAAATGTGCTGCTGAAAGGAGTGCCAATGGCTAGACAGTTGGGATTTGAAAGTGCCATTGTAATTGAATCAGGGCGGATATAGAATCAGGTAGGGTATGGGGATGTGGGTGGAGAGCAATACAAGGAGACGGCCTTATCTGTGATTGACACAATGGGATTGGCAAGGTCGCATGAGATGAGAAGGTCAAGGTTTAATCAGGAGCCAGAGTAGGTCAGCAAGAATAGGGGGCAACGAATGAATTCAATATCGTGCTGTGCTATGGCCCAGTGACCCCCGACTGACACTATGGGAGAGGCATTTACATTGGAGCCATGGTTCCCACATTGGGTCTTTGACCTGCCCAATGCTCTGGTCTTACCTGAATGAATGAGGGGAATTTTAGGTTTCCTTTTGAGTCTCTTCTCTGCTTCCTTCTGCGCCTTCTGTGCAGAGCTTCCTTGTTCTCGTAAATATCCAGGAAGATGGGTTGCTTGACTATTTCGCGCTAAACAAGGTGCAATAATAAAAAAGTCTGAACTTTCATTCGATATTGTAGAAATTACACTTCTCTCCCACCACCTGCCCAACCCTGGTCATTTTTTCCCCACCTCCCCATCAGATGGCTCCAATTCAGGAAGTAAGGGGTTCGGGGAGCAAGGCTGAATGGGGTGGGAGGGAGGTGAAGGGGGTGGGTGGGGGAGGGAGGTGAAGGAGTGGGGAGGGTGAAGGGGGTGGGTGGGGGAGGGAGGTGAAGGAGTGGGGAGGGTGAAGGGGGTGGGTGGGGGAGGGAGGTGAAGGAGTGGGGAGGGTGAAGGGGGTGGGTGGGGGAGGGAGGTGAAGGAGTGGGGAGGGTGAAGGGGGTGGGTGGGGGAGGGAGGTGAAGGAGTAGGTGGGGGAGGGGGTGATGGTGTACGGCTGCTTCCAACTAGTTACACAGGTGACATTTCAGCGTGCAGTGGGGGATCTGCATGAATTTGAGACCTTCGCCTCCCCCACCACCCTACACTGTTGGGGACCCCAGAGACTATGCCAGCTCGCACGGGGCTGGGGCTGGGGCTGGGGCGGAGAGGGAAGAGGTGAACCTGAGGCGGGGCGAGTGGCAGTCACGCAGCGATAGTCCCTAGCACCTTCCAGCTGAGGGTTACCAAGGGAACGGTGTTCCTCTGAGCTGCAGCAGAGAGGGAGAGAGAGAGAGAAAGAAAATAAAAAAGCTGGTGTTGAGGGAGAATTTACCACCTGGGAATTGGGCTGTGTTGCACCTGTTCTTCATCAGAACATGAAAAAGGAGCAGCCGGAGGCCATTCGGCCCGTCAAGCCTGCTCTGCTATTCAATAAGATCATGACTGATCTACCTCAAATCCACCTTCCTCCTACTATCCCCACATCTCTTAATTTACTCTACTATTCCCCTAGGTCTCAATTCCCTGTCAGGCAACAGCTGGGCTACAAAGGCCCAAAGGGGCAAACACAAAGTGTTCATACCTGCCATATTGACAGAGGAGATAGAGCCCACGTCGAGAGTCTGTGCCAACAGTAATCAATGTTACAACTAATGTATGGAGATGAACCTCCTCCATTTTCAAAAATTTGGAAACTAAATTGGATAAGCTTACTTTACTTTTTAAAAAGGTACCTTTCTCCCTCTCATTTAAGCTCAGTTGGGTGGTGAGCAATACTTTAGTTTCCTCACCCATGTGGCCACTGACCTACACTGGCTCAAATTTCAACTTCATATCCTCGTTGTCAAATCTCTCCACAGCCTTGCACCCCTACCCCTCCCTATCTCTGTAATCTCCTCCAGCCTCACAACCCTCAGAGATGTCACTTCGTTCCTCCGCTATTGGTGGCAGTGCCTTCAGCTGCCTGGGCCCTAAGCTCTGGAATTCCCTCCCTAAACCTCTCCGCCTCTCGCTCTCTCAAGCTTTTGGTCACCTGTCCGAATGTCTCCTTCTTTGGCTGGGTGAAAATTTTGTCTGATTATGCTCCTGTGAACTGTCTTGCGATGTTTCACGAGGTTAAAGGTGCTATATAAATTCAGGTTGTCATCGTTGCCTTGTGTTACTAGGTCTAGAGGAGGAGAATCGATGGAGGTTGAGATGATAAGTGTTCCCTTGACAGAAAAACAGGAGGAGGCCATTCAGCCCCTCCAGCCTGTTCCACCATTCAATCAGATCATGACTGATCTGTATCTCAATTCTATTTATCCAACTCTGCTCCATATCCCTCGATACTCTGACCCAACAAAACCCGCAGTCATGAAAGCTCCAAGTGATCCCCAGCATCTACAGCTTTTTGGGGGAGAGAGTTCCAGATTTCCACTCCCTTTGTGTGAAGAAGTGCTTCCTGACATCACCCCTGAACGGCCTGGCTCTAATATTAAGATTATTCCCCCGTGTTCTGGACTCCCCCCACCAGAGGAAATCGTTTCTCTCTATCGACCCTATTCATCATTTTAAACGCTTCAATTAAATCACCCCACAATCTTCTTTACCCAAGGGAATGCAAGCCTAATCCAAGCAACCAGTCCTCATAATTTAAACCCTTTTAACCCCAGAATCATTCTGGTGAATCTGTGCTGTTCCCCCTCCTTACTGAGGTGCGGGGCCCAAAACTGAACACAGTTAATCCCGATGGGGTCAGGCCAGAACTGAACACAGTTCCTCCCGATGGAGTCAGACCAGAACTGAACACAGTTACTCCCGATGGAGTCTGACCGGAACTGAACACAGTTACTCCCGATGGGGTCTGACCGGAACTGAACACAGTTACTCCCGATGGAGTCTGACCGGAACTGAACACAGTTACTCCCGATGGAGTCAGACCAGAACTGAACACAGTTACTCCCGATGGAGTCTGACCGGAACTGAACACAGTTACTCCCGATGGGGTCTGACCGGAACTGAACGCAGTTACTCCCGATGGGGTCTGACCGGAACTGAACACAGTTACTCCCGATGGAGTCTGACCAGAACTGAACACAGTTACTCCCGATGGAGTCTGACCGGAACTGAACACAGTTACTCCCGATGGGGTCTGACCGGAACTGAACACAGTTACTCCCGATGGAGTCTGACCGGAACTGAACACAGTTACTCCCGATGGAGTCAGACCAGAACTGAACACAGTTACTCCCGATGGAGTCTGACCGGAACTGAACACAGTTACTCCCGATGGGGTCTGACCGGAACTGAACGCAGTTACTCCCGATGGGGTCTGACCGGAACTGAACACAGTTACTCCCGATGGAGTTTGACCAGAACTGAACACAGTTACTCCCGATGGGGTCTGACCAGAACTGAACACAGTTACTCCCGATGGGGTCTGACCAGAACTGAACACAGTTACTCCCGATGGGGTCTGACCGGAACTGAACACAGTTACTCCCGATGGAGTCTGACCGGAACTGAACACAGTTACTCCCGATGGAGTCTGACCAGAACTGAACACAGTTACCACCGATGGGGTCTGACCGGAACTGAACACAGTTACTCCCGATGGAGTCTGACCGGAACTGAACACAGTTACTCCCGATGGGGTCTGACCGGAACTGAACACAGTTACTCCCGATGGGGTCTGACCGGAACTGAACACAGTTACTCCCGATGGGGTCTGACCGGAACTGAACACAGTTACTCCCGATGGGGTCTGACCGGAACTGAACACAGTTACTCCCGATGGAGTCTGACCAGAACTGAACACAGTTACTCCCGATGGAGTCTGACCAGAACTGAACACAGTTACTCCCGATGGGGTCTGACCGGAACTGAACACAGTTACTCCCGATGGGGTCTGACCAGAACTGAACACAGTTACTCCCGATGGAGTCTGACCAGAACTGAACACAGTTACTCCCGATGGAGTCTGACCAGAACTGAACACAGTTACTCCCGATGGGGTCTGACCAGAACTGAACACAGTTACTCCCGATGGAGTCTGACCGGAACTGAACACAGTTACTCCCGATGGGGTCTGACCGGAACTGAACACAGTTACTCCCGATGGAGTCTGACCGGAACTGAACACAGTTACTCCCGATGGAGTCAGACCAGAACTGAACACAGTTACTCCCGATGGAGTCTGACCGGAACTGAACACAGTTACTCCCGATGGGGTCTGACCGGAACTGAACGCAGTTACTCCCGATGGGGTCTGACCGGAACTGAACACAGTTACTCCCGATGGAGTTTGACCAGAACTGAACACAGTTACTCCCGATGGGGTCTGACCAGAACTGAACACAGTTACTCCCGATGGGGTCTGACCAGAACTGAACACAGTTACTCCCGATGGGGTCTGACCGGAACTGAACACAGTTACTCCCGATGGAGTCTGACCGGAACTGAACACAGTTACTCCCGATGGAGTCTGACCAGAACTGAACACAGTTACCACCGATGGGGTCTGACCGGAACTGAACACAGTTACTCCCGATGGAGTCTGACCGGAACTGAACACAGTTACTCCCGATGGGGTCTGACCGGAACTGAACACAGTTACTCCCGATGGGGTCTGACCGGAACTGAACACAGTTACTCCCGATGGGGTCTGACCGGAACTGAACACAGTTACTCCCGATGGGGTCTGACCGGAACTGAACACAGTTACTCCCGATGGAGTCTGACCAGAACTGAACACAGTTACTCCCGATGGAGTCTGACCAGAACTGAACACAGTTACTCCCGATGGGGTCTGACCGGAACTGAACACAGTTACTCCCGATGGGGTCTGACCAGAACTGAACACAGTTACTCCCGATGGAGTCTGACCAGAACTGAACACAGTTACTCCCGATGGAGTCTGACCAGAACTGAACACAGTTACTCCCGATGGGGTCTGACCAGAACTGAACACAGTTACTCCCGATGGAGTCTGACCAGAACTGAACACAGTTACCACCGATGGGGTCTGACCAGAACTGAACACAGTTACTCCCGATGGAGTCTGACCAGAACTGAACACAGTTACTCCCGATGGGATCTGACCAGAACTGAACACAGTTACCACCGATGGGGTCTGACCAGAACTGAACACAGTTACTCCCGATGGAGTCTGACCAGAACTGAACACAGTTACTCCCGATGGAGTCTGACCAGAACTGAACACAGTTACTCCCGATGGGGTCTGACCAGAACTGAACACAGTTACTCCCGATGGAGTCTGACCAGAACTGAACACAGTTACTCCCGATGGGATCTGACCAGAACTGAACACAGTTACCACCGATGGGGTCTGACCGGAACTGAACACAGTTACTCCCGATGGAGTCTGACCAGAACTGAACACAGTTACTCCCGATGGAGTCTGACCAGAACTGAACACAGTTACTCCCGATGGGGTCTGACCGGAACTGAACACAGTTACTCCCGATGGGGTCTGACCAGAACTGAACACGGTTACTCCCGATGGGGTCTGACCAGAACTGAACACAGTTACTCCCGATGGAGTCTGACCAGAACTGAACACAGTTACTCCCGATGGAGTCTGACCAGAACTGAACACAGTTACTCCCGATGGGGTCTGACCAGAACTGAACACAGTTACTCCTGATGGAGTCTGACCGGAACTGAACACAGTTACTCCCGATGGAGTCTGACCAGAACTGAACACAGTTACTCCCGATGGAGTCTGACCAGAACTGAACACAGTTACTCCCGATGGGGTCTGACCAGTACTGAACACAGTTACTCCCGATGGAGTCTGACCAGAACTGAACACAGTTACTCCCGATGGAGTCTGACCAGAACTGAACACAGTTACTCCCGATGGAGTCTGACCAGAACTGAACACAGTTACTCCCGATGGAGTCTGACCAGAACTGAACACAGTTACTCCCGATGGGGTCTGAGCAGAACTGAACACAGTTACTCCCGATGGAATCTGACCAGAACTGAACACAGTTACTCCCGATGGAGTCTGACCAGAACTGAACACAGTTACTCCCGATGGGGTCTAACCAGAACTGAACACAGTTACTCCCGATGGGGTCTGACCAGAACTGAACACAGTTACTCCCGATGGAGTCTGACCGGAACTGGACACAGTTGCTCCATATGGGTTCTGACCAGAACTGAACACAGTTACTCCCGATGGAATCTGACCAGGGCTCTGTGCAACTGAAGCATCACTTCCTCACTATTGTATTCAATCCCTTTGAGATAAAGGACAACATTCCATTGGTCTCTTTGATTATTTTCTGTACCTGTGCACTGGCTCTTCGTGATTTGTGTACATGGAAACCCAAATCTCTCTGCTCCTGCACAGCTCCTGGTCACTCACCATTAGGAAAATATTCCGATCTGTCTTTCTCAGATCCACAGTGGATGATCTCACACTTCCCCAGTAGCATCTGCCGCAGCTTTGTAACTTCCTGCTTCCAGCTACACAACTTCCTGTTGCTCCTTAGTGTCATCTGTAATTGCAGATATCAAACTCTCTATTCCTTCCTCCAATTCATTATCAATATGGTGAAAAGTTAAGGTCCCAGAACAGATCCCTGAGAACATCACTGTCACATCCCACCAATCACAGAGCGGATCCTTTATCCATCTCTCTGTCTCCTGTTATCAACTCATCACAAGATCGCCTCCAATTCCACACACTCTGATTTTTACTAATAACCTCCTGAGTGGAATCTTCCCAAAAACCGACTGGAAATCCAAATTGATAACATCGGCCGAGGCATTGAGTACAAGAGTTGGGACATCATGTGACAGTTGTACATAACGTTGGTTAGGCCGCACTTGGAGTACTGTGTGCAGTTCTGGTCGCCGCACTACAGGAAAGATGTGATTAAGAGGGTGCAGAAAAGATTCACAAGGATGTTGCCTGGCTTGGAGGGCTTGAGTTAGCAAGAGAGATTGGATAGGCTGGGTCTGTTTTTCCCTGGAGCGAAGGAGGCTGAGAGGGGACATGATAGAGGTATATAAAATTATGAGAGGCATAGATAGGGTAGATAGCCAGAGTCTGTTTCCCATGGTAGGAGTGAGTAAAACTAGAGGGCATAGATTTAAGGTGAGAGGGAGGAGGTTTAAAGGGGATCAAAGGGGTAAATTTTTCACACAAAGAATAGTGGGTATCTGGAATGAGCTGCCTGAGGAGGTGGTGGAGGCAGGAACAGTAGCGACATTTAAGAGGCATCAGGACAGGTACTTGAATGAGCAAGGCATAGAGGGATATGGAATTAATGCAGGCAGGTGGGATTAGTATAGATAGGCATTATGGTCGGCATGGATGCGGTGGGCCGAAGGGCCTGTTTCTATGCTGTACGACTCTATGACATCCAGAGATGATCTGCTATCCACCAGACCTCAAAAAATTCAACTGGATTTGTCAGACATGATCGACACTTCACAAATTCTCGCTGACGCTCTTTGATCAGCTGATATCTGCCACAAGTGCTCGGTCACACAGACCCTGAGGAGAGATTCCAGTAACTTCCACACAACTGACACTAGTTTCCTGGTTTCTGCCTCCTCTTTTTCAAATACTGGACTGGTATTTACACCTTTCTGATCCAAAGGCTCAATTCCTGAATCCAGATAGCTTTGTAAAATGATGACTGACACATCTGCAATTCCCTCAGCTATTCCATTCAACCTCTATCGATTCTCCTCCTCGAGCCCTGGTAGGGAAACCATTAAGCACTGGGTGATTTGTCCATCTTAAATCCCGTTATTTTCTCCATTGCCTTTCTTTTTGTGAATTAAATCCACCAAGTTCCTTCCCTGGACTTGTTTTTTGATCCTCTTGGTAATTTGCCATCTTCTTCCACTATGAAAGCAAGTCGAAAGTAGTCACTTATCAGGTCTGCCATTGCTTTAATACCCATGATAATCTCCTGAATCGGTTGTTCTTGGCTCGCATATTTCCCTTTGCCACTCCCTTTCTCTTCACACATTTCTAAAAACTTTTTATCTGTTAGCTTTGACATCCTTTTCCGTACTCCCCTGTCCTGGCTTTCTTTGTTTTATTTATTCTTTTATGGGATGGGGGTGTTACTGGCGAGGCCAGCATTTGTTACCCATCCCTAATTGCCCTTGAACTGAGTGGCTTGCTACACCATCTCAGAGGGCATTTAAGAGTCAACCACATGTAGGCCAGACCAGGTAAGGACAGCAGATTTCCTTCCCTAAAGGACATCAGTGAACCAGATGGGTTTTTACAGCAATTGACAATGATTTCATGGCCATCATTACTGAGACTAGCTCTCAATTCCAGACTTTTATTAATTAATTGAATTTAAATTCCAGCAGCTGCCTTGGTGGGATTTGAACCCCTGTCCCCAGGGCATTAGCCCGAGCCTCTAGATTCCATTCTAGTGTTTGGGATAGTCTAAATCAACATTAACTGGAGAACCAACCAGGGCTATTCCAAGTCCGTGGTGGATCAGTGCCACGCTAGAGCTCCCCCTGTCAACATAACAATTCAGAAGCAACTCCGCGTTTGACCCTGTGTGCGGGGGATGACCCTTCCTGTACCCCAATGGTGATTAAACCTCTGTTGGAGCTTGCTGGAGGAAGTGTCGCACTGGTATTACCCAAGCATCTTTCACAAATTCAGGATATCGCAAAGCACTGCACAGCCAATAAAGTAGTTTTGAAATGTAGTCACTGTTATAATGTGGGAAATACTGCAGCCAATGTGTGCTCAGCAAGATCCCACAAACAGCACTGTGATAATGACCAGATAATCTGTTTTTTTAGTAATATTGAATGAGGGATAAATATTGACCCCAGGGCACCAGGGGGAACTGCCCTGCTCTTCTTCAAAACAGGGACCACGGTGTCCACCTGAGGGGGAAGCCGCAGCCCTAAGTTTAACGTCCCAGATGAAGGAGGGCACCTCCAACAGTGCAGCACTCCCTCAGTACTGACCCTCCGACAGTGCAGCGCTCCCTCAGTGCTGACCCTCCGACAGTGCGGCACTCCCTCAGGACTGACCCTCTGACAATGAAGCACTCCCTCAGTACTGACCCTCTGACAATGAGGCACTCCCTCAGTACTGATCCTCCGACAGTGCAGCACTCCCTCAGGACTGACCCTCTGACAATGAAGCACTCCCTCAGTACTGACCCTCTGACAATGAAGCACTCCCTCAGTACTGATCCTCCGACAGTGCAGCACTCCCTCAGTACTGACCCTCCAACAGTATATAAAAACATAAGAAATAGGAGCAGGAGAAGGCCATTCAGCCCTTCGAGCCAGCTCAGCCAATGAGATCATGGCTGACTTCTACTTCAACACCATTTTCCTGTACTATCCCTGTATCCCTTGATGCTTTTATTTTGTAGAAATCTATCGCTTTCAGTCTTGAAGATACTCAACGACTGAGCCTCTGGGGCAGAGAATTCCAAAGATTCACCAAACTAAGTGAAGAAATTCTTCCTCATCTCAGTTCTAAATGGTCTGCCCTTTATTCGGAGACAGTGTGCTCTGGTTCTAGACTCCCCAGCCAGGGAAAACATCCTTCCTGCATCTACCCTGTCGAGCCCTGTAAGAATTTTGTATGTTTGAATGAGATCATCTCTCATGTTTCTAAACTCCAGAGAATAGAGGCCCAGTCTATTTAGTCTTTTTCTCATAGGACAATCCCTCCATCCCAGGAATTAGTTTGGTGAACCTTCGTGGCACTCCCTCTATGGCAAGTACATCTTTCCTTGGGTAAGGAGACCAAAACTGTGCACAATACTCCAGGTGCGGTCTCACCAAAACTGTGCACAATACTCCAGGTGCGGTCTCACCAAAACTCAATATAATTGCAGTAATCACCTTTACTCCTATACTCAAATCTTCTTGTAATAAAGGCAGAGCTCCCTCAGTACAGACCCTCCAACAGTGTGGCCCTCCCTCAGTACTGACCCTCCGACAGTGCAGCACTCCCTCAGTACAGCCCCTCCAACAGCGTGGCACTCCCTCAGTGCAGCCCCTCCGACAGTGCGGCCCTCCCTCAGTACTGACCCTCCGACAGTGCAGCACTCCCTCAGTACAGCCCCTCCAACAGTGTGGCACTCCCTCAGTACTGACCCTCCGACAGTGTGGCATTCCCTCAGTGCAGCCCCTCCGACAGTGCGGCCCTCCCTCAGTACTGACCCTCCGACAGTGTGGCACTCCCTCAGTACTGACCCTCCGACAGTGTGGCACTCCCTCAATGCAGCCCCTCCGACAGTGTGGCACTCCCTCAGTGCAGCCCCTCCGACAGTGCAGCCCTCCCTCAGTACTGACCCTCCGACAGTGTGGCACTCCCTCAGTGCAGCCCCTCCGACAGCGTGGCACTCCCTCAGTACTGACCCTCCGACAGCGTGGCACTCCCTCAGTACTGCAGTGGGAGTGTAATTTGGATTATATGCTTATGAATCTGGAGTGCGACTTGCACCCCTAATTTTCCAACTGAGCAGTGAGACAGGGATTGCCACTGAGCGATGGTGACGTGTTTCCAAATGGAAATGTCTGCCTGCGCCCAACTATTAACTGAAGATAGCATGGATGATGAGACCATTCCTGGTCTCCACGCAAAAAATACCATTCTCGTTTTCCTCTTCTTCTTTTGTTTGGTAAAACGATCGAGCTTCAAACCTGCCAGAGAGAAAATTAAACAGAACTCAGAGCCGCAGCAGAGAGGAAACCCCCAATGAGATATCCAGTGCAGTACTAACCAGCTAAACATACAGCAGAATACCACCATCAAACTCTCTTACTGGTAATGTCTGTCAGAGTACAAACAGGATGGCAAAAAAACACGAGCTGTGGAAGCAGCTTTAATCTGCATGGAGCCCTTTTTTTAAATGAGCCAGCTTCGAGGTGAGGACAGGGAACACACAACCCAGTCACCTGTGACCCTCACTCAATGTATTACTGGGCCTCCATTATTTATTTAGAGATACAGCACTGAAACAGGCCCTTCGGCCCACCGAGTCTGTGCCGACCAAGAACCACCCATTTATACTAACCTTACAGTAATCCCATATCCCCTACCTACACGAGGGGCAATTTACAATGGCCAATTTACCTATCACCTGCAAGTCTTTGGCAGTTGGAGGAAACCGGAGCACCCGGCGGAAACCCACGCAGACACAGGGAGAACTTGCAAACTCCACACAGGCAGTACCCAGAATTGAACCCGGGTCCCTGGAGCTGTGAGGCTGCAGTGCTAACCACTGCGCCACTGTGCCGCCCTAAATTTATCTAGGCAGAGTTCAGACTCAATGCTGTTGTCTCCCTTTTTCCTGTTACCCAGGAAAGAAAGCAAAGTACCTGTCCTGGGAGTGAATCAGAATCACAAAATCACAGAATAATACAGTGCAGAAGAGGCTCTTCGGCCCATGGAGTTTGCACCGATGCATTAAAGACACCTGACCTGTCTACCTAATCCCATTTGCCAGCACTTGGCCCATAGCCTTGAATGTTATGACGTGCCAAGTGCTCATCCAGGTACTTTTTAAAGGATGTGAGGCAACCCGCCTCTACCACCCTCCCAGGCAGGGCATTCCAGACTGTCACCACCCTCTGGGTAAAAAAGTTCTTCCTCAAATCCCCCTTAAACCTCCTGCCCCTCACCTTAAACTTGTGACCCCTCGTAACTGACCCTTCAACTAAGGAGAACAGCTGCTCCCTATCCACCCTGTCCATGCCCCTCATAATCTTGTACACCTCGATCAGGTCACCCCTCAGTCTTCTCTGCTCCAGCGAAAACAACCCAAGCCTATCCAACCTCTCTTCATAGCTTAAATGTTCCATCCCAGGCAACATCCTGGTGAATCGCCTCTGCACCCCCTCCAGTGCAATCACATCCTTCCTATAATGTGGCGACCAGAATTGCACACAGTACTCCAGCTGTGACCTTACCAAAGTTCTGTACAACTCCGACATGACCTCCCTGCTTTTGTAATCTATGCCTCAATTGATAAAGGCAAGTGTCCCATATGCCTTTTTCACCACCCTATTAACCTGCCCTTCTGCCTTCAGAGATCGATGGACAAACACGCCAAGGTCCCTTTGTTCCTCGGAACTTCCCAGTGTCAGGCCATTCATTGAATACTTCCGTGTCACATTACTCCTTCCAAAGTGCATCACCTCACACTTTTCAGGGTTAAATTCCATCTGCCACTTTTCTGCCCATTTGACCATCCCGTCTATATCTTCCTGTAACCCAAGGCACTCAACCTCACTGTTAACCACTCGGCCAATTTGTGTGTCATCCGCGAACTTACTGATCCTACCCCCCACATAGTCATCTATGTCGTTTATATAATGACAAACAATAGGGGACCCAGCACAGATCCCTGTGGTACACCACTGGACACTGGTTTCCAGTCACTAAAACTGCCGTCTGTCATCACTCTCTGTCTCCTACAGCTAAGCCAATTTTGAATCCACCTTATCAAGTTACCCTGTATCCCATGTGCATTTGCTTTCTCGATAAGTCTCCCATGTGGGACCTTGTCAAAGGCTTTGCTGAAATCCATGTAAACTACATCAACTGCACTACCCTCATCTACACACCTGGTCACTTGCTCAAAAAATTCAATCAAATTTGTTAGGCATGACCTCCCTCTGACAAAGCCATGCTGACTATTCCTAATCAAATTTTGCCTCTCCAAGTGGAGATAGATTCTCTCCTTCAGAATTTTCTCCAATAGTTTCCTTACCACTGACGTGAGACTCACTGGTCTGTAGTTCCCTGACTTATCTCTACAACCTTTTTTAAATAGTGGGACCACATTTGCTGTTCTCCAGTCCTCTGGCACCTCCCCCGTGGCCAGAGAGGAATTAAAAATTTGGGTCAGAGCCCCTGCAATCTCCACCCTTGCCTCCCACAGCATTCTGGGACAAATCATCCAGACCTGGAGATTTGTCCACTTTTAAGCCTGCCAAAACCTCCAATACCTTGTCACTCCCTATGACAATTTGCTCAGGAACCTCACAGTCTCTCTCTCTGAGTTCCTTATCTGCATCCTCATTCTCTTGGGTGAAGACAGATGTGAAATATTCGTTCAACACCCTACCAATGTCATCTGTCTCCACCCACAGATTTCCCCCTCGGTCCCTAATGAGTCCTACTCTTTCCCTGGTTATCCTCTTCCCATTGATATACTTTTCGAATATCTTGGGATTTTCCCTACTTTTACCAGCCAGAGCTTTCTCATTTCCCCTCTTTGCTCTCCTAATTGCTTTCTTAAGCTCCATTTTCTGTACTCCACTAATGCTTCCGTTGATTTGCTCTCCTTGTATTTGCTAAAAGCCTCTCTTTTCCTTCTCATCGTACCCTGAATGTTTCTGGTTATCCATGGTACTCTGGGCTTGTTGCTCCTAGTATTACCCTCGAGGGAACATGTTGGGCCTGTACCCTCCCCATTTCCTTTTTGAATGCCCCCCCACTGCTTTTCTGTAGATTTCCCGACAAATAACTCTTTCCAGTCTACCTTGGCCAGATCCTGCCTTATTTTACTAAAATTCGCTCTCCTCCAATCCAAAACCTTTTTTTGCAACTTGTCTATTTCTTTCTCCATAACAAGCTTAAACTGTACCATGTTGTGGTCGCTATCACCAAAATGCTCCCCCCACCAACACATCAACCACCTGTCCAGCTTCATTCCCCAGAATTTGTCCAGCACTGCACCCTCCCTTGTTGGATCCTCTACATATTGAGCTAAGAAGTTCTCCTGTATACATTTTAAGAACTCCACTCCCTCGAGCCCTTAACACGATGACTATCCCAATTAATGTTTGGAAAGTTGAAATCACCGAATAGAATTTCTTTCTTTTGGGCCTCCTTATCTTGAGAGACAATGGATACGCGCCTGGAGGTGGTCAGTGGTTTGTGAAGCAGCGCCTGGAGTGGCTATAAAGGCCAATTCTGGAGTGACAGGCTCTTCCACAGGTGCTGCAGAGAAATTTGTTTGTTGGGGCTGTTGCACAGTTGGCTCTCCCCTTGCGCCTCTGTCTTTTTTCCTGCCAACTACTAAGTCTCTTCGACTCGCCACAATTTAGCCCTGTCTTTATGGCTGCCCGCCAGCTCTGGCGAATGCTGGCAACTGACTCCCACGACTTGTGATCAATGTCACACGATTTCATGTCGCGTTTGCAGACGTCTTTATAGCGGAGACATGGACGGCCGGTGGGTCTGATACCAGTGGCGAGCTCGCTGTACAATGTGTCTTTGGGGATCCTGCCATCTTCCATGCGGCTCACATGGCCAAGCCATCTCAAGCGCCGCTGACTCAGTAGTGTGTATAAGCTGGGGATGTTGGCCGCTTCAAGGACTTCTGTGTTGGAGATATAGTCCTGCCACCTGATGCCAAGTATTCTCCGAAGGCAGCGAAGATGGAATGAATTGAGACGTCGCTCTTGGCTGGCATACGTTGTCCAGGCCTCGCTGCCGTAGAGCAAGGTACTGAGGACACAGGCCTGATACACTCGGACTTTTGTGTTCCGTGTCAGTGCGCCATTTTCCCACACTCTCTTGGCCAGTCTGAACATAGCAGTGGAAGCCTTACCCATGCGCTTGTTGATTTCTGCATCTAGAGACAGGTTACTGGTGATAGTTGAGCCTAGGTAGGTGAACTCTTGAACCACTTCCAGAGCGTGGTCGCCAATATTGATGGATGGAGCATTTCTGACATCCTGCCCCATGATGTTCGTTTTCTTGAGGCTGATGGTTAGGCCAAATTCATTGCAGGCAGACGCAAACCTGTCGATGAGACTCTGCAGGCATTCTTCAGTGTGAGATGTTAAAGCAGCATCGTCAGCAAAGAGGAGTTCTCTGATGAGGACTGATGAGGACCGAATAGAATTACTCTATTACTTTTACACAGCTCTGCGAATTGCGCACATATTTGCTCCTCAATTTCCCACTGACTATCTGGGGGTCTATAATAAATACCTAGTAACGTGGCTTTCCCTTTTTTATTCCTAAACTCTACCCATAAAGCTTCATTTGATACCCCCTCCAAGATATCATCTCTCCTTACTGCAGTAACTGACTCCTTAACTAGTATTGCAATGCCCCCTCCTCTTTTACCCCCTCCTGTCTCGCCTGAAGTTTCTATATCCCGGGATATTGAGCTGACAATCCTGCCCCTCCCTCAACCATGTCTCCATGATGGCTATATCACAATTTCACGTGACCGGTGGACACCGCAAGGACTGGAGTGCATTGTCGACGCCAAGAATGGCATTTTAAGACCATCCTGGTCTTACTCCCTTCAAACCTACTTCTGCTGTATTCCCTCTGACTTGTTCGCTTTCCTGTGTTTAGCTGTGTCCCTATTCTGCTAGGAGTCTGCATCCCCTTGCTCTGCCAAATTAGTTTAAACTCCTCCCAACAGCACTCGCAAACCCGCCAGCAAGGATGTTAGTCCCCCTCTGGTTCAGATGTAGACCGTCCCACTTGCACAGGTCCCACCTTCCCCAGAAACGGTCCCAGTGGTCCAGGAATCTAAAACCCTCCCTCCTGCACCAACTCTTAAGCCACGCATTCATCTGTGCTATTCTCCTATTTTTACACTCACTAGCACATGGCACTGGGAGTAATCCAGAGATTACAACCCGAGAGGTCCTGCTTGTTAGTCTACTGCCTAACTCCCTGAATTCTTGATGCAAGACCTCATCCCTCTTTGTGTTTGATGGGGACAGTGTAGAGGGAGCTTTACTCTGTATCTAACCACGTTTTTTTTTTTGTATTTTCTTTTTTAAGCTGGCCTTTATACCCCAGGCCCCTTTTATATATTTTATGTCGAGGGGGCCTTTATTCCTCAGGCCCCCTTTATACACATATTTTTAAAATAACTTGATTAAAGACAGATAAATAAACAAAAAACTCAAATTAAAATGCCATCCTCGGCATTGACAATGTACTCCAGTCCCTGCAGTGTCCACCGGTCGCAAAAGGCCTCAAGCGTACCGGCAGACACCGCATGCCGGACATGGGGCATCCCTGATGCACTCCTCACCCAAAGCGAAGGGTCGCCGTCAAGGACAGGTTATCCTTGACTAGACACTCTGCGGCGGTGTATAAAAGTCGGATCCGGGCCACGAAATGCGGCCCGAGTCCGAAAGCACGCAGAGTCCCGAAACGATATTCACGATCCACCCTGACGAACGCCTTCTCCTGATCGAGGGAGAGAAAGGCGACCGACTGACCAGTCCTCTGGGAAAGATGGATCAGATCCCGGACCAGGTGGATGTTGTCCTGGATGGACCGGCCTGGGACCGTGTAGGACTGGTCGGGGTAGATCATGTGGGCCAGCACAGAGCCCAGGCGGGTAGACACAGCCCAGGCAAAGATCTTATGATCCGTGCTGAGGAGGGAGACCGGACGCCAGATTTTAAGCAGGCGGAGATCGCCCCTCTCCGGCAGCAGGACGATGACCGCCCTGCGCCACAAGAGGGGTATCTCCCCGGTTGTCAGGCTTTCCCCCAGGACCCACGTGTAATCGTCCCCCAGGACGTCCCAGAACGCCTTGAGGAACTCCACGGTCAACCCATCCTGCCCTGGGGATTTGCCCCTTGAGAGCTGGTGGAGGGCGCCGGTCAGCTCCGCCAACGTGAGCGGAGCCTCCAATCATTCGGCGCCCTCTGGGCTGACGTGCGGCAGGTCCTCCCACAAAGCTCTGCGCGCGTCCTCGCTGGACAGATCCGGAGAGAACAACGCACTGTAATAAGCACGGACCAGGAGGCCCATTCCCTCCGGATCCGTGATGGAGGATCCGTCGTCGGCCAGCAGCTCAACGAGCTGCTTATGGACCCCCTGCCATTTTTCCAGCAAGTAGAAGAAGGGTGAGGCGCGGTCCAAACCTTCCAGGATCTGGATCCGCGACCTCACGTACGCGCCTCGGGACCCTATGAGCTGCAGGTCCCTCAGCGCGCCCTACTTCTCTTTGTACGCCTGCCACAGGGCCGGGTCCACGACGGCATGACCGAGGCGGGTCTCCAAGTCGAGCACCTCCCTCTCAAGGCGGCCGATCTCGGCTTCCTGCCTCTCGGTCGACCCCTTCGCGTACTCCTGACAGAAGACGCGGATGTGAGTCTTGCCCACATCCCACCATAGCCTCAAGGAGGGGAAGCCCCCCTGCTTCCTTCTCCAGTCAGCCCAGAATCGACAGAACGAGTCCCGAAATCGCTCGTCCTCCAGCAGCCGGTTGTTAAAGTGCCAGTATGCGGACCCCGCCCGTGTGCGGAGCGGAGTGAACTCCGCCCACACCAGGTGGTGGTCCGAGCACGGCACCAGCCGCATGGAGGCCACCGACACGCGGGAGACGTACGCCTGCGAAAAGTAGAGGTGGTTGATTCGGGACCCTCCTCCTCCAGACCTCCACGTGAAGGCGCTGGAGTCGGGATGGAGATTCCGCCAGACATCCACCAAGTTAAGGGAGCTGATCAGTTCCCTCAACTTCTCCACTGACGCTTGGCCGCGCTGGGGACCGGAGCGATCCCCCACATCGAGGGTGCAGTTAAAATCCCCCCCGAGGATGATGCACTCGCCTCGATCGATGGAGCTCAAGAGAGCGGACACTTCTTCAAAGAAGCGTGCTTGCAACGTGCCGGGCCTGGGCGCGTACACGTTCACAAAGTGGAGCGGCACGCTACCCAGGTGAACGGCGAGGTGGAGCAAGCGGCCTGGCACGAGCTCCTTGACCCCCAAGATCTCCGGCTGAAAGGTCGGGGCCAACAAGATAGCCACCCCACTAGAAATAGGGGTGAGGTGACTCATGTAGACCCCACCCTGCCACTCCAGGAGCCAGGTGGCTTCGTCTCCCGGAACGGTGTGGGTTTCCTGCAGAAAGCTCACCACGTATCTCCCTTCCCTGAGGTCTGAGAGACTGTGAAATCTGCGGTGAGACCCCCTGCTGCCGTTGATGTTGAGGCTGGCTATGGTTATCTTCATGTCAAAAGTACTTAAAAACCATCACCAACACCTCACTGTGAGGAGGGAGTGGAAGTGCACCTGGCCTTCCACTCATTGAGGAACACATTAAACTGGCACCTCTCAACCAGTTTCACGCCCGTGCCTTTGCCCGCTTTCTTGAGGGTGGCCCGGACGGACTGGATGATTAGCGCCAGATTCGACCAATGGCCAAGGGCCAGCTGAACTTTATCGCAGCAACCCCTGCAAGCCGCGAGGAAATCCCGGAGTTCCACCGTGGGGATGAGAGGAGACTCGGTGGGAGGCATGAGGGACTCCACCACCTCACTGGCGATGGAATCAAGGTCGGCCTCCGTGCCCCACACCGAATCCCCATCCTCCTCCGGGTCGTCACCGCCAGCGACCGACACTCCCATCACACACTGTGGGGTGGACATCCCGGCCGCGCCAGCTGGTCACTGGAGCCTGTGGGTGCCAACGGTTCAGGACCCCCCTCCACCTCCGTCCCCAGGCCAATGAGTGGTCCAGGGGAGATGCAAGTGCCCGACTCCGGAAATCCAGCCAGACCCGGGACCGGAGGCGGAGAGAGGAAGCCATCTCCTGCCCTGCCAGCGCCCACAGACCCAGCAGTTGGGGCAAAATTTTCAATTTTAACCGGGTCAGGTGTGTCCTGGTTGGTGGCGGATTTTGGCTGGGAGGGCCGACCTTTTGGGGCCTCGCCCTTCCCTCCACTCAGGGCACCTGACCCAGTGGCAGAGGCAGAATGGGCGGCATCCACAGGCTCCCCCACAACAAGCAGGGCCCCACTTACTCCTTCAGGAGGGGCCTCATGTACAGGGGCCTCCCTCTCCCCTCCATCCTGAGGGGTAAGGAGCTCCTGCCCAGACTTTGCAGCCTTGATGATGGTGGTGGTGATGGTAACCTGGGGATGTGAACCAGGAGACAGCTCCCCTCCAACAGATGGGCCCTGCACCTCAGGGCCCTGTGTTACCTCCGTGGAGGGGTGCCTGCCCCTCTTTTTTCCAGTTGGGCGCGGAGGCTCAGAGACCTCCATGCCATCAGAGGCCTCCGCCTCTGCACTCTTTTTTTTTGTCACCCTTGGCCTGAGTCCAGCCCTGCGGCAAGTGGGCTCCCCGAGATCAGGCCTTGGGCTGTGCTCAGGCTCGGGTTGTGTCAGTGTGTCCAGGGGACGTGTCCCTTGATGTTTAATTTTCCTCCGCGCTTTCCTTCCACTTGGACGGGCACTCCCCATCCCGCCAGAGGCTGTGAAAACCACAGCCTCCGGAACCGACTGAATGGTATCTGGTGGAGGTGTTGGGGGGGTGGGAGGAGGTGCAGCGGCGCCACCCTGGACTGCTGAGGTGGAGTTGGCAGCCGGGAGGTTGGGGCAGTTCTTACGAACATGCCCCACCCCCTTGCAGACACGGCACCGCACCCCGTCCAAGGTCCAAGGGGGGATATGCGTGGAAAGTTCTTTACACAGAGGGTGGTGGGTGCATGGAACGCGTTGCCAGCGGAGGTGGTAGATGCGGGCACGATAGCGTCTTTTAAGATGTATCTAGACAGATACATGAATGGGCAGGAAGTAAAGAGATACAGACCCTTAGAAAATAGGCGACATGTTTAGAGGGAGGATTTGGATCGGCGTCGGCTTGGAGGGCCGAAGGGCCTGTTCCTGTGCTGTAATTTTCTTTGTTCTTTGTTCTTTGTCCAGAAGACGCGGTAGGCCGTTCCCTGGAACTCTACATTGAAGTGGCCATCTGTGACCTCCTCCTGCGCCAGCCGTGTAAATAACTGGCAGCGGAAGGAGTACAAGTGCCGGAGGCGGTTCTCCCGAAGACCAAGCGGGACTGGGGTGAGCCCCGTCTTTACCTCCCCCAGATGGTGCAGGTGGGGAAGGAGGAGCTCACCAGGAATTAATCTATCGAATGACCCTTTGCGCAGTGGCCTCCAGGGGGTCCACGAGCGGAAAGGTCCCGCCCATGGTGAGCCCCTTGCTCAGAGCCAGAGACACCGCCCGCTCGGTCTTCAGGAAAAACACTGCCTTCCCGTACATTTTTGAGGCAGCAACAATGGCCGAAGGGCCGACAACCTCGGCCATTGCCTTTACGCATTCCTCCATTGACATGTTCGGGTGAACGTAGCTCTTGACCCCATGCTTCGATGTTATTAATGCAAATGGTGACGGGGCAACAGGTGCAGCTGCAGCAGCCGCAGCAGCATATGAACGGGAAGGCCCCGCCACCGGCGAAGGAGGGCTTGCCATGGGGTCGCAGAACTACGCCCACCCCCATGAAAAAAAAACGCAACAGTTTTCTCTTTAACTCAAGCAATTTGATGGGAATAGAGGAGGATAGGGCTGAAAAGGACAAGGAGAGGAGAGGATAGGTGGCCGAGTGATGGAAGAGAGAGAACAGCTGCGAGGATGTTACAGTTCACTTGGTGGTTGGAGCACCTTCCTGCAGAGTCTACAGTTCAGTCTTCCAGTTAGGGGAGGGCTCTTCGCCCGGGTCGGCTAGAGCCGCCCGGTTCTCTCCCTTTTCTGCTGTTGTATAAAGATAGTCTTCAGCCGGGCAGCTCCAGCCGTCCCGAGCCACACAGTTGGGGGTGGGGAGGGAGCCCCTTTTGTGCAGGATGGCAGATAAACACAAGAGCAAACATAAGTGCTCCCTATAGAATTTGGCAGCCCCACCCCTGTATCTTCCGGTGCCTCCTCCCTCCCCCAACAGTCCAAACAACCAACAGTTCTCTGGTGCTCCAACACCCACCTCTCCAAAATGACTTGCTGGTCACCTTAGTCCTTGAAAAAATGCAACAGATCCACAGTAAATGCAGCTGTCTCCACTCGACAGTCACCTCTCTGTAGTAACTTCACTCTGCTGTCTCCTCTCCAGTTGCAGCAACACAGGTGCAGCTGCTCCCCCTGATTGCAGGCAAGAAGTGCTTCCCAAATTGCCCAGCCAATCCCAGTGCTGTACCTGTCCTGGGAGTGTTTGATGTACAGCCTGGAATACATATAAAGCTGCCTCTACACTGTCCTATCAATGTTCAATATGTCAGTGTGAATGTGTTCACAACCTCAGAACATCCCGAATTGTACGATAGCCAATTGAGTACTTTTAATTACTGTTGTAATGTAGGAAGTGCATAACCTATCTGCACACAAGCAGATCACAGAAACAGCAACGGAATGAAGGTGCGGTTAATCTGTTTATGAGTAATGATGGTTGAGGGATAAATATCGGTCATGGACACCAGGGAGAGTTCCCCTGCTTTTGTTGGAGTATGGCCATTTGATCTTTTGCAGAGGGCAGACAAGGCCTCGATTTAACGTTTCATCTGAAAAATGGCGCCTTCGACAGTGCTGCATTCCCTCAGTACTGCAGTGGGAATGTCAGTCTGGATTTGGTGCTGAAGTCACTGGAGCGGGACTTGTCGTATCATAGAAGGTTTACGGCACAGAAAGAGGCCACTTAGCCCATCGTGTCTGTGCCAGCCGAAAAACGATCCACCTATTCTCAAATTACCTTCCAGCATTTGGTCCGGAGCCCTGCAGATTACGACACTTGAGGGGCATATCCAGACTCCTTTTGAATGAGTTGAGGGTTTCTGTCTCAACCAGCCTTTCAGGCAGTGAGTTCCAGACCCCCAGCACACTCTGGATGAGAAGGATTTTCCTCATCTCCCCTCTAATTTCTCTACCAATCATTTTAAATCTATTCCCCCTAGTCACTGACCTCTCTGCTCAGGTGAATAGACCCTTCACCTCCACTCTATCCAAGTCCCTCACCATTTTGTACATTTCAATCAGATCCCCCCTCAGCCTTCTCTGTTCCAAGGAGAACAACCCCAGCCTATCCAATCTTTCCTCAGAGCTGCATTTCTCCAGTCCTGGCAACATCCTTGTAAATCTCCTCTGTACCCTCTCCAGTGCAATTACATCCTTTCTGTAATGAGGTGACCAGAACTGCACACAGTACTGAAGTTGTGGCCTAACCAATGAGTTATACAGTTCCAGCATAACCTCCCTGCTCTTGTATTCTATACCTTGGCTAATAAAGGAAAGGATTCCATATGCCTTCTTAACCACCTTATCGACCTGTCCTGCCACCTTCAGGGATCTGTGGACATTCACTCCAAGGTCCCTCACTTCCTCTACACTTCTCAGTATTTTCTCATTAATCGTGTATTCTTTTGCCTTGTTTGACCTCCCCAAATGCATCACCTCACACTTCTCCAGGTTGAATTCCATTTGGCAATTTTCTGCCCAGCTGACCAGACCATCACTATCTTCCTGGAGCCTACAGCTATCCTCCTCGCTATCTACCACACAGCCACTCTTTACATAAGAACATAAGAACTAGGAGCAGGAGTAGGCCATTAGGCCCTTCGAGCATGCTCCGCCATTCATTATGATCATGGCTGATCATCCAACTCAGTAACCTGTTCCCACTTTCGCCCCAGACTCTTTGATCCCTTTCGATCCAAGAGCTATATCTGACTTCTCCTTGAAAACATACAATGTTTTGGCCTCAACTGCTTTCTGTGGTAGTGAATTCCACAGGCTCACCACTCTCTGGGTGAAGAAATTTCTCCTCATCTCAGTTCTGAAAGGTTTACCCCGTATCCTTAGACTATGACCCCAGATTCTGGACTCCTCCACCATTGGGAACATCCTTCCTTCATCTACCCTGTCAAGTCCTGTTAGAATTTTATAGGTTTCTATGAGATCCCCCCTCACTCTTCTGAACTCCAGCGAATATAATCCTAACCGACTCAATCTCTCCTCATACGTCAGTCTCGCCATCCCAGGAATCAGGCTGGTAAACCTTCGTTGCACTCCCTCTAGAGCAAGAACATCCTTCCTCAGATAAGGAGACCAAAACTGCACACAATATTCCAGGTGCGGCCTCACCAAGGCCCTGTATAATTGCAGCAAGATATCCCTGCTTCTGTACTCACAGCTCTAGCGACCCGGGTTCAATTCTGGGTACTGCCTGTGCGGAGTTTGCAAGTTCTCCCTGTGACCGCGTGGGTTTCCTCCGGGTGCTCCGGTTTCCTCCCACATGCCAAAGACTTGCGAGTTAATAGGTAAAATTGGCCACTGTAAAAAATTTGCCCCTAATGTAGGTAGGTGATAGGAGTATTGAGGGAAGGTGGGGATGTGAGAGGGAAAATGGGATTAATGTAGGATTAGTATAAATGGGTGGTTGATGGTCGGCGCGGACTCAGTGGGCCGAAAGGCCTGTTTCGGTGCTGTATCTCTCTATGACTCTATGACTCTACTCGAATCCTCTCGCTATGAAGGCCAACACACCATTTGCCTTTTTTACCGCCTGTAGCACCTGCATGCTTACGTTCAGCGACTGGTGTACGAGAACACCCAGGTCTCGCTGCATATTCCCCTCTCTCAATTTATAGCCATTCAGATAATAATCTGCCTTCCTGTTTTTGCTACCAAAGTGGATAACCTCACATTTATCCACATTATACTGCATCTGCCATGTATTTGCCCACTCACTCAACCTGTCCAAATCACCCTGAAGCCTCTCTGCATCCTCCTCACAACTCACCCTCCCACCCAGTTTTGTGTCATCTGCAAATTTGGAGATATTAAATTTATTCCCTCATCTAAATCATTTATATTGTGAATAGCTGGGGTCCTAGCACCGATCCCTGCGGTACCCCACTAGTCACTGCCTGCCATTCGGAAAAAGACCCATTTATTCCTACTCTTTGTTTCCTGTCTGCCAACTAATTTTCTATCCATCGCAATACACTACCCCCAATCCCATGCGCTTTAATTTTACACACTAATCTCTTATGTGGAACTTTGTAGAAAGCCTTCTGAAAGTCCAAATAAACCACATCCACTGGCTCCCCCTCATCAACTCTACTAATTACATCCTCGAAGAATTCTAGTAGATTTGTCAAGCATGATTTCCCTTTCGTAAATCCATGCTGACTCTGCCCGATTCTACCACTGTTCTCCAAGTGCTCTGCTATAACATCTTTGACAATGGACTCTAGAATTTTCCCCACTACCGATGTCAGGCTGACTGGTCTATAATTCCCTGCTTTCTCTCTACCTCCCTTTTTAAATAGTGGGGTTACATTAGCTACCCTCCAATCTGTAGGAACTGTTCCAGAGTCGATAGAATCTTGAAAGATGACCACCAATGCATCCACTATTTCTAGGGCCACTTCCTTAAGTACTCTGGGATGCATACCATCAGGCCCTGGGGATTTATCGGCCTTCAATCCCATCAATTTCCCAACACCATTTCTCTACTAATACTGATTTCCTTCAGTTTCTCTCTCTCACTAAACTCTGTGTTCCCCAACATTTCTGGTATGTTATTTGTGTCCTCAATTTGTGAAGACAGAACCAAAGTATGCATTTAGTTGGTCAGCCATTTCTTTATTCCCCATAATAAATTCCCCTGTTTCTGACTGTAAGGGACCTACATTTGTCTTCACCAATCTTTTTCTCTTTACATACCTATAGAAATTTTTACAGTCAGTTTTTATGTTGCCCGCAAGCTTGCTCTCGTACTCTATTTTCCCCTTCTTAATCAATCCCTTGGTCCTCCTTTGCTGAATTCTAAACTGCTCCCAATCCTCAGGTCTGTTGTTTTTTCTGGCAAATTTATATGCCTCTTCCTTGGATCAAATGCTATCTCTAATTTCCCTTGTAAGCCATGGTTTGGCTACCTTTCCCGTTTTACTTTTGCGCCAGACAGGGATAAACAATTGTTGCAGTTCATCCATGCGCTCTTTAAATTTTTGCCATTGCCTTTCCACCGTCATCCCTTTAAGTAACGTTTCCCAATCCATCAGAGCCAACTCGCGCCTCATAGCTTCATAGTTTCCTTTACTAAGATTCAGGACCCTAGTCTCAGAATCAGCTACATCACTCTCCAGCTTGATGAAGAATTCTATCCTATTATGGTCGCTCATCCCCAAGGGGTCTCGCACCATTAGATTGTCAATCTCATCTCGCACTCAACTTCACTTTCCTGCCCGTTCTTCATAACCTTTCAACCCATTATCAATTAAAAATCTGTCTACTTCCTCCTTAAATTTACTCAATGTCCCGGCATCCACCTCACTCTGGGGGTTGTGAATTCCACAGATTCATGACCTTTTGAGAAAAGTAATTTCTCCTCATTTCTGTTTTAAATCCACTACCCGTTATCCTAAAACTATGACCTCTCGTTCTAGATTGCCCCACAAGAGGAAACATCCTCTCTGTGTCTACTTTGTCAATCCCCTTAATCATCTTATATACCTCAATTAGATCTCCTCTCATTCTTCTAAACTCCAGAGAGTAAAGGCCTAACCTGCTCAATCTCTCTTTATAAAACAAGCCCCTCATTTCTGGAATCAATCTAGTGAACCTCCTCTGAACTGCCTCCAATGCAACTACATCCCTCCTCAAGTAAGCGGACCAAAACTGTACGCAATACTCCAGGTGCAGTCTCACTAATACCTTGTACAGTTGTAGCAACACTTCCCTACTTTTATACTCCATTCCTTTAGCAATAAATGCCAAAATTCCATTTGCCTTCCTTATCACCTGCTGTACCTGCAAACTAGTTTTCTGTGATTCATGCACGAGGACACCCAGATCCCTCTGCACCAAAGCAGTCTGAAGTTTCTCTCCATTTAGATAATAATTTGCCTTTCTATTCTTCTGAACAAAATGGATAACCTCACACTTATCCATGTTAAAATCCATCTGCCAAATTTTGGCCCATTTATCTAGTCTATCCATATCCATTTGTAGATTCCTTATTTCTTTATTGCATCTTACTGTCCCACCTATTTTAGTGTCATCTGCAAATTTGGCTATAGTACCTTCTATCCCTGCATCCAAGTCATTAATATAGATTGTAAATAGTTGGGGCCCGAGGACCGAACCCTGTGGCACCCCACTAGTTGCATCTTGCCAACCAGAAAAAGACCCATTTATCCCGACTCTCTGTTTTCTGTTGGTTAGCCAATCCTCTATCCAAGCTAATAAATTGCCCCTAACCCCATGTGATCTTACCTTATGTATTAACCTTTTGTGCGGCACCTTATCAAATGCCTTCTGGAGTTCCAGATATACTACATCTACAGGATCCCCATTATCTACTTTGCTTGTTACATCTTCAAAGAACTCTAGCAAATTAGTCAAACACGATTTACCCTTCATAAAACCATACTGACTCTGATGGATTGCGTTTTGACTTTCTAAATGACTTGAACCCACAACTTGCTGACTCGGAGTGAGAATGAGACTGAGCAAGGGCTGATCTCCTGCCAGTGTCCGAGTAACTTCAGACCTGACGTGTGGTGAGTGGAACACGCTCGGGAGGAACAGGTGACTTTGGGCTTATGGTTCCCAAAGCTCTCCCCCACTGGGGGTTTCCCCCACCTCCTGTCTGGGTCTGTTGTAGACTCATTGATAGAGATTGGTCGCTGTGATTGATAATGGAGTTGTTGACCATTGTATCATGTGACTCCCAGGATGGTAGATGGCATCTGTTCACATAGGCAGTTCCTACCTCTTCTCATTAGCTCCACACTGTTCGCTACAGACAAACTCATCTCAACAGGAGGCTGCAATCTGAGTACAGAGATGGTCGCTCGGCTGATGTGCAGCTGCTTCCTCATATCTTCAACGGATGTTGTTACACTTTCCTCTGCCATGCTGTCCTCTGTAGGTTGCTGCAACAAACCAAAACAGGCAGGGAAGAGGTTCATCAATCAATAAATAATTCCCACAATTTGTGCTCCTTTAATAATGGCACAAAAAGGAGGAGGGAAGAAAGGAAGGAGGAGGGAAGAAAGGAAGGAGGAAAACAGGGAAAGAAACAAGAACTTGCATTTCTCTGGTGCCTTTCCCGACCTCAGGATGTTCCAATACACTTTGTAGCCAATGAAGTACTTTTTGAAGTGTAGTCACTGCTGTAATGTAGGAAAAGCACAGCAAGATCCCACAGAAAAGCAATGAGATAAATCACTGGATTTCAAACAGGGGTCCATGGGCTCCTGGGGATTCGGAGAGACTTTCTAGGGCATCCGCACAATGACTGAGCAGTGGCCAGAGGTGAGCTTGGTGAAAGGTGGGAGGAGAGAGGGCAGGCTGTCTCACATCAGATGGGAATAAGCATGGAGGAGCACTGAGAGCAGCTAAACCCACAGTTACCAGGGCTGGCGGTGGTAGCGAGAGGTGAGTTCAGCCTTGTTCAAGAGAGGGGAGTTTTAAAATTAACCCCGTCCTGTGCAGTGAAATGCAGGCTCGTCCACTCTCACTGATAGTTAAGTCAATACCTATTTTCTTAAAAAACATTATTAAAACACTCTTTACACATAGCAATTTCATATTGAGTATTTTCTGGGACTGTTTTTTAAATGGGGATCTGCTATTGTTAATCTATTTGAAAAGGGGTCCTTCACCCAAAAATGTTTAAGATTCACCAAGATAAATGAACTGATTACCTCTGTCAGTGATGTTGATTGTGGGACTAAGATTGGCCAGGACAACGGGAGAACACCCCTGCTCTTTGAAATAGCAGCCGTGAGATCTTGTACATCCACCTGAGAGGGTAAATGGGCCCTCAGTTTAACATCTCATCTGAAAGAAGGCACTGCCGACAGTGCAGCACGCCCTCAGTACTGACCCTCCGACAGTGCAGCACTCCCTCAGTACTGACTCTCTGACAGTGCAGCGCTCCCTCAGTACTGACTCTATGATAGTGCAGCACTCCCTCAGTACTGACTCTCTGACAGTGCAGCACTCCCTCAGTACTGACTCTATGATAGTGCAGCACTCCCTCAGTACTGACCCTCTGACAGTGCAGCACTCTCTCAGTAGTGACCCTCCGACAGTGCAGCACTCTCTCAGTACTGACCCTATGACAGTGCAGCACTCCCTCAGTACTGACCCTCCGACAGTGCAGCACTCCCTCAGTACTGACCCTCTGACAGTGCAGCACTCTCTCAGTAGTGACCCTCCGACAGTGCAGCACTCTCTCAGTACTGACCCTATGACAATACAGCACTCTCTCAGTACTGACCCTCCGACAGTGCAGCACTCCCTCAGTACTGACCCTCTGACAGTGCAGCACTCCCTCAGTACTGACCCTCTGACAGTGCAGGATTCCCTTGGTACGCAGGACAGCTACAGCACCAGTTCGATAGACACTAAAACTCCAACTGCTGTGCTTTAACAAATTATCCCGAATTCAACAAAGGCGATCAGTGGCAAATGCTGTCTCTTGTCGGCAGCCAAAGGTTAGATGGGGTCAACCAAGAAAGGAAAGCCACACAGATGCTACACAGACAGGCCCTCACCACCCATTCAGGGCTGGAGAGTTGAGCTGTGCACCCAGTATGCTTGATGGTGAGACTGCAATGGACACTCAACCCATTTCCCTTATACTCACCTCGCTCTCTGGCACTGACTCTGCTCTTGTCCCCATTCGTAAGGGTGTGCTTGTGGCTGTGTCCCCCAGCTCCAGCAGTGACAACTTGGAACTGACATACCGCAGCAACCTCGTGCTTTCGTCACCTGGCTTTATGATTGACCTACAACCTGTGAGACAATGCAGAGTGTTAATGAACTGTGTGTGACAGACTCAACCCGACACGTCGCCCTCCTGTTCCTCAACATCTCTTATGAGCAATAAATTTTGTGCACTCCCAGCGGAGGGACAGCACAACAAGGCAATGGAAAATAGATACAGAGTAAAGCTCCCTCCACACGATCCCCATCAAACACTCCCAGTGCAGGTACAGCACAGGGTTAGATACAGAGTAAAGCTCCCTCTACACTATCCCCATCAAACACTCCCAGTGCAGGTACAGCACGGGGTTAGATACAGAGTAAAGCTCCCTCTACACTATCCCCATCAAACACTCCCAGTGCAGGTACAGCACGGGGTTAGATACAGAGTAAAGCTCCCTCTACACTATCCCCATCAAACTCTCCCAGTGCAGGTACAGCACGGGGTTAGATACAGAGTAAAGCTCCCTCTACACTGTCCTATCAAACACTCCCAGGACAGGTACAGCACTGGAATTGGCTGGGCAATTTGGAACACTTCCTGCCAGCAATCAGGGGGAGCAGCTGCACCTGAGCTGCAGCAACTGCAGAGCGGAGATTGGAGAAAGGTGAATACATAGTGGAGAGAAACCATCAAGGAAGGCTGCAATTGTTTTGGAGAGGTGGGTGTCAGGGCACCTGAAAGACTCTTAAGTTTGAACTGTTTGGGGGAGGGAGAAGAGGCCGGAAGACTCAGGGCTGGGGCTGCCAAATCCAGTAGGGGCCCCTGTATTTGTATTGGTGCTTGCACACAGGGAGCTCCCTCCCCACCCCAACTGCCTGCTTGGGACAGCTGGAGTTGCCCGGGTGAGGACTTTCTTGTTAAAATCAGAAGAGGAGAGTACCGGGCGGCTCCAGCCGTCCCGGGCGAAGAAGCCTCCCCCAACTGGAAGACAACAAACAGTTTTGGACTAATTTTGATAAAGGTGCTCCAACTGGCAGTTGGATCAAACATCCTTTTCAGCCTTTCTCTCCCTTCCTCCACTCAGTCGCCTAAGTCACCTATCCTCCCCTTTTCCTTTACCATCCTACCCCTATCCTCCTCTACTCCCACTCCACTTTGTTTACAGTTTGCTTTTTTTAAATTGTGTAAATTTGTTTTGTTTCCTGGGGGTGGACGTGGCTCTTAGACCCTGTGGCAAGCCCTCCTTCGCCGGCGGCAGGGCCTTCCCGTACATATGCTGCTGCAGCTGCTGCAGCTGCACCTGTTGCCCCGTCACCGTTTGCTTTATTAACATCGAAGCATGGGGTCAAGAGCTACGTCCACCCAAACATGACTATAGAGGCATGCGTGAAAGCAATGACCCCAGTCCCGCTCGGTCTTCGGGAGAACAGCCTCCGAGTGACCGTCCAAGTGGAAGGAAGGCGCGGAGGAGAAATAAACATCGAGAGGCGCGTCCCCTGGACACCGTAACACTACCCGAGTCTGAGCTCAGCACAAAGCCCAATCTCAGGAAGTCAACTTGCCCCAGGGCTGGGCTCAGGCCCAGGGTGAATAAAAAAAAAAGAGTGTGGAGGTGGAGGCCTCTGATGACATGGAGGTCTCTGAGCCTCCGCACCCAACTGGGAAAAAGAGGAGAAGGCACCCCTCCACTGAGGTAACAAGGGGCCCCTGAGGCGCAGGGTCCATCTGTTGGAGGGGAGCTGTCTCCTGTTTCGGGTCCCCAGGTTTCCCCTACCGCCACCACCAAGGCGACAAAGTCCAGACAGGAGCACCCTATTCCTCAGGATAGAGGGGAGGGGAAGGCCCTGGTACATGAGGCCCCTCCTGAAGGAATAAGTGGTGGGGGAGCCTGGGGACACCGCCCATTCTGCCACTGCTACTGGGTCGGGTGCCCTGAGTGAAGGGGAGGGCGAGGCCCGAGAGGGTCGGCCCTCCCAGCTGGAGTCCACCACCAACCAGGAGACACCCGACCCGGTTATAACCGAGAATGCTGCCCCATCTGCTGGGCCTGTGGGTGCTGGCGGAGCGGGAGATAGCCTCCTCCGCCTCCGGTCTCTGCTCTGGCTGGATTTCCGGAGCCAAGAACTTCTGTCTCCCCTGGACCGCTCATTGGCCTGGGGACGGAGGTGGAGGGGGGTCCTGAACCGCTGGTGCCTACAGGCTCCAGTTTCACAGTAGAACCCAGAGAGGACTCTTCCGCCATCGATCCTGGGGGTGGGATCGTGACGGAGGCGGGATCAGCTGGCGCGGCCGGAATGTCCGCCCCACAGTGTGTGGTGGATGTGTCGGCCGCTGGCGATGACGACCCGGAGGAGGATGGGGATTCGGTGTGGGGCACGAAGGATGACCTTGATTCCATCGCCAGTGAGGTGGTGGAGTCCCTCATGCCTCCCACCGAATCTCCTCTCATCCCCACGGCGGAACTCCGGGATTTCCTCGCGGTTTGCAGGGGCTGCCTCAATAAGGTTCAGCTGGCCCTCGACCGCTGGTCGAACCTGGCGCTGATCATACAGTCTGTCCGTGCCGCCCTGAAGATAACGGGCAAGCGCGCGGGCGTGAAACTGGTTGAGAGGCGCCGTTTTAATGTGTTCCTCAATGGGTTGCTGGGGGAGTGGAAGGCCAGGTACACTTCCAGTCCCTCCTCACAGTGAGGTGTTGGTGACGGGTTTTAAGTATCTTTGACATGAAGATAACCATAGCCAGCCTCAACATCAACGGCAGCAGGGGGTCTCACCGCAGATTTCACAATCTCTCAGTCCTCAGGGAAGGGAGATACGCGGTGAGCTTTCTGCAGGAAACCCACACCATTCCGGGAGACGAAGCCACCTGGCTCCTGGAGTGGCAGGGTGGGGTCTACATGAGTCACCTCACCCCTATTTCTAGTGGGGTGGCTATCTTGTTGGCCCCGACTTTTCAGCCGGAGATCTTGGGGGTCAAGGAGCTAGTGCCGGGCCGCTTGCTCCACCTCGCCGTTCGCCTGGGTAGCGTGCCGCTCCACTTTGTGAACGTGTACGTGCCCAGGCCCAGCGCGTTGCAAGCATGCTTCTTTGAAGAAGTGTCCGCTCTCTTGAGCTCCATCGATAGCGGAGAGTGCATCATCCTCGGGGGGGATTTTAACTGCACCCTCAAGGTGGAGGATCGCTCCGGTCCCCAGCGAGGCCAAGCGTCGGTGGAGAAGTTGAGGGGGGTGATCCCTTAACTTGGTGGACGTCTGGCGGAATCTCCATCCCGACTCCAGTGCCTTCACATGGAGGTCTGGAGGAGGAGGGTCGCGAATCGACCGCCTCTACATTTCGCAGGCGTACGTCTCCCGCGTCTCGGCGGCCTCCATGCGGCTGGTGCCGTGCTCGGACCACCACCTGGTGTGGGCGGAGTTCACTCCGCTCCGCACGCAGGCAGGTTCCGCGTACTGGCACTTTAACAACCGGCTGCTGGAGGACGAGAGATTTCGGGACTCGTTCTGTCGATTCTGGGCCGACTGGAGAAGGAAGCAGGGGGGCTTCCCCTCCTTGAGGCTATGGTGGGATGTGGGCAAGACTCACATTCGCGTCTTCTGTCAGGAGTACGCGAAGGGGTCGACCAAGAGGCGGGAAGTCGAGATCGGGCGCCTTGAGAGGGAGGTGCTCGACTTGGAGTCCCGCCTCGGTCATGCCGTCGTGGACCTGGCCCTGTGGCAGGCGTACAAAGAGAATAAGGGCGCGTTGAGGGACCTGCAGCTCATAGGATCCCGAGGCGCGTACGTGAGGCCGCGGATCCAGATCCTGGAAGATTTTTACCGCGCCTCACCCTTCTTCTACTCGCTGGATAAATGGCGGGGGGTCCATAAGCAGCTCATCGAGCTGCTGGCCGACGACGGATCCTCCATCACGGATCCGGAGGGAATGGGCATCCTGGTCCGGACTTATTACAGTGCGTTGTTCTCTCCGGATCTGTCCAGCGAGGACGCGCGCAGAGTTTTGTGGGAGGACCTGCCACAGGTCAGCCCGGAGGCCGCCGAAGGATTGGAGGCTCCGCTCACGTTGGCGGAGCTGACTGGCGCCCTCCACCAGCTCTCAAGGGGCAAATCCCCAGGGCTGGATGGGTTGACTGTGGAGTTCCTCAGGGCGTTCTGGGATGTCCTGGGGGACGATTAAGCGCGGGTCCTGGGGGAAAGCCTGGCGACCGGGGAGATGCCCCTCTCGTGGCGCAGGGCGGTCATCGTCCTGCTGCCGAAGAGGGGCGATTTCCGCCTGCTTAAAAACTGGCGTCCGGTCTCCCTCTTCAGCAAGGATTATAAGATCTTTGCTCGGGCTATGTCTACCCGCCTGGGCTCCATGCTGGCCCACATGATCCACCCCGACCAGTCCTACACGGTCCCGGGCCGGTCCATCCAGGATAACATCCACCTGGTCCGGGACCAGATCCATCTTTCCCAGAGGATTGGTCAGTCGGTTGCCTTTCTCTCCCTCGATCAGGAGAAGGCGTTCGACAGGGTGGATCTCGAATACCTTTTCAGGACTCTGCGCGCTTTCGGATTCGGGCCGCATTTCGTGGCCCGGGTCCGACTTTTATACGCCGCCGCAGAGTGTCTCGTCAAAGTTAACAGGTCCTTGACGGCGCCCCTTCACTTTGGGAGAGGAGTGCGTCAGGGATGCCCCATGTCCGGCCAATTGTATACCATCTGCGTGGAGCCCTTCCTGTGCGTACTTCGCAGAAGGTTGACGGGATTGGCTCTGCGCGAGCCGGCCATGCGGGTCGTCCTCTCGGCTTACGCTGACGACATGCTCCTCGCGGTCACAGATCCACTTGACTTGCGGAGGATGCGCGACTGCCAGCAGACCTTTTCTGCCACGTCCTCCACGAGGATCAATTGAGAGAAATGTTCCGGACTCCTGGTGGGTCAGTGGCGGGTGGACTCCCTGCCGTAGGAGATGACACCTTTTGCGTGGAGCACCCCGCACATCCTCTATCTGGGAGTCCACCTTCGCCCCGCTGAGGAAGCTTGGCCGGCAAACTGGCAGGAGTTGGAGGCGAAAGTCACCGCTCGGCTGGGGCGCTGGACAGGACTGCTCTGAGTGCTTTCCTACAGGGGCCGAGCGTTGGTCATAAACCAACTGGTGGCCTCCGTGTTGTGGTACCGGTTGGTCACTTTGGCCCCGCCCCCTGCATTTGCCAACAAGATCCAGAAGAAACTCGTCGATTTCTTCTGGGGCAAGAGGAAACACTGGGTCTCTGCCGCGGTCCTGAGTCTCCCGATTGAGGAGGGCGGCCAGTCACTGGTGTTCGTCCGCACCCAGGCTGCGACACTCTGCCTTCGGACCCTGCAGAGATACCTGTATGTCGAGCGTCCTCCCAGATGGTGTGCGCTGGCGACGTATTTTTTCCACCAGTGTCACTGCCTTCAAGACGACACGCAGCTCCCGGTGGAGTCCGTTAGTCGCGCCTCTCTGAGGGAGTTGCCTGTCTTTTACCGGGATCTATTCCGAGTCTGGAACATGGTCGCCTCCAGTCAGGGCGCTCCTCCGCCGGCGGAGGAGAGCGCCTCGGCTGTCCGGGCGGCCAACTCTGGGGACGGACCAGCGGGCAGAGGAGTAGCCGAAGCCCCCGGGACGCCCCTCACTGCGGGTGGCGAGGGCGCTAGGGAGAGCGGAGCGATCCCGGCCCAGCTGATCTCCGCTCGGCCAGAACTGCTCATCGGACCCAGGCCCCGAAACCCTCCTCGGGAGCCGGTCCCGCACAACCCGAGCCGCCTCTCGGAAATGCCCTCCGTGCCATTCCAAACAGTGCGTAGGGGTTTCCTGTACGGGCTGCTCCTGCACACTCTCCACTTCCTCGCCCTCGTCAGCCAGCCGGACACGCCCTGGCGGTCCGCCTTGCCATCTGGTGGCGAGGCAAAAGCCTGATGGAGGTCTCTCGATGCGGGAGTCTTCCCCCTTTACATCAGGGACCTGGGGTGGAGGGTGTTGCACAGAGCAGTCCTGTGCAATAAACTTTTAAGTAGGTTCACGGACTCCCAGGCCGCCTGTACTTTCTGCGGCCTGGACGAGTCCGTGTTCCATGTATATATGGAGTGTGCGAGGTTGCAGCCCCTCTTTGAGTATTTGAAGGGGCTGCTCCTCAGGTTTTGGCTGCACTTCAGTCCCACGCTCCTGATCTTTGGGCACCCGGTGCAGAGGGGCGTGGGCCGGGAGGAGGCTCTCCTCGTCGGTCTGCTCCTGGGCCTGGCCAAGGTGGCAATTCACAGGTCCAGGCTGCGGGCCGTCGGGGGGTCCGTCCTCCCCGATTGCCTGCCCCTCTTCCGCGGTTACGTTCGCGCCCAGGTGTCCCTGGAGAAGGAGCATGCGGTGTCCGCCGGTACGCTTGAGGCCTTCCGCGACCGGTGGGCACCGCAGGGACTGGAGTGCATTGTCGACGCCAAAAATGGCATTTTAATTTGAGTTTTTGATTTCTTTATCTGTTTCTTAAAGTTATTTTAAAAATATGTATAGAAAGGGGGCCTGAGGAATAAAGGCCCCCTCGACATAAAAGATATCAAATGGGCCTGGGGTATAAAGGCCACCTTGAAAAAGGAAAAAAAAGGGATTAAAAGAAAACAAAAAATGGGGTTAGATGCAGGATTCAAACCCAGATCCCAGGGTGTACAGTTCATGTGCCAATTCATTGCTCTCCACAGGCAACATTAATCCTTTGTCGTGGTAATCTCACAATCAGATGCTTCAACTGTGGGTGTCATTTGCAAGGCCAACATTTATTGCCCCTCCCTTAGTTGTTGCCGAGCAGGTCTTGGCAGAACTTCTTGAAGTTTTGATACAACTGAGTTGCTTACTTGTCCACTTCAGAGGGCAGGTGAGAGTCAATCATGTTGGTGTGGGACTGGAGTCATGTGAAGGCCCGGACCAGGTAAGGCCTGCAGGTTTCCTTCCCTAAAGGACATTTGTGAACCTGTTGTGTTTTCATGACAATCCAACAGCTTTAAATTTCCAGATTTTTTTAGACTGAATTCAAATTCTTAAAATACCATGATGGGATTTGAACTCATGCTTTTTACACTAATCTACCCTCCCCCTAAACAGTGTAATAATTTTGAAATTATAGTATGGTGTTTAAAATGATTGAGATGATGAAAGGAGTTGAGAGGGCCGATACAGTGACTCTATTTCCTCTAGTGGGGGGAGTCCAGAACAAGGGGGAATAACCTTAATATTGGAGCCAAACCATTCAGGAACAATGTCAGAAATAGGAGCAGGAGTAGGCCACTCGGCCCCTCAACTCCAGTTCCCCACCCAGTCCCCATATACTTTGTGTCCCTTGCAGTCCAAAAGTCAATTGATCCGAGTTTCGAATATAGTCAAATGACTAGGCATGCACAGCTCTCTGGGGTAGCGAATTCCAAAGATCTACACTAAAATCTGGAAATACTCAACAGGTCTGGCAGCATCTGTGGAGAGAGAAACAGGGTTAACGTTTCAGGTCAGTGACCTTTCATCAGAACTGGCAAAGGTTAGAAATGTAATAGGTTTTAAGCAAATAAAACAGGGGTGAGGCAAGAGATAACAAAAGGGAAGTTGTTGATAGGACAGAGGGTCACAGAGAATAAGTGACCAGAAGGTCACGGAGCAAAGGCAAAGGGTGTGTTAATTGTGTGCTGAAAGATAAAGCGTTAGTGCAGAGAGGGTGTTAATTGACAGAAAAATGAACAATCCTGGCCAAAAGCACAAACATGAAATAAAAACCGTGGGCAGGCACATGGTAAAAAAAAATGAACGATGAAGCAAAGTAAAATAAAATAAAAATAACAAATAAAAAAGAAAAAATATAACTGTCTACTAATATTCATTATAAGCCCACCGACTCCCACAGCTACCTGATCGACACTTCTTCACACCCTGCCTCCAGTAAGGACTCCATCCCATTCTCCCAGTTTCTCCGTCTCTGACGCATCTGCTCTGATGATGCTACTCAGCCGAGAAAAATCCCCAATGTGGTTGACAGGGCCCTCAACTGTGTCCGGACCATTTTCCACACCTCTACCCTCACCCCCTCCTCTCCCTCCCAGAACGGTGACAGGGTTCCCCTTGTCCTCACTTTCCATCCCAGCAGCCTCCACGTCCAAAGGATTATCCTCCGCCATTTCCGCCACATCCAGCATGAGGACCGGAGCAGCGGTAGGCGGACCTGGGAGGAGGCTGATCCGGAGCGGCACCTGAAAAAGAGAGTGCGGGGCTCGAGGCCCTCACTTACCTGGGGATGGGAGCGGTGGCCGGCTCTGTCTCTCTTTCTCTCTCTCTGTGCCAGCGTACGCTGAGGTTCAAAAGAGGAAAAAAAGACTGAAACAGTGACATCACAGGAAATCTGTAAGCTGACTGGTTGGGTAAGTCACAGCTGTTAGTGCCTATAAATAGCTTAAAAAATCAGGGGAAAGTTCATTTTTTAAAAATTAAAATATCTCAAAATCTACCTTATAAGTGATAAGGTTAGTACTGCTAAAGTGTTTGTTTTTTTAAATTAGTGTAATTTATTAAGAACTTTAGATTATAGTGGGTAGTGTTTGGAGTAGAACAAGGCCCCTCGCGTAATTAGTATTTTTTAATTAAAGGTAGTAACTAAGTAATCTAAGGGTAAATCATGGCAGGAGAGCTCAGCCCCGTGATATGCTCCTCCTGCGCTCTGTGGGAAATCAGGGATGCTTCCAGTGTCCCTGACAACCATGTGTGCAGGAAGTGTATCCATCTGCAGCTACTGGCTACCCGCATTACGGAGCTGGATCATCGTGGATAGCACGTTTAGCGAGCTGGTCACACCACAGGTAATGACTGCAAAGGCAGAAAGGGAATGGGTGACCACCAGGCAGAGTAGAGGAAGGCAGGTAGTGCAGGAGTCCCCTGTGGTCATCCCCCTCTCTAACCGATAAGCTGCTTTGGATATTGTTGGGGGAGATGGCTCAGAGGAAAGCAGCAAGAGTCAAGTTCATGGTACTATGGGTGAATCTGCTGCACAGGAGGGGAGAAAGAAGAGTGGCAGGGCTATAGTGATAGGGGATTCAATCATAAGGAGAACAGACAGGCGTTTCTGTAGCCGCAAAAGAGACTCCAGGATGGTATGTTGCCTCCCTGGTGCTAGGGTCAAGGATATCTCTGAGTGGCTGCAGGACATTCTGAGGGGGGAGGGTGAGCAGCCAGTTGTCGTGGTACATATCGATACCAACGACATAGGTAAAAAAAGAGAAACGGTCCTACAAGCTGAATATAGGGAGTTAGGACATAAATTAAAAAGTAGGACCTCAAAGGTAGTAATCTCAGGATTACTACCAGTGCCACGTGCGAGCGAGAGTAGAAATAGCAGGATATATCAGATGACTATGTGGCAGGACAAATGGTGTAAGGGGGAGGGATTCGGATTCCTGGGGCATTGGGACTGGTTCTGGGGAAGGTGGGACCAGTTCAAGCTGGACGGGTTGCATCTGGGCAGGACCGGGACCAATTTCCTCGGCGGGGAGGTTTTGCTAGTGCTGTCGGGGAGGGTTTAAACTAGAATGGCAGGGGGATGGGAATCTAAGCAGGGAGACAGAGGAGAGGGAAATAAGGATAGAAATGAAAGACAGAAAGGTAGGAAGCAAAAGTAGAAGGCAGAGAAAACGAGAGCGAGAAACAAATGGGGTCGTAGTGCAAAATAAAGCTAAGATGACTAACAATGTCAAAAAGACAAGTCTAAGGCATTGTGTCTTAATGTGCGGAGCAATCATAATAAGGCAGATGAATTAACAGCGCAAATAGATATAAACGGTTATGATATGGTTGCGATTACAGAGACATGGCTGCAAGGTGGCCAAGGATGGGAACTGAACATCCAGGGGTATTCAATATTTAGGAAGGACAGGCAAAAAGGGAAAGGAGGTGGGGTAACGTTGTTAGTAAAGGAGGAAATCAATACAATAGTGAGGAAGGATATTGGCTCAGAGAATCCTGATGTGGAATCTGTATGGGTGGAACTAAGAAACACCAAGGGGCAGGAAACATTGGTGGGGGTTGTCTATAGGCCCCCAAACAGTAGTGGAGATGTAAGGGATGGCATTAAATATGAAATTAGCGCTGCCTGCAATAAGGGTACACTGTAATCATGGGTGAATTTAATCTACATATAGATTGGTCAAACCAAATTAGCAATAATACTGTGAAGGAGGATTTCCTCAAGTGTGTTTTTTAGACCAATATGTTAAACATAGAAACATAGAAAATAGGAGCAGGAGTAGGCCATTCGACCCTTCGAGCCTGCTCCGCCATTCATTATGATCATGGCTGATCATCCAACTCAGTAACCTGTTCCCGCTTTCCCCCCATATCCTTTGATCCCTTTCGCCCCAAGAGCTATATCTAACTCCTTCTTGAAAACATACAATGTTTTGGCCTCAACTGCTTTCTGTGGTAGTGAATTCCACAGGCTCACCACTCTCTGGGTGAAGAAATTTCTCCTCATCTCAGTTCTGAAAGGTTTACCCTGTATCCTTAGACTATGACCCCAGATTCTGGACTCCTCCACCATCGGGAACATCCTTCCTGCATCTACCCTGTCAAGTCCTGTTAGAATTTTATAGTTTTTTATGAGATCCCCCCTCACTCTTCTGAACTCCAGTGAATATAATCCTAACCGACTCAATCTCTCCTTGTAGTTCAGTTCCACCATCCCAGGAATCAGTCTGGTAAACCTTCGCTGCACTCCCTCTATAGCAAGAACATCCTTCCTCAGATAAGGAGACCAAAACTGCACACAATATTCCAGGTGTGGCCTCACCAAGGCCCTGTATAATTGCAGCAAGACATCCCTGCTCCTGTACTCGAATCCTCTCGCTATGAAGGCCAACATACCATTTGCCTTTTTTATCGCCTGTTGCACCTGCATGCTTACCTTCAGCGACTGGTGTATGAGAACACCCAGGTCTCGTTGCATATTCCCCTCCCTCAGTTTATAGCCGTTCAGATAATAATCTGCCTTCCTGTTTTTGCTACCAAAGTGGATAACCTCACATTACTCCACATTATACTGCATCTGCCATGCATTTGCCCACTCACTCAGCTTGTCCAAATCACCCTGAAGCCTCTCTGCATCATCGAAGAATTCGATTAGATTTGTCAAGCATGATTTCCCATTTGTAAATCCAAGCTAACTCTGTCCGATTCTACCACTGTTCTCTAAGTGCTCTGCTATAAAATCTTTAATAATGGACTCTAGAATTTTCCCCACTACCCATGTCAGGCTGACTAGTCTAGAATTCCCTGTTTTCTCTCTACCTCCCTTTTTAAATAGTGGGGTTACATTAGCTACCCTCCAATCTGTAGGAACTGTTCCAGAGTCGATAGAATCTTGGAAGATGACCACCAATGCATCCACTATTTCTAGGGCCACTTCCTTAAGTACTCTGGGATGCATACCATCAGGCCCTGGGGATTTATTGGCCTTCAAGCCCATCAATTTCCCCAACACCATTTCTCTACTAATACTGATTTCCTTCAGTTCCTCTCTCTCACTAAACCCTGTGTTGCCCAACATTTCTGGTATGATATTTGTGTCCTCCTTTGTGAAGACAGAACTAAAGTATGCATTTAGTTGGTCAGCCATTTCTTTGTTCCCCATAATAAATCCCCCTGTTTCTGACTGTAAGGGACCTACATTTGTCTTCACCAATCTTTTTCTCTTTACATACCTATAGAAACTTTTACAGTCAGTTTTTATGTTCCCCGCAAGCTTGCTCTCGTACTCTATTTTCCTCTTCTTAATCAATTAAGGAACCAGCTAGAGAACAGGCTATCCTAGACTGGGTATTGTGCAATGAGAAAGGATTAATTAACAATCTTGTTGTGTGGGGTCCCTTGGGGAGGAGGGACCATAACATGGTAGAATTCTTCATTAAGATGGAGAGTGAAGCAGTTGAATCTGAAACTAGGGTCCTGAATCTAAATAAAGGAAACTACGACGGTATGAGGCGCAAGTTGGCTTTGGTGGGTTCGGGAACTTTACAAAAAGGGTTGATGATGAATAGGCAATGGATGATAGAGTCATAGAGAGATACAGCACTGAAACAGGCCCTTCGGCCACTGAGTCTGTGCCGACAATCAACCACCCATTTATACTAATCCTACAGTCCCTCTCACGTCCCCACCTTCCCTCAATTCTCCTACCACCTACCTACACTAGGGGCAATTTACAATGGCCAATTTACCTATCAACCTGCAGGTCTTTGGCTGTGGGAGGAAACCGGAGCACCCGGTGGAAACCCACGCGGTCACAGGGAGAACTTGCAAACTCCACACAGGCAGTACCCAGAATCGAACCTGGGTCGCTGGAGCTGTGAGGCTGCGGTGCTAACCACTGCGCCACCCTGAACAATTCTTCATTCCTGTCTGGCACAAATATAAAACTGGAAAGGTGGCTCAACCGTGGCTTACAAAAGAAATTAGGGATAGTATTAGATCCAAAGAGGAGGCATATAAAATTGCCAGAAAAAGCAGCAAGTCTGAGTATTGGGAGCAGTTTAGAATTCAGCAAAGGAGGACAAAGAGGTTGATTAAGCAGGGGAAAATAGAGTAAACTTGCGGGAACATGAAAACTGACTGTAAAAGCTTCTATAGTTATGTGAAGAGAAAAAGATTAGTGAAGACAAATTAGGTCCCTTACAGTCAGAAACGGGAGAAATTATAATGGGGAACAAAGAAATGGCAGAACGATTAAACACATACTTTGGTTCTGTCTTCACAAAGGAGGACACATAAAAACTCCCAGAAATGTGAGGGAACCAAGGGTCTAATGAGAGGGAGGAACTGAAGGAAATCAGAAACAGTAAAAAAAAAAAAATTGCTGGGGAAATTAATGGGGTTAAAGGCTGATAAATGCCCAGGGCCCGATAATCTACATCCCGGAGTACTAAAGGAAGTGGCCCTGGAAATAGTGGATGCATTGGTGGTCATCTTCCAAAATTCTATAGACTCTGGAGCAGTTCGTACAGATTGGAGGGTGGCAAATGTAACCTCACTATTTAAAAAAGGAGGGAGAGAAAAAACAGGGAACTGCAGACCAGTTAGCCTTACATCAGTATTAGGGAAAATGCTAGAGTCTATTATAAAGGATGTGATAACAGAACACCTGGAAAGCATAAACGGGATTGGGCAAAGTCAGCATGGGTTTACGAAAGGGAAATCATACTTAACAAATCTACTGGAGTTTTTTGAGGATGTAACTAATAGAATAGATAAGGGAGAACCAGTGGATGTGGTGTATTTGGATGTTCAGAAGGCTTTTGAAAAGGTCCCACCTAAGAGGTTAGTGTGCAAAATTAAAGCACATGGGATTGGGGGTAATATACAGGCATGGATTGAGAATTGGTTGACAGGCAGGAAACAGAGAGTAGGAATAAACAGGTCTTTTTCCGGGTGGCAGGCAGTGACTAGTGGGGTACCGCAGGCATCAGTGCTAGGACCCCAGCTATTCATAATATATATTAATTACTTGGATGAGGGAATTAGATGTAACATTTCCAAGTTTTCAGACGACACAAAGCTGGGGGGGGGGGGGGGGGGGGGGGAATGTGAGCTGTGAGGAGGCCACAAAGAGGCTCCAATGAGATTTGGACAAGTTGTGTGAGTAGGCAAATGCATGGCAGATGCAGTATAATGTGGATAAATGTGAGGTTATCCACTTTGTTTGTAAAAACAGAAAGACAGATTATTATCTGCATGGTGATAGACTGGGAAAGGGGGAGGTGCAACGAGACCTGGGTGTCCTTGTACACCAGTCGCTGGAAGCAAGCATTCAGGTGCAGCAAGCAATTAGGAAGGCAAATGGTATGTTGGCCTTCATTGCAAGAGGATTTGAATACAGGAGCAAGGATGTCTTGCTGCAGTTATACAGGGCGTTGGTGAGACCACATCTAAAATATTGTGTGCAGTTTTGGTCTCCTTATCTGAGAAAGGATGTTCTTGCCATGGAGGACGTGCAAAGAAGATTTACTAGACTAATTCCTGGGATGGCAGGATTGACGTATGAGGAGAGATTGGGTCGACTAGGCCTATATTCACTAGAGTTTAGAAGAATGAGAGGAGATCTCATAGAAATTTATAAAATTCTAACAGGACTAGACAGGCTCGATGCAGGGACGATATTCCCGATGGCTGGGGAGTCCAGAACCAGGGGTCACAGTCTTTTAGAATGGAGATGAGGAGAAATTTCTTCACTCAGAGGGTGGTGAACCTATGGAATTCTCTACCGCAGAAGGCAGTGGAGGCCAAATCACTAAATATATTCAAGAAGGAGATAGATATATTCCTTAATGCCAAAGGGATCAAGGGATATGGGGAGAAAGCGGGAACAGGGTATTGAATTAGAGGATCAGCCATAATCTTTTTTGAATGACGGAGCAGGGCTGAATGGCCTACTCCTATTTTCTGTGTTTCTATGTGATGTCACTACCAAACGCATCTTCCCCTCCCCTGTCAGCATTCCGAAGGGATCGTTCTCTCCGCAACACCCTGGTCCACTCCTCCATTACCCCCAACACCTCGTCCCCTTCCCAAGGCACCTTCCCCTGCAATCGCAGGAGGTGTAATACCTGCCCATTTACCTCCCCTCTCCTCACTATCCAAGGCCCCAAACACTCCTTTCAGGTGAAGCAGCGATTTACTTGTACTTCTTTCAATGTAGTATACTGTATTCGCTGCTCACAATGTGGTCTCCTCTACATTGGGGAGACCAAACGCAGACTGGGTGACCGCTTTGCGGAACACCTCCGCTCAGTACAAAAGCATGACCCCGAGCTTCCGGTTGCTTGCCATTTCAACACTCCCCCCTGCTCTCATGCTCACATCTCTATCCCGGGCTTGCTGCAGCGTTTCAGTGAACATCAACGCAAGCTCGAGGAACAGCATCTCATCTATCGATTAGGCACACTACAGCCTGCCGGACTGAACATTGAGTTCAATCATTTCAGAGCATGACGGGCCCCCCTTTTTTATTTTTTTTTACTTTTTATTTTAATTTTATTTTAGTTTGTTTATTCATTTTTTCTTACCATGTGCCTACCCACTGTTTTTTTTCATGTTTGTGCTTGGGCCAGGGCTGTTCATTTTTCTGTCCATTAACACCCTCTCTGCACTAACGCTTTAGCTTTCATCACACCATTAACATACCCTTTGCCTTTGCTCCATGACCTTCTGGTCAGTTATTCTCTGTGACCCTCTGTCCTATCAACACCTTCAATTTTGTTATCTCTTGCCCCACCCCTGCTTTATTTGCTTAAAACCTATTACATTTCTAACTTTTGCCAATTCTGATGAAAGGTCACTGACCTGAAACGTTAACTCTGTTTCTCTCTCCACAGAAGCTGCCAGACCTGCAGAGTATTTCCAGCATTTTTTTGTTTTTATTCCAAAGATTGACAACCCTCTGAGTGAAGGAATTTCTCCGCATCTCTTTCCTCAATGATTTATCTCTTCTTCTGTGTTTTAGTCTCTCCAGCCAGGCGGGAAACAGCCTCTCGGTATCTACCCCATCAAACCCTCTCAGAATTTTATATGTTTCCATGTGATCACCAGAGAATATAGACCATTCTACTCCATCCGACCTCATCCCAGAAATTAATTTAACAGGAAGCACTTCTTCACTCTCTCTAAAGCTGGGGGTTGGGGAGAGGTCAATGAAAATTTCAGAATTGAGCTTGATAGATTTTTGATGTGTAAGTGTTATGGAACACAGGGGAGTAAATGGAGTTAAGCAACATGATCCCTGCAACGCGGGGGGTGTTACGTTTGGACCTGTTGGTTCTGTATCCATTGGAGTTTAGAAGAATGAGTGGTGATTTTATGATTCTTTATGATTTTATGAGCTTATTGAAACATGTAAGAATTTGAAGGGATTTGCAGGGTGGATGCTGAAAGGATGTTTCCCCTTATGGAAGAATCTAGAACTAGGGGTCACTGCTTAAAAATAAGGGCTCGCCCATCTAAGACAGAGATGAGGAGAAATGTTTTCTCTCCGAGGGTTGTGAGTCTTTGGAATTCTCTTCCCCAGAGAGCAGTGGAGGCAGGGTCATTGAATATTTTCAAGGCAGAGGTAGATAAATTCTTGACTAGCAAGGGAGTCAATGGGTATCGGGGGTAAGCGGGAAAGTGGAGTCGGGGCCACAACCAGATTAGACATGATTTTATTAAATGGTAGAACAGGCTTGAGGGGCCGAATGGCCTATGCCTAATCCTAATTTGTATGCTTGTATGTTTGTACATATAGATCAGCCATGATCTGATTGGATAGAAGAACAAGCTTTATGAGCTGAATGGCCTGCACCTGCGCCTAATGTCCTCAGAAGAAAACTGAGCGACACATAGCTGGACAAGGGTGAAACCGTGAGACCCTGATAGAGCAGCCTCGACAATAGTGGTTAACAACAGTGCCAGCCCATGCCCAGCTCGGGCACATTGTGCCAAGGACCAGAATACAGTCATTTCAGCCTCAGAGAAACTTAATCCAACCCTGTATGGGCACAGTGCATGAGGGGATGACCTTACCTCCTTCTTTGTCCATGTCTGATCCTGGTGAGAGGTGACAGATCTCCAAGGACATCACAGAGCTGACCGGGGAGTTGTAGATTCCAGTGGAGGCTGGTACATACTCTTTGAACAGCTGAAAGGTGAAATAGTTTGGACCTCAGGTGCTAGTCAGGTGTTTATCAATTTAATCGTCTCCATATATTCCTGTGTGATTTTCCCCTTCAATTTACTATCCTTACTATTCAGGAGGTACTGAATGGGTCAGTATCTATCAGTGATGGGTGAGGGGAAACTCTACAGGTCAGTATCCCCCAGTACTGCCCCTCCAATAGTGTAGCGCTCCCTCTGTACTGACCCTCAGAAGTGCAGTGCTCCCTCAGTACTGACCCTCCAACAATGCGGTGTTCCCTCAGTACTGACCCTCCGACAGTGCAGCACTCCCTCATTACTGACCCTTCGACTGTGCAGCACTCCCTCAGTACTGACCCTCCGACTGTGCAGCGCTCCCTCAGTACTGCCCCTCTGACAGTGCAGCACTCCCTCAGTACTGACCCTCCGACAGTGCAGCACTCCCTCAGTACTGACCCTCCGACAGTGCAGCACTCCCTCAGTACTGACCCTCCGACAGTGCAGCACTCCCTCATTACTGACCCTTCGACTGTGCAGCACTCCCTCAGTACTGCCCCTCCGACTGTGCAGTGCTCCCTCAGTACTGCCCCTCCAACAATGCGGTGTTCCCTCAGTACTGACCCTCCGACAGTGCGGTGTTCCCTCAGTACTGACCCTCCGACAGTGCAGCACTCCCTCATTACTGACCCTCCGACAGTGCAGCACTCCCTCAGTACTGCCCCTTCGACTGTGCAGCGCTCCCTCAGTACTGCCCCTGACAGTGCAGCACTCCCTCAGTACTGTCCCTCCGACAGTACGGTGTTCCCTTCGTACTGCCCCTCTGACTGTGCAGTGCTCCCTCAGTACTGCCCCTCCAATAGTGCAGCGCTCCCTCAGTACTGCCCCTCCAATAGTGCAGCGCTCCCTCAGTACTGCCCCTCCGACAGTGCAGCAATCCTTCAGTAGTGTCCCTCCGACAGTGCGGTGTTCCCTTCGTACTGCCCCTCCGACAGTGCAGCGCTCCCTCAGTACTGCCCCTCCAACAATGCGGTGTTCCCTCATTACTGACCCTCCGACAGTGCAGCACTCCCTCAGTACTGCCCCTCCGACTGTGCAGCACTCCCTCAGTCGTGTTCCTCCGACAGTGCGGTGTTCCCTTCGTACTGCTCCTCAGACTGTGCAGTGCTCCCTCAGTACTGACCCCCCGACAGTGCAGCGCTCCATCAGTACTGACCCTCCGACAGTGCAGCGCTCCCTCAGTGCTGCCCCTCTGACAGTGCAGCACTCCCTCAGTACTGCCCCTCTGACAGTGCAGCACTCCCTCAGTATTGCACTGGGAGTGTTGGTCTGGATTATAATACTCAATTCTCTGGACAGGGACTTGACCCCACAACATTTGACTCACAATAATGAGAGTGTTGCCCACAGAACAAAGCTGACTCACAAGACCGGGGCCCAAAACACCAACCTGCCTCTTATCTTTCCAGCTGTTGACTGATTGGCTGTGTATTTCCAAAATTTACACTTCCTTTATTCTCCTGTTACTCTTCCCACGTAGAATGGCAACATGCCATGACACACAACTGCATTGAGGTGGTGTCCAGCAATGAAAGGCCCATGTTTGTCATAACTGTACCATGGACCAGAGGTCATCCTTAGAATCCATGTTGACCACTGGCGAAGCCCACCCAATGTGCTGTGTGCAGTCAGAGTGCGCAGAGCCACACTCTTCCTAGCTAAGGAAGGATCTAATTGCCTTGGAGCCAGTGCAATTGAGGTTCTGTGGATTGATTCCTGGGATGAGAGGGTTGTCCTATGGGGAGAGATTGAGTATAATGGGCCTTTCTTCCCTGGAGTTTAGAAGAATGAGAGGTGATCTCATTGAAACATGTGAAGTTCTTAGAGGGCTTGACAGTCGATACTGAGAGGCTGTTCCCCCCCACCCCAACCGGCTCAAGAGGTTGGAACACGGGGTCACAGATCTCAGTCCGAAGTGGTCGACCCCTTATCCTGAGATGAAGATATATTTCTTCACTCAGAGGGTTGTGAATCTTTGGGCTGTGGATGCTCAGTCATTGAGTCTGTTCAAAGCTGAGTTCGATAGATTTTTGCATACTAAGAAAATCAAGGCACAAGGAGATAGTGCAGGAAAGTGGGATTGATTTCAAAGTTCAGCCTTGATCTTATTGAACGGCAGTCGAACAGAAGAAATAGGAGCAGGAGTTGGCCATTTGACCCCTTGAGCATGCTCCAACATTCAATAAGCTCCTGGTTGATCTGATTGCAGCCTTAACTCCACTTTCCTGCTGACCCCATCTCCCCGAATAACCTTTGACTCACTTGTCAATCAAAAATCTGTCTAACTCAGCTTTGAATATATTCAATGACCCAGCCTCCACTGCTCTCTAGGGAAGAGAATTCCAAAGATTTACAACCCTCTGAGAGAAGAAATTCCTCCTCGTCTCCGTCTTAAATGGGAGACCCCTTATTTTGAAACTGTGCTCCCTAGTTCTCGATTCCCCCACGAGGGGAAACATCCTCTCAGCATCTACCCAGTCAAACCACCTCAAAATGTTTCAACAAGATCACCTCTCATTCTTCTAAACTCCAATGAGTATAGGTCCAACTTGCTCAACCTTTCCTCATAAGACAACCCCTTCATCCCAGGAATCAGCCGAGTGAAACTTCTCTGAACTGCTTCCAATGCAAGTATATCCTTCCTTAAATAAGGAGACCAAAACTGTACACAGTACTCTGGGTGCGGTCTCACCAGTGCCCTGTACAGTTGTAGCAAGACTTCCCTACTTTTATACTCCATCACCCTTGCAATAAAGGCCAACATTCCATTTGCCTTCCTAATTACTTGCTGTACCTGCATGCTTTTTTGTGATTCATGTATAAGGACACCCAGATCCCTCTGTACTGCCGCATTCTGCAGTCACTCCCCTTTTCAATAATATTCTACTTGGTTTCAGGACTGCATGGCCTACTTTAACTCCTATTTCTGATGATCGTCTGGAAATAGAGGCTGGGTCAGCTGTCACACCCAGGGTTGGGGGCCTCATCTGAAAGATGGTTACCAGTGCAGTCATCCCTATCAACCCCAGCACCAGCTTTGCCAGCCTGCTTTGCTATTTTCATCATTTGCTAATTCTCCTTTAATTCTCCCAATTAGTGGGTTTCTTCCTGCAGAGGAAGCTACTACATTATCCTGCCTTTACAAAGGAAGATCCCACAGCTTGGTAAGCAGGACCAGCCCCAATGTTGAACGGCCATGGATTGCTGTGTTCTATATTCGACAGCTTACATGTATTTCATAAAAGCAAAATACTGTGGATGCTGGAAATCTGAATTTCATGTATTTCATAGTCTGGGAGTGGCTGTTTATACTATGAAGTCCAGAGAACATGCATCTTCCACCTTGTGTTTTGTTTGGTATGTTTTCCTTTTGATTTTGAAGCAGGAGCAGATTCCGAGTCCAAGACCTACTGACCCGGAGGGGTGAGAGGGAATCAAACTGACCTCAGAGCCCGAGAAACACATGGCTGATAAATCCCACTTACAAAACCTGTTTCTCCCAGATCCGCTTCTCCCAGATCCGCTTCTCCCAGATCCGCTTCTCCCAGATCCGCTTCTCCCAGATCCGCTTCTCCCAGATCGGTTTCCTCTCCTGCACTTGAGTAGCTGATTGAGGTGAGGCTGCTTTTTTTAAAATCCAAGTACTTGAAAGGAACCTGGAAAGATAAATAAACAGTTTGACAAACCAGCAGCTGCCTTGTGGGCCGAAGGTTAGTATTCCAGCCAGTAGGGACAAGGAACTTTTTCTCTGGCAAGTTGACATTCAGGAAAGCATTGCCCAGAAGTCCTCTTGGGAATTGGTGGCAAGCATTCCTGAATTTTTGGAAAACTATCCCATTGATTTCCTTCTCCCCCTCACATTCCAATCCCCAACACCACTACCTCCCCTTCTCTCCGACAGTCATCGTGTCTATGGGGGGGGGGGGGGGGGGTTGGAAGGGGGGGTGCGCAGGCTGAAAAGGCAGCAGCCTTCCTCCACTCCCCAAGTGACTATCCGCTGGATGCTCTTCCGTGAGTGTTAGAACAACAACCACTGCTGCAGGATCCGGAGCAGTGATCATAGCGGATTATCTTCCCGTTAACACAAGACAACCTCAGACAGATTACAGCCACCTGAGGTCATCCCATTCCACAGGAGGATGGGAAATGTGATGGGTAAGGAGGGGAGGTATATTCATGTGATGTGAATCAGTGAGAGAAGTTATCACTGGAAAATGGAAAACTTTCCCAATATGGGCAGATGTCAGCATCAAACACTCCCAGGACAGGTACAGCACGGGGTTAGATACAGAATAAAGCTCCCTCTACACTGTCCCCATCAAACACTCCCAGGACAGGGACAGCACGGGGTTAAAAAAAAAAAAACGGGGTTAGATACCCCTATTTGAGTATCTGAAGGGGCTGCTCCTCAAATTCTGGCTGCACTTCAGTCCCGCGCTCCTGATCTTTGGGCACCCGGTGCGGAGGGGCTTGGGCCGGGAGGAGGATCTCCTCGTCGGTCTGCTCCTGGGCCTGGCCAAGGTGGCAATTCACAGGTCCAGGTTGCGGGCCGTCGGGGGGTCCGTCCTCCCCGATTGCCTGCCCCTCTTCCGCGGTTACGTTCGCGCCTGGGTGTCCCTGGAAAAGGAGCATGCGGTGTCCGCCGGTACGCTTGAGGACTTCCGCGACCGGTGGGCACCGCAGGGACTGGAGTGCATTGTCGACGCCGAGAATGGCATTTTAATTTGAGTTTTTTGTTTATTTATCTGGTTTTAATAAAGTTATTTTAAATATATAAGTGTGTATATAAAGGGGGCCTGAGGAATAAAGGCCCCCTCGACATATAAAATATATATAATGGGGGCCTGAGGAATAAAGGCCCCCTCGACATATAAAATATATATAATGGGGGCCTGAGGAATAAAGGCCCCCTCGACAAAAAAGAAAAAAAAAAAACGGGGTTAGATACAAAAAAAAAAGAAGAAAAAAAAAAAAAAACGGGGTTAGATACAGAGTAAAGCTCCCTCTACACTGTCCCCATCAAACACTCCCAGGACAGGTACAGCACGGGGTTGGCTGTTCTCTGATTGGGAAGCCTGAGTGTTGAGTGCCTCAACGAGGTGCAGCTGACAGTGCTGGTGGCAGTTGGAGGTTGCAGAGGTGGAGAGAGGAGCTACACTGAGCAAGGGAGAGCAGCTACAAACAAGCAGAGGAAAACTCCAACAACAATCACCTTTAAAAGAGAAGAAAGCGACATTCTTTTTTTGTTGGAAACAAGGCTTTGTCTGGAGGTGGGTGCTGAACACCAGTAATTTACTTTGGACTGTTGGGGGAGGAACAAGTGGCTGGAACAACAAGGGGTGGGGCTGCCAATTCAACAGGAATCTGTGCTGCTGCACAAGCACACAGGGAAGCTCCCTCCCCACCCCAATTACCAAGCCTGGGTCAGCTGAAGCTGCCCAGCTAAACAGACGGAAGGGGATAGATAGTGCCTGGGCAGCTTCAGCTGACCCAGGTGAAGACGACTCCCCCAACCAGAAGACCGGAAGACCAACTTCAAAGACTGTTTTAAGTGTACTGTGAGCACCACCTCCAGAAAGCAAGTCATCCCTTCCAGCCTGCCTTTGCCTCTCCTCTAGAGGTCGGGGATCACCCCAGTCCGGCTTGGTCTTCGGGAGCACAGCCTCCAACATGTCTACTCCTTCCGCCGCCAGTTATTTATGCAGCTGGCGCGGGAGGAGGACACGGAGGGCCAATTTAATGTGGAGTTCCAGGGGACGGCCTACCGCGTCTTTTGGACCTCGGACGGGGCGCGGTGCCACGTCTGCAAGGGGGTGGGGCATGTTCGTAAGAACTGCACCAGCCTCCCGGCCGCCAGCTCCACCTCGGCGGCCCAGAGTGGTTCCACAGCACCTCCTCCCACTCCCCCAACACATCCAATAGACACCGCTCAGTCGGTTCTGGAGGCTGTAGATTTCACAGCCTCCGGCGGGGAGGGGAGCGTCCGTCCGAGTGGAAGGAAGACGTGGGGAAAAAAGAAACATCATGAGGCGCGTCCCCTGGACACTTTGACTCAACCCGAGCCTGAGCTCAGCCCAAAGCCCATTCCCATGGAATCCACCTGTCCCAGGGCTGGGCTCAGGCCGAGGGTGACAAGAAAGGAAAAAAAGGGTGTGGAGGCGGAGGCCTCTGATGACATGGAGGTCTCTGAGTCTCCGCGCCCAAGTGCGAAAAAGAGGAGAAGGCACCCCTCCACAGAAATAACACAGGGCCCTGAGGTGCAGGGCCCATCTGCTGGAGGGGAGCTGCCTCCTGTTTCTGGTCCTCAGGTACCCCCTACCGCCACCACCAAGGCTACAAAGTCCGGGCAGGTGCTCCCTATTCCTCAGGATGGAGGGGAGGGGATGGCCCCGGTACATGAGGCCCCTCCTGAAGGAGTAAGTGGGGCCCTGCTTGTGGTGGGGGAGCCTGGGGAAGCCGCCCATTCCGCCACTGCTACTGGGTCGGGTGCCCTGAATGAAGGGGAGGGCGAGGCCCCAGAGGGTCGGGCCTCCCAGCCGGAGTCCACCACCAACCAGGAGACACCCGACCCAGTTATAACTGAGAATGCTGCCCCATCTGCTGGGCCTGTGGGTGCTGGCGGAGCGGGAGATGGCCTCCTCTCGCCGCCTCCAGTCTCGGCTCCGGCTGGTTTCCCGGAGTCCGGAACTTCTGTCTCCCCTGGACCACTCATTGGCCTGGGGACGGAGGTGGAGGGGGGTCCTGAACCGCTGGTGCCTACAGGCTCCAGTTTCACAATAGAACTCAGAGAGGACTCCTCCGCCATCGATCCTGGGGGTGGGATCGTGAAGGAGGCGGGACCAGCTGGCGCGGCCGGGACATCCGCCCCACAGTGTGTGGTGGATGTGTCGGCCGCTGGCGGTGACGACCCGGAGGAGGATGGGGATTCGGTGCGGGGCACGGAGGATGATCTTGATTCCATCGCCAGTGAGGTGGTGGAGTCCCTCGTGCCTCCCACCGAATCTCCTCTCATCCCCAAGGCGGAACTCCAGGATTTCCTCGCGGCTTGCAGAGGTTGCCGCAATAAAGTTCAGCTGGCCCTCGACCGTTGGTCGAATCTGGCGCTGATCATACAGTCCGTCCGTGCCGCCCTGAAGATAACGGGCAAGCGCGCGGGCGTGAAACTGGTTGAGAGGCACCGTTTTAATGTGTTCCTCAATGGGTTGCTGGGGGAGTGGAAGGCCAGGTGCACTTCCACTCCCTCCTCACAGTGAGGTGTTGGTGACGGGTTTTAAGTATCTTTGACATGAAGATAACCAACGCCAGCCTCAACATCAACGGCAGCAGGGGGTCTCACCGCAGATTTCACAATCTCTCAGTCCTCAGGGAAGGGAGATACGCGGTGAGCTTTCTGCAGGAAACCCACACCGTTCCGGGAGACGAAGCCACCTGGCTCCTGGAGTGGCAGGGTGGGGTCTACATGAGTCACCTCACCCCTATTTCTAGTGGGGTGGCTATCTTGTTGGCCCAGACTTTTCAGCCGGAGATCTTGGGGGTCAAGGAGCTAGTGCCGGGCCGCTTGCTCCACCTCGCCGTTCGCCTGGGTAGCGTGCCGCTCCACTTTGTGAACGTGTACGCGCCCAGGCCCGGCGCGTTGCAAGCGCGCTTCTATGAAGAAGTGTCCGCTCTCTTGAGCTCCATCGATGGCGGCGAGTGCATCATCCTCGGGGGGGATTTTAACTGCACCCTCGAGGTGGGGGATCGCTCCGGTCCCCAGCGCGGCCAAGCGTCGGTGGAGAAGTTGAGGGGACTGATCAGCTCCCTTAACTTGGTGGACGTCTGGCGGAATCTCCATCCCGACTCCAGCGCCTTCACGTGGAGGTGTGGAGGAGGGGGATCGCGAATCGACCGCCTCTACATTTCGCAGGCATACGTCTCCCGCGTTTCGGCGGCCTCCATGCGGCTAGTGCCGTGCTCGGACCACCGCCTGGTGTGGGCGGAGTTCACTCCGCTCCGCACGCGGGCGGGGTCCGCATACTGGCACTTTAACAACCGGCTGCTGGAGGACGTGCGATTTCGGGACTCGTTCTGTCGATTCTGGGCTGACTGGAGAAGGAAGCGGGGGGGCTTCCCCTCCTTGAGGCTATGGTGGGATGTGGGCGACTCACATCCGCGTCTTCTGTCAGGAGTACGCGAAGGGGGTCGACCAAGAGGCGGGAAGCCGAGATCGGGCGCCTTGAGAGGGAGGTGCTCGACTTGGAGTCCCGCCTCGGTTATACCGTCACGGACCCGGCCCTGTGGCAGGCGTACAAAGAGAAGAAGGGCGCGCTGAGGGACCTGCAGCTCATAGGGTCCCGAGGCGCGTACGTGAGGTCGCGGATCCAGATCCTGGAAGATTTGGACCGCGCCTCACCCTTCTACTCGCTGGAAAAATGGCGGGGGGTCCGTAAGCAGCTCGTCCAGCTGCTGGCCGACGACGGATCCTCCATCACGGATCCGGAGGGAATGGGCCTCCTGGTCTGGACTTATTACAGTGCGTTGTTGTCTCCGGATCCGTCCAGCGAGGATGCGCGCAGAGCTTTGTGGGAGGACCTGCCGCAGGTCAGCCCGGAGGGTGCCGAAGGATTGGAGGCTCCGCTCACATTGGCGGAGCTGACTGGCGCCCTCCACCAGCTCTCGAGGGGCAAATCCCCAGGGCTGGATGGGCTGACCGTGGAGTTCCTCAGGGCGTTCTGGGACGTCCTGGGGGACGATTACGCGCGGGTCCTGGGGGAAAGCCTGGCGACCGGGGAGATGCCCCTCTCGTGGCGCAGGGCGGTCATCGTCCTGCTGCCGAAGAGGGGCGATCTCCGCCTGCTTAAAAACTGGCGTCCGGTCTCCCTCCTCAGCATGGATTATAAGATCTTTGCCCGGGCTATGTCTACCCGCCTGGGCTCCGTGCTGGCCCACATGATCCACCCCGACCAGTCCTACACGGTCCCGGGCCGGTCCATCCAGGACAACATCCATCTGGTCCGGGACCTGATCCATCTTTCCCAGAGGACTGGTCAGTCGGTCGCCTTTCTCTCACTCAATCAGGAGAAGGCGTTCGACAGGGTGGATCACGATTACCTTTTCGGGACTCTGCGCGCTTTCGGACTCGGGCCGCATTTCGTGGCCCGGGTCCGACTTTTATACGCCGCCGCAGAGTGTCTAGTCAAAGTTAACGGGTCCTTGACGGCGCCCCTTTGCTTTGGGAGAGGAGTGCGTCAGGGATGCCCCATGTCCGGCCAATTGTGTACCATCTGCGTGGAGCCCTTCCTGTGCCTGCTTCGCAGGAGGTTGACGGGATTGGCTCGGCGCGAGCCGGCCATGTGGGTCGTCCTCTTGGCTGACGCCGACGACGTGCTCCTCGCAATCACAGATCCCGTTGACTTGCGGAGGATGCGCGACTGCCAGCAGACCTTTTCTGCCGCGTCCTCCGCGAGGATCAATTGGGAGAAATGTTCCGGACTCCTGGTTGGTCAGTGGCGGGTGGACTCCCTGCCGGAGGAGATGACACCTTTTGCGTGGAGCACCACGCACCTCCTCTATCTGGGAGTCCACCTGAGCCCCGCTGAGGAAGCCTGGCCGGCAAACTGGCAGGAGTTGGAGGCGAAAGTCACCGCTTGGCTGGGGCGCTGGACAGGACTGCTCCGAGTGCTTTCCTACAGGGGCCGAGCGTTGGTCATAAACCAACTGGTGGCCTCCATGCTGTGGTACCGGTTGGTCACTTTGGCCCCGCCCCCTGTATTTGCCACCAAGATCCAGAAGAAACTCGTCGATTTCTTCTGGGGCAAGAGGAAACATTGGGTCTCTGCCGCGGTCCTGAGTCTCCCGATTGAGGAGGGCGGTCAGTCGCTGGCGTGCATCCGCACCCAGGCTGCGACTCTCCGCCTTCGGACCCTGCAGAGATACCTGTACGTCGAGCGTCCTCCCAGATGGTGTGCGCTGGCGACGTATTTTTTCCGCCAGTGTCACTGCCTTCAAGACGACACGCAGCTCCCGGTGGAGTCCATTAGCCGCGCCTCTCTGAGGGAGTTGCCTGTCTTTTACCGGGATCTATTCCGAGTCTGGAACATGGTCACCTCCAGTCAGGGCGCTCCCCCGCCGGCGGAGGAGAGCGCCTCGGCTGACCGGGCGGCCGACTCCGGGGACGGTCCGGCGGGCGGAGGAGTAGCCGAAACCCCCGGGACGCCCCTCACTGCGGGTGGCGAGGGGGCTCGGGAGTGCGGAGCGCTCCCGGCCGAGCTGACCCCCGCTCGGCCGGAACTGCTCATCGGACCCAGGCCCCGAAACCCTCCTCGGGAGCCGGTCCCCGCACAACCCGAGCCGCCTCTCGGAAATGCCCTCCGTGCCATTCCAATCGGCGCGGAGCGGTTTCCTGTACGGGCTGCTCCTGCACAATCTCCACTTCCTCGCCCTCGTCAGCCGGCCGGACACGCCCTGGCGGTCCGCGTTGCCATCTGGCGGTGAGGGGAAACCCCGATGGAGGTCTCTCTACGCGGGAGTCTTCCCCCTTTACATTGGGGACCTGGGGTGGAGGGTGCTGCACAGAGCAGTCCCGTGCAATAGACTTTTAAGTAGGTTCACGGACTCCCAGGCCTCCTGTACTTTCTGCGGCCTGGACGAGTCCGTGTTCCACGTTTATACGGAGTGTGCGAGGTTGCAGCCCCTCTTTGAGTATCTGAAGGGGCTGCTCCTCAAATTCTGGCTGCACTTCAGTCCCACGCTCCTGATCTTTGGGCACCCGGTGCGGAGGGGCGTGGGCCGGGAGGAGGATCTCCTCGTCGGTCTGCTCCTGGGCCTGGCCAAGGTGGCAATTCACAGGTCCAGGCTGCGGGCCGTCGGGGGGTCCGTCCTCCCCAATTGCCTGCCCCTCTTCTGCAGTTACGTTCGCGCCCGGGTGTCCCTGGAGAAGGAGCATGCGGCGTCCGCCGGTACGCTTGAGGCCTTCCGCGACCGGTGGGCACCGCAGGGGCTGGAGTGCATCATTGACGCCAAAAATGGCATTTTAATTTGAGTTTTTCGTTGATTTATCTGGTTTTAAATAAAGTTATTTTTTTTTAAATGTAAATATATATATAAAGGGGGCCTGAGGAATAAAGGCCCCCTCAACATGAAAAATATAAAAGGGGCCTGGGGTATAAAGGTCACCTAAAAAAAAAACAGCAACTGGAATTAGTAAAAGTGGCCATGAAATTGTTTGATTGTTGTAAAACCCAACTGATTCAGTGATGTCCCTTAATGGAAGTCTGGGCCTACATGTGACTCCAGTCCCATACCAACTTGGTTGACTCTTAACTGACCCTCTGAAGAGGGTCTCGTGAGTAAATCATTGGCCGACCTACCACCACCGTCTGAGTGTAAGTAGAAATGGAAATAAAAGCTGACCTTACCAGCAACACCCACATTCTGAGAATGAATGAATGGAAAAGGAAAGTCAGAGGGTTATTAAATGTCTCCGTTTTGGCAAAATAAAAGTTACAAAAGATCTGGAGAGATCTTCCAACCTACCAAATAAGAATCCATATCCAGCTGAGATTCGATTTCGAACTGTGCAGAACCCTTACGGTCATATTTAAGGGCAGGATCCTCATAAATATCGGATTCTAAAGGCAGCAAGACAGAGAGCAGCTGGGTGAATATTGGGAAAGCCTGCTAAAACCCAACACCCAATGGGTTTTCACTGAAATAAAAGCAAAATACTGCAGATGCTGGAAATCTGAAATAAAAACAATCAAGTGCTACAAATACTCAGCAGGTCAGGCAGCATCTGTGGAGAGAAAAACAGAGTTAACGTTTCGGGTCTGTGATATTTAATCGCAGAGCATCTTACTGGATACTAAGGGATAGGGGGATAGTGTGGAAAAGTAGTGTTCAGGTAGCAGAACTGCCATGAACTTTTTGAATGGAGGAGCAGTCTCGAGGGGCTGAATGGCCTATTCCTGCTCCTATTTCTGATGTTCTTATTTCTGCTTCACCATTGACATGGACTGAATGGCATGAAGTCCCTGTATTTTCATGGTAGATACCAAGTAAATTCACCAGAGAATGTTTAGTCAAGTCACTTCAAGTCAAAGTTCCCTTTAAACGACAGGCTAAGTGTTAACTACTACCAGTCAACCTCTCTCCATCCCACTAACTATTGCAAGTGTGGAGTCTCATTCCTTCAGGTTTTAATTGTTATTGCAGAACTTTTTAAAACATTTTAAATCTCTCTTTATCCAATCTTTGCTTCTCTCTCTATTTCTTTATCTGTACCTGATTGGATGTTGAATTCACCCACTCTAACTGGCACTTCCTTCTCAGTCCTTGTGCTGTTAATTTCACAGCCTTGAACTTATTGCTTCAGGAAATACAGAGTCGATTCCCCTGTTCACTCAGCTACCAAATTCCCAACATTCGCAAGTAATTCACTATCACACTCAAAGGGAATAGCCAACCTTACCTTGCCCAAGAAAATAACCCCCTTTGTGGAAATGTGACCATCCTCTGGATAGAGCTTTTGAAAGAGCTGACAGGCAACTGGCTCCACCATCACCCCACTAGACAAATAAGACACCATCCCATTCCCAGTGAGAGCAAAATGTCATATTCTATATATTGAAGGAATGGGAAAAAAATTCCAGTGACACATGGGTGGTCTCCCACAGCACCAATTATAGTCACACAGCTTTGATATAATCACACTTCATTAAACACAGAAACTGTGTCAATGTGATTCATTGTGGGCGAACTGCATCAACACAATGTGCCCTGAAGAATTGGAGTGCAATTTTTCCATCGGATACAGGTCCTTCTGCACAAAGCCTACAATTTTCCTGTGCATCTCTCAGCAGCTGCCTCAAAGAGTAGGCATCTCTTATGCTCAATGACCACAGCTGGGTACGGAGAACCTGCAGAGTGTGGGAGAGAGAGAGAGAGGGCGACATTGAACAGCTATCAGGGAGAGCTGGTCATTCTCTCATCGGAGATTCATAGTAACCTACAGCACAGCCGAGGCCATTTGATCCAGCGTGCTTGTGCTAGCTCTGAAAGAGCTGTCTGATTGGAATCATAGAACATTTACAGCACAGAAAGAGGCCACTTGGCCCATCGTATCTCTGCCAGCTGAAAAACGAGCCGCCCAGACTAATCGCGCCTTCCAGCATTTGGTCCGTAGCCCTGCAGATTACAGCACTTGAGGTGCATATCCAGACTCCTTTTAAATGAGTTGAGGGTTTCTGCCTCAACTACCCTTTCAGGCAGTGAGTTCCAGACCCCCACCACCCTCTGGGTGAAAAAGCTTTTCCTCATCTCCCCTCTAATTTTTCTACCAATCATTTTAAATCTATGCCCCCTAGTCACTGACCTCTCTGCTAAGGTGAATAGACCCTTCACCTCCACTCTATCCAGGCCCCTCACAATTTTGTACATTTCAATCAGATCTCCCCTCAGCCTTCTCTGTTCCAAGGAGAACAACCCCAGCCTATCCGATCTTTCCTCAGAGCTGCATTTTTCCAGTCCTGGCAACATCCTCATAAATCTCCTCTGTATCCTCTCTCGTGCAATTACATCCTTTCTGTAATGAGGTGACCAGAACGGCACACAGTACTCAAGTTGTGGCCTAACCAATGATTTATACAGTTCCAGTATAATCTCCCTGCTCTTATATTCTATACGTCAGTTAATAAAGGAAAGGATTCCATATGCCTTCTTAACCACCTTATCGACCTGTCCTGCTATTCAATTACACTATTTTAGGAGTGTCCAATCCGAGTATTCACATGGCTCATCCATGTGAACAATACCTCCAGGAGTGACCACAGCCAAGGGAAGCCAGCAGGAAGTTGATGGGTACTGGGTGTTAGGGGCAGAACAGTAAGGTCTTGCAGTAGTCATTCTACATCCGTAAAATCTTCAATCTCATCAAGCGTGAAGGAACCCTACACCAACTGGGAAACGCAATCGAGATGAGGTTTTCAGTTAGCGGTCCGAAGACCAATACCCTTGAACACATCTTCTGATGCTTTAGCTTTCATAGTAACCACCGCACAAGAGTAGTGAGTCAGGACAAACACAAACAAACAATTACCATCCCGCGTTAACACAATGAAACCCCACCCAACATCTGGAACTCCGGTTCTGCCATCATCACCAGCCAGGAAACGTCTATACAATACCATGGCATCTGTGGACATTCACTCCAAGGTACCTCACTTCCTCTACACCTCTCAGTATTCTCCCATTAATTGTGTATTCCTTTGCCTTGTCTGACCTCCCCAAATGCATCACCTCACACTTCTCCAGGTTGAATTCCATTTGCCATTTTTCTGCCCATCTGACCAGACCATCAATATCTTCCTGCAGCCTGCAGCTATCCTCCTCGCTATCTACCACAGGGCCAATCTTTGTGTCGTCTGCAAACTTCTTGATCATGCCCCCTACATTTATGTCCAAATCATTAATATATACCACAAAAAACAGGAAACCCAGTACTGAGCCCTGCGAAACGCCACTCAAAACAACCCTCCAGTCACTAAAACACCCATCAACAATTGCCCTTTGTTTCCTGCCACTGAATTAATTTTGTATCCAGCTTGCTACATTCCTGTTTTATTTTTTTAACCAGTCTGCTATGTGGGACCTTGTCAAAAGCTTTGCTAAAATCTATGTAGATTACATCAACTACACTACCCTCATCTATCTTCCCTGTTACTTCTTCAAAAAATTCAGTCAAGTTAACAAATCCATGCTGACTATCCTTGATGAATCTGTGCCTTTCTAAGTGAACAGTTTATCCTGTCTCTCAGAATAGATTCCAATCATTTGCCGACTGCTGAGGTTAGACTGACTGGCCTGTAATGATTTGGTCCATCCCTCGCTTTCTTTTAAACAAAGGTACAATGTTAGCAGTCCTCCAATTCTCCAATTAGTCCCATTCCCAAGTTTCCTCCCCATAACCCTGCAAATTAATGCTCTTCCAGTACTTTTCCAACTGTCTTTTGAAATTTCCTTTGAATCTGACTCCACAAGCTTTTCAGGTAGTGTGTTCCAGATCTCTGTGTAAAATAATTTCCCTTCTTCAGCAGCACAGAGCCAGACCCCAGGTGAAGCCGTCCCCCAAGGAATCTGCTGTGACACTCACGCCAATGCTTGTGACTTTCACTACAATCGGATGACATACCTTTCGCTGAATTATCAGACACATCATCTTTGATGTCAATCATCAGCTTTTTGTGAGGTATTAGGAAGATATGGTTCTTGAAGCCAATCAGTATGTCAGCATGGTTATTGAGGAAGCAGGCGAAGGACAGCGTATGATCCAGAAACAACTCAGTCAACAGCGAGCCGTACACATCCCAGATCTTTATCACATCGTCACCACTGCAACAAGCCAAAAGAAATAGTGACACAGGTTAACCGGGCTATAAAAAGAAGCAAACAAAGCACAGGGGTTCATTTCTAGAAGGACTGAATGGAAAAGCAGAGAAGTTATGTAAAACTTGGTTAGATCACATTTGGAGTATTGTGTAAAGTTCTGGTTAAAGTTCCATGTTACAAAAAAGATGTAGAGGTTCTGGGGAGAGGGTCCAAAAATGATCTACTGGAGTGATACCAGAACTGAAAGGTTGTAACTATCTGGACAGGTTAAACAGGCAATTTTCTCTTGACTGGAAAAAGATCTTTAAAATTCTGAATGGGTTTGATAAAGTAAACAAGAAGATGTTTCTACTTGTGAGGAGACCAGAAATAGGGGCCATATATATAAAATAGTCATTAATAAATCCAATCGGGAATTCAGGAGAAACTTCTTTCCCCAAAGAGTGGTGAGAATGTGGAACTCACTACCACAGGGAGTGGTTGAGGGGAATAGTGTCGATACATTTAAGGGGAAGCTAGACAAACACAAGAGAGAGAAAGGAATAGAAGGATATGGTGATGGGGGGAGATGAAGTAGGTGGGAGGAGGCTCATGTGGAGCATAGACACCAGCACAGACCTGATGGGCCGAATGGCCTGTTTCTGTGCTGTAAATTCTATGTCATTCGACATAATACTGTGAAACCCTTCCTCTGCAAAGTTGTGTATTTGCAACATTCTCCATTTTTGGCATCCATTTTATTATTTGTGGTTGCTTTCCCTCCAATTTTCTACCAATTTACTTGCCTGTTCTTCACATGGGAGCCTAAACAGTCAACCACTGAATCAAGCATCACTAACCCCATCAGCAGTCAATGTTCACCCACATCACTGGATAACGATCAGAAGCAGGAATCCTTCCTGATTCATCCCTTCCCAAGACTGGCAGCAGCTGAAGATCATTAGAACAGCTAACTACCTTCCACAGGCAAGGCCAGATATCGGAACCAAACTCAGCCATTCCTGCTCTAATTGTCTCTGTGGCCCTGTATAGGTTAGGGTTTGTCTGTATCTCAACAGACTAACGTAAGCGGTGAATTTAATTGCTCCGCCATTGGCAGCTGCCTGGGTCCTAAACTCTGGAATCCCCTCCCTAAACCTCTCTGCCTCTCTCTCCTCCTTTAAGATGCACCTTAAAACCTACCTTTTTGACCAAGCTTTTGGTCTTCTGTCCTAAGATCACCTTATGTGGTTCAGTGTCATATTTTCTCTAATTTACTCCTGGGAAACACCTTGGAGATGTTTTACTAGGTGTTATATAAATGCACGGTGTTGCTCTTGGTTTGTTTGCCCAGTGCCACCCCAGGTGGTAGTTGCAGCCAATGGTCCAGGGAGCATTCAGTATTGGCACTCACCTGCAGCTCAGGAAGATGTTTTGCTTGGGGCAGGCACCAGTAACCACTGCACTGCCCGTCTGCTCGGTTGCCCGCTTCTCTTCCACCCCACTTTTAGCATCTAAAGCTGAAGAAACAGTGATAGTTTTTAATTTATTTATTTACGAGATGTGGGTGTTGCTGGAAAGGCAGCATTTATTGTCTATTCCTAACTTCCCTGGAGAAGGAGGTGGTGAATAATCATTAAGGCTTGTTAGGCATTTCAGAGGGCAGTTAAGAGTCCATCCCATTGCTGTGGATCTGGAGTCACATGTAGACCGGAGCAGGTAAGGATGGCAGATTTCCTTCCCTAAAGGACATTAGTGAACCAGGTGGGTTTTTACAACAATCCAATAGTTCCATGATTATCATGACTGAGACTATTTCAGGTATATTTAATTAACTGAATTTAAATTCTACCAGCTGCTGTGATGGGATTTGAACTTGTGTCTCCAAGTCATTAACCCTGGTCCCTGGGTTACTGGTCCAGTAGCATAACGACTACACTACTGTACCATTAGATTCTGACTATGCAAAAGGAGATAGCTAACATCAAGTTCACTGAGATGGATCTGATTAATGGGTTGGTGTAGTCTCAGGATCCAGCAATCCCAGAACAAGGATTGGAAAAAGTTAGCAATGTACAGGTTTTAAGAAAGTGCAGAGACAGGGAAAGGTGGGGAGAGGAAAGGACTGGAGGGAAGCGCTGCGGAGGGCAGGAATGATTAACAGCAACTTGCTTAACTTGTCCCATGATCAGCCACTTCTGCCTTGCACCGCCAACCCTTTTATCATTTTATCTCTCCAGCCTTCCACCCAATCGCAGTTCAGGTGAAAGGTCAACAACCTAAAACATTTGGCTGGATTTTCAAGCGCCAGGTGGAGTCAGGACTGGGTGCGGACACGATTTGAAAATCGCGGTCCCAGCAGTCGGCACTGGAGATCTTCAATGTGAAGGCAGGCAGAGGCAATTGGGACGGCATCGCCTCTGAGTAAGAGCCCATTAAGCTGACAGAGGAGCTCATCAAGGGGCTGTGGGGAGGGGTCTGCACTGTCATTTTCAATTAGGAATCTAGCGAGCTCGAACAGTCTGATGCAGGATAGTGAACAGCTATCAGGCTCCTAGCGGGCAGGGGGCTAACTTTATTGTTGGAAGATGAAATGTTTTCAGCCCACAGGGATCTCACACCGGGCCCAGTGCAGGACTTTTATCTTTATTTTGGAACCGCTGCCTCTTCTCTTCATTCTGCTGTCACTCTGAGGCGCTGCATGCTACCCCCCCCCCCAACCCCCCACCCCGCCCCCCCCCCCCCCCATCATGGCTGCTTCCTGCCTTTGCTTGCACTTTGTGAGCAGCTCCCACCTCCTGCAGACGCTCGGCGACACTAACTGGGCATAGAGCTCGTCTTCTGCCTAATTAGGACATTTACATTGGAAGATTACATCGCTGATTGTGCTGTCTCAGGACCTGGAAATCATCTGGGCGCCAAGTTCCCCACCTTCTTTTGAAAATCCAGCCCATTAACTCCATTTCTCTCTCCACAGAGACCTGCTGAGTATTTCCAGCATTTTCTGTTTTTATTAATGAAAGAAAGGCTTGTGTTTATCGGTTCAGCCTTTCATGGGCTTCTCCAACACTTCACTATTGCTTTCTAATCCAGTGACTCTCATTCTGTTGGCAAACTGAGCAGCCATTGCCCACTTCAACCCTCAACCTCAGTCTGTTCTGTCATGTTGTTAACCTCTCAGGGGCGGCAGACCCAAGATCAGATTTCTGAGCTCATTCTGCGTAAACTCTCACTTGAGTGCAGCGCACAGCAAGATCCCGCAAACGGCAGTCAGGCGACGGGCCAGTTACTTTGGGTTTTTTTTGTCATGAAGTGCTTATTGAGGAAGGAATGTTGTTCCAGGATACAGAGACCCTCGTCCTTTGAAAGGGTGCTGTGGGATCTTCAACATCCTCCTTTAATGGGAAGATGGGGCCTCGATTTAAGGTCTCATCTGAAACACAGAAGGCCGGAGTTGAACTCTTTCTTTTCCCCAATTTTCCACCCCACCCCCTCGCTTCTCTTGAAGCTATTGGCTACCTTCATGGGAGCTCAATCTGGGAGATCAGCCAAGTTGCATCAATGCCCCTCGCCAATTAACCACAAACTATTCACCCATGGGAGGCATCACAACTGAGCAGGACTCTGTTCTACTTCAGCATCCAAGCACATGGACTTTCCTGCAGGAGATATTGGACAGGGCTCAGCAGCAGGAATCCAGGCCATAGTCCTTTCCTTAAACCCGCAGTGCTGGGAGGAAAGGGGGTCTACTGCACCCCAGCTGGGACCAGATACCTCACCAGCGACTGGGAGATCAAAGCAGAGATCTCGGCTCGGTTGCACCGCCATAATAACGGAGGCATTGGGGAGCCGGGTGGGTTAATCAGAGGCTCAGAAACCTCATTGACAGTCCTCATTAGCCATATCCATGCAAAGACAGGAGTGAGAGATATGGTGAGAGGGAGGAAAGCCTGCCTCGGGTATAAAATTAAAACCCGACCTGGGCCTGACCCGACCACAGCCAACCCGAACCCTACCCGGGCCCAAGTCCTTTAATTTTTTTACATGCCTGACCTGACCCGAAAATATCAAACATGTTATTCGTGCAGAAAAAAAAAAAATCGCATCAAAACGTAGATTAAAAAGAAAACAATACAAAACAAAACCCGACCACAGCCAACCTGAACCCAACCCGAAACTGACCCGAGCCCGAACCCGAGCCGAGCCCGACTGCTGGACACCAAATATAGACCCGACCCAACCCCAACCCAACACATGTAGTCGGGTAGCCAGGCTTGAGAAGAAGGGACTGAAGGATATGGTGAGAAGGAGGGGGTGAGGATTGTGCTAAGAAGGTGAGGGGGGTTGAGGGATATGGGGGAAGGAGCAGGTGAGGATAGAGGGAGGTGGGTGAGTGGGTAGCTGGGATCGAGGGATACAGTATACTGCCTAACTGTTGATCAGGGGAGTGTGGTTATGCAACACCACTTTCCATGTCTCGTGCTGGCTGGTGCCTGGGGACAGATTCTGGACTACCGGCACGATTGTCAAACGTCGCAGTTGGCCAATTCCCACAAGTGGGAACAGTCACCACGTGTCTGCAGGCTATTCAACTGTGGCTGCATCACCACCAAGCCTGATCCCTACCCCAGGTCCACCTAAACCCAGCAGTCACAGGAGCCCAAACCTGGGCTCACCTGCCCAGGGTGGTGCTCTATATCTCTGGGATCTTCCTCTGCATTGTATTTCACTATTGGGTGCAATTGCATTTCCCGGCTGCCTACCTCGTGACACACATGGAGAAAACGACAGCACCGTGGAATCTGTGGCCACAACATCATTGAAGACAATCATTCCGGACTCAAGTCCCAAACACAGCTGACTGGCCTGAAAGTGAAGCCAATTATTTATTTATTTATTTTATGTTTAGAGATACAGCACTGAAACAGGCCCTTCGGCCCACCGAGTCTGTGCCGACCAACAACCACCACTTTATACTAATCCTACACTAATCCCATATTCCTACCACATCCCCACCTGTCCCTATATTCTCCTACCACCCACCTATACTAGGGGCAATTTATAATGGCCAATTTACCTATCAACCTGCAAGTCTTTGGCATGTGGGAGGAAACCGGAGCACCTGGCGAAAACTCACACGGTCACAGGGAGAACTTGCAAACTCCACACAGGCAGTACCCAGAACCGAACCCGGGTCCCTGGAGCTGTGAGGCTGCGGTGCTAACCACTGCACCGCACTATCAGAAACGTCATTTATTGACTGATATTTAGGTGTCAGCTGACACTCAGTGGGTCACACTGCCTCTCCCGCCACAAAGTCAGAAAGATGTGGGATCAAACCCCCACTCCAGAAACCTGAGCACATGACCTGAGAGTGCAAATGGGGCCTTGGTTTAACATCTCATTCAAAAGACGGCTCCTCGAACAGCGCAGCACCCCCACCATACTGCCCTGGAGTGTCAGCCTGGATTACGGGCTCAAGTCTCTGGCGTGGGACTTGAACCCACGACCATCTGATTCAGAGGCAATGGTGCTATGGACTGAGTCGTGGCGGAAATCTCCAAAGCTGGCAGTTAATGGTGGCAGGCAGGGCGGAGGGAAAGGGGCGGATGACAGAAACCTGACCAGACCCCTCTGAGACACTCAGCAACCACACACACACACACAGCAATCACACACACACAGCAATCACACACACACAGCAACCACACACACACAGCAACCACACACACACACACAGCAACCACACACACACAGCAATCACACACACACACAGCAACCACACACACACACACACACACACACACAGCAACCACACACACAGCAATCACACACACACACATAGCACACACATGCACACGCACACACACACACAGAGCAACCACACACACGCACACACACATGCACACACACACACAGCAACCACACACACACACACACAGCAACCACACACACAGCAATCACACACAGCAATCACACACACATACAGCAATCACACACACACAGCAACCACACACACACACACAGCAACCACACACACAGCAACCACACACACACACACAGCAACCACACACACAGCAACCACACACACACACACAGCAATCACACACACACACATACACAGCAATCACACACACACAGCAACCACACACACACAGCAACCACACACACACACACAGCAACCACACACACACAGCAACCACACACACACAGCAACCACACACACACACACACAGCAACCACACACACAGCAATCACACACACACACACAGCACACACACACACACACAGAGCAACCACACACACAGAGCAACCACACACACGCACACACACATGCACACACACACACACACACAGCAACCACACACACACACACACAGCAACCACACACACAGCAATCACACACAGCAATCACACACAGCAATCACACACACATACAGCAATCACACACACACAGCAACCACACACACACACACAGCAACCACACACACAGCAACCACACACACACACACAGCAACCACACACACAGCAACCATACACACACACACAGCAATCACACACACACACATACACAGCAATCACACACACACAGCAATCACACACATGCGCGCACACACACAAAGCAATCACACACATACACAGCAATCACACACACAAAGCAATCACACACATGCGCGCACACACACACACACAAAGCAATCACACACATGCGCACGCACACACACACAC